>NC_090114.1:0-600000 GCF_023973825.1 Plasmodium brasilianum | reverse complement strand
GCCACTTTTTTGGACTCTACTACTACCAACCTTACCAGTGGTGTTATCTCTGCTATCAGCATCGTCATGGAAATTCGCTAGGCCTTCGCTAAGCTGATCATAATAATGGCGTTTCGTCTTGTCCTTTTTAATATGGAGAAGAGGGGAAAAATAGAATTCCCCTTTGTAGTTACCAAAATGTTTACCATCAAACTTGTTATCCCATTCAATACCATAAAATATTTTATTAGTATCAGGATGATTTTTTAAAGGTCCTATATATCTAACTGTGCCTATTTTTATTTTTATGTCTTCGTTAAACAAGTAAATTTTTAAATTTTTATCAACAACTTCATCTGACGTGCTTTCTTCTTTCCTTTCATTATCGTTACCTTTTAATTTATCCTGAACATGTGCATAATGTTGTTCACTCACTTTTCCCAAGATGGAATTTTCTTTTTCCTCTTTGTCTATTTTGTTCTTCGTAAAATTACAACTGAAGACTCGCTTACCGATGAAGAGTTCTTTCTTGTTGTTGAACAGGCCCTCCATTTTTTGCAGTATGTGTCAATATGATAGATTCTCCTTTTTGCGTTAGTGGAAAAGGGCGTGTATAAATATGCGTATATACCACGTGATTACATGCAAAATGTAAGTACATGCATATAATATATATATATATATATATGCGCATATTCATATATGTGTACTCACATGTACATATTAACTCTCAAGCGCGTACGTGTATTAAAACGCGCGAATTATCACAGAGGAGTATTTAAAATGAGGAAAAACTAGCGCAAAATAGCGCAATAAATAATATATTTTAGAAAATATTTATGTATGTGCAGGATACTCTAACATGGACTTCCTATATTTGAGCATTTTTAAATCAATTTTTATGCATAAAAGAAGGTGCAAAAAATTTTCAAAAAGGAAAGGGGATTGTGCATAGAGTTTTTATATATCTTATAGTAGAAATATGCGGGATAGGCGCATGGAAAACATACCGCTTCTCCGTTACTTAACTAGCTATTTACTTTGTGCGAATTGTTTCGTTCATTTTTGCTGCAAAAATTTTATGCTCATTTTTGCCTTACATTTTTGCCTTACATTTTTGCCTTACATTTTTGCCTTACATTTTTGCCATACATTTTTGCCATACATTTTTGCCATACATTTTTGCCATACATTTTTGCCATACATTTTTGCCATACATTTTTGCCATACATTTTTACCATTCACTTTTTCTGCGCATTTTTTGTTTACATTCCGTTTTCCACCCCGCCAGTTTTTGTTCAATTTGCGCCTCGCCATTTTTTACCTCCCCCGTTAAGCTACCCCCAAACGTTTATCGACATAAAAAAGTGTGGGGCTTTTTTTTAGCGCTTAAAAAAATGGATGCTATTTGAAATCCCCGTATTAAACCTTTGGCTATATAGCGCGCAAAATGAGCATCATATATATATATATACTAATAATATATATACATATATATATATATATATTACAATAAAGTGTATATGATTATTTGAAAGAAAAAAGAAAAAAAAAAAGAATTAAGTCGCACTTTTCATCTAATAATAAAATGAAAAATACCATAATAATTTAATTGACATGTTTCTGTTCATAATTAGTTGTACAAAAATGAAATGAAAAAGTGCATGTATTAATAGAGGGAGGGCGGGGAAAATATGCCAATAGCGTGTGCATGTGTTCATATATCATGCATACACGAATATACATATACATTACATGCGAGTAATGGCTAAATTGTAAATAAACTGTAATACGGGGGGAAATGGGAAAAAAAAAATAGTTTTCAAAATTTTACGTCCTATTTAAAAATGTTTTGTTTGCTATGCATGCATGTGTGTGAAACAGAAAAATAAAATAAAATAAAAAAAAATAAAATAAAATAAAAAAAAATAAAATAAAATAAAAAAAAATAAAATAAAATAAAATAAAATAAAAAAGACATTAATGGGTTAAAAAATGGCGACCATATAAAACTGCCAAACGAGGATCATACAACTTCTAAAACTTGACCACAAAACTGCCAAACGAGGATCATACAACTTCTAAAACTTGACCACAAAACTGCCAAACGAGGATCATACAACTTCTAAAACTTGACCACAAAAATGCCAAACGAGGACCATAAAAATACATACCTCAAAATGCCTAAACGAGTAGTGTTGCGTTTATGCATCCATCAAGCTCGGGGTTGTTGGTTACCTGCGCAAATTTTGCCCATATGACCTTACCAGACTGTGTAACTAGTCCCAATTCACTAACATTGACTTCAATTATTGTTCCTTTTGTTATTATTCCTAAGTTGGTGTATAAACTTGATTGAGGGTTAACCTTAACACTAATGATGTCTAGCGAAATAGTGGTTTTTAACTCACTATGATAAACATTAGCTCTTTTAAATCTTAAACTACTTGGTCTTATATACCTTTCAAATTTGGGGTTTTTTCGAGTAAAATCTTTTCCTACAAATGATATTTTATCAATTAATCTTTTCCATGTTTTTCTTCTTCTTTTACCTGATTTTACAACCCGTAACATCTCAGCTTCATTTAATGCTTGAATTTTTGGTACTGGCAATTGCCATTTCCCTGCTTTACTTTTTCTCTTCTGTTTTAGTAAATTGGTTAACACTTTTGTATACCTAACTTGATTTCTATCTAACAAATAAGACGGTAAACCATTATCGTCTCGAACTTTTTCAGCAACCTTCACATCTTTTGCTTCATGCTGTTTTATCGTTTTTTTAAAATTTACTTTCTCTGCATATTTCTTCTTATTATAAATTTTTGCCTTAATTCCTCTCAGTTTTTTAGCTTTTAAAGATTCCTTATGGACACTTCTCGCCTCCTTCTTTCTTACTCTTTCAAAGTAGTCAAACCGGTACCCATACCTTTTTCGGTGCAGTTCTATATGATCGTTCTGTGGCATTGTCAACAGTCTGTATGGATAATCAGTCGGAAGAACAACGCTGTTTAAGAGGGACAAAAGGAACGAACACGTGAACACATGGATGCAAAAATGGACCAACGAATAGATTTGCTAGTCGAGGAAACAAAAAAAAAAAAAAAAAAAAAAAAAAAAAAGAAAAAGATCACCACTACGTATGGTTTACTGAGAGCCGAAATGGGCTTTAACAGATTTCTCATTTGATTTGCTATTGCACCTTGTCAATGTTTGCCTTTGTTCAACTTTCTTTTTTACCTTTTCTCTTGGTCTACGCTGGTTAAAGGCCAAAAAGGCACTATCGTGTAGTTATTTTTTAATAAAATAAAAACAAAAAGAATTAAATAAAAATGTGTAATAAAGTAAAAAAAAAAAAAAAAAAAAAGATAAAAATGAATTCCGATTCTCACAAATTTGTGCTAAACACATTTTGCTTTATTTTAACCCTCTCGAGAAGGTAACCTCAATCAAGGATATTAAGTTAAACTTGGCTTTTCAACGCATAAAAGGGAAAAAAATCAAAAAAAGCATAAAAAAAGAAAAACTTTCCCGTTATATTTATACATACATACGATCGCTCTTTCCTTCTCTCTTTGCTAAAACGTGAATTTCTTAGTATTTATACTAAATATATATATATATATATATATAAACGCGTTTACCACTTTTTTTTTTTTTTTTTTTTTTTTTTTTCTCCACATGAATATTGTATGCAATATAATTCGTAAAGGCGTATTACGATAAATACACAAATGAGCACATGTTGACACTGCAAAAGCTATTTGATAGCATATTGTTATAAAATAGCAAAGCGGTATATTTGATGAATGTGCCAAAACCGCCAAATATAAAAACATAACCTCTATATTACATATGTATATATGTTTATGTACGCTTGTTACCCATATACAGTTTATTTTATTTTTTAATTTTTAATATTCGAGAAATGCAAAAAAAAAAAAAAAAAAAAAAAAAAAGCAAGGCTAATAAAATAATAACTATCCTATACATATATTATGTAACAATCCAACATGTAAACAATAAAGAAAAAAAAAAATTTACAAAAATTTAAGGGGAAAGAGCAGTGTTACTTATGATAAGCCACTTCTCACGCGTATTCGTATTTGTTCCCCTAGAAAAATATGATGCGTAAAATGCAAAACGGAATGCATATATAAATATACCCGTACGCGCATACGTAGACGTACACGCAAATGCAAACGCAAATGCAAATGCAAATGCAAACACAAACACAAACACAAACACAAACACAAAAACAAAAACAAAAACAAACACAGACTTAAGTATACATATACACTCTTATGTAACAAATTTTTTAAAAAATAAACACACAACGGGGCAAAAAAAAAAAAAAAAGGTAAAATGCAGCACGGGTAAATGCCTCTTACAAAATCTTAGCTTCATTAAAAATATGTTTTATCTCATGTGGCAACACCTTCAAAATGTAGTTTTCCTTTCTCGTTTTGCTAAACCTGCAAAGAAAATTATTTTATGACGTTATTTTCAGCTTGAAAGGAAAACACTTTTTTCATGTTTCTTTTATATTTCGTTAACTCGTTCGCTTTCTCGTTCGATTTCTCGTTCGATTTCTCGTTCGCTTTCTCGTTCGCTTTCTCTCTTGCCTTCTCTCTCGCCTTCTCGCTCGCCTTCTCGCTCGCCTTCTCGCTCGCCTTCTCGCTCGTTTTATGTTTCTCTTTCTTTTTTATCTTTCTTTTTTATCTTTTCTCCTATCACACATGAATATATAAAAATAATTTGCATAAATGTTTATATAAATGTATACAAAAATTACCATGGTTTGATTTCCCAAAAGGGAAACGAAATGACCTGCCAATCATCATGTTCCAGTAACCTGAAATTAAAAAAAAAAAAAAAAAAAAAAATAATAAAAACGAGCAAAATGTGAATAACATGAACAACGTAAATACATGAATACGTAAACATGTAAAAAACGAAAAAAAAACAAAAAAACAAAAATTTATATATATAATAATTGTGCAGCTCTGCGAACTGTATTAAAGTTAAAAATGATGTGATAATGCCAATACTTATGGCATCGTATTATTTTATTATATTTTTTTTTTATTTCCTTTTTTTCAACCTCTTTTTTAAAATCGTTTTCGTGTTAAGGAATGGAAGACCCCCGTTTATCGATTTAGTCTTATAATGAAAGGGACCATTAATCTCAATAGCAATATTTTTAAAATATGGAAAATTTTTGTCTATTTTTTTAAAATCTTGATATAATATAGCAATATCTATGAGCATACCGTTATCTGTTTCATATTCTACATGACAAGGAATTTTAAAATCTTTTTGTATGATATCAGCTATTTCATAATGTAGAGAGGACGAGCTGTAGGAAGAAGTTTTCATATTGTTCATATAAGTCTTTTTAAGTAATTGAAGAGTTCTTTCGTTAAATCTGAATGACGAAATTTCTCTGTTGTGCTTGTGAACACTCTGTACTACGTATTCGTCGCCATGGTGAGCTTCACCTATGTGAATTTCTCCTCGGTTCACTGTATCCATATTTACCCCCTTTCCTTCTGCCCGTTCAGTCCTGTTGCCATTCTCGTGCTGCTCGCCTAAACGGCTGCGAAGATCATTGCTATTACAGAAGTGCATATTGTAGGACAGGTATGACTGGTACAGCTTGCACAGCATAATCTCAATGGGTGTATTAAGAGTATTATCCTTTGTATAAGCATAATATGACTGATTGAAATATATATTATTTTTATAGTGCTTTAGTATATCTTCATTTATACTTCTAAAAAATGGTAAGCTGAACACAAAATTGAACAACTCTTTGTTTACAAAGTCGAATGTCGACATGTACCGAATGATGTCCACTAGTTCTATGGGTGTATAGTTTTTTACGTTTTTTAAGATCATCTTTGATAGCGAGTCAACCATAAGGGTTCTCACGCTATGCACGATGGTGCGCTGCTTGCTATGCTCCTGATATTCCCGATTGATATTATTTACACCACTGCTTATACTGTCAATAGTGTCAACACTATTAACACCGTCAATTGAACTAACGCTTGTTCGGCTGAAGGGCTGGGGAGTGGAAGTGCGTTCATATTGGTCATACCCAGTAGCATAGTCCTCATGGGTTCTACCGTCATCCACATATGTACGTAAATTATTCGTTAAATGCAATGATCGTACTAGTTTTAAAATCATATCTTTATTTCTGTAATCTAACAAATGTAAACTTTTAAAAATGAGGATATACAAACGATGTTGTAAATTAAAATGGTCATATTCTAACTCGGCAAGACTATAAAATGTTAATATCAATTCATCTAGTGTTAATTCGTTAACAGTATTCATAATTTTATTTGTAATTATACTTAAAATTTTTATATCCGTATATGGAAACTTACACAATATGTATAAACAGTACACATAGAAATTTATATATACATCACTTTTGTTCGACCTAACTGCAGAATCATCCACGTGAACAGTATATTCATTCTTTCCAATGAAATCTAATTTTTCTTTCCTCTTATCCTCTGGGCCAAACATTTTCAGTTCTTTGCTATTCATAACTTGTTCCCCCTCTTCTCCTTCGTATCTTTCGTCATCTTCTGCGTCTTGGTTGGTCTTCTCTTCCCCTCCTTTTCCGTCTAACGAATCATTCAGGTTAGAATAATTTGCCGAGTGATAAATAGAATAATGAAATGGTCTTAAGTTGAATGGGGCGGGAGTAAAATAAGCAGGTTTGACTTTCTCCTTTTTCAAAGCCTTTTGCATATTATTATAAAACTGGCATATGTTTATCTCTTCGTACATGGAAAGTACGCTTTGGTCTTCTTTTGTGATATTGGGGTGTTTCGCGCATCCTGTCGATTCATCCTGTATCTCCTTGCCAACCACACTGCTACCACAGTTACTATTACTGATACCCCTGTACGAATCCATGTTGTAGACATCCCCGACCGCGTTAGACTTGAACCCCTCTTTCAATCCCACAGCTGAATAGTTTTCCCCCTCAAAGTACCTCCTCAGACGCTTAGAAAAATTTAGAAACAAAGGTCTGATATATATCTTCTTAATCATACACATATACACTGCCTCACACAGGTAAAATATATCAAATTTTTCAATAAAAAATACTATATAGAAATAAATATATTTATATATACTAGTATGATCATATTTTAATATACAAAAGGATCTTAGGATAATAATTATATCCTTTATATTTATGTATGGTATATACTGATACATACTTTTATTTTTTTCATAACTTTGTAATTTCTCATTTGTTGAAAATATTTTATACACAATTTTTAGGTGTTTTCTAATAGACCCTACAACTCTTAAGAAGTTCCGATTAGTCGTTATATGATTCAGTCGCCTCCTTTCTTCTTTAATTTTTAGCATGTTTCTATCGTCTACCTCCTTCTCGAGTGGATCCTCAACGGCAAAGAAGTTATCTACCAGTATGTTGCTAGTTCGACCATTATCGCTTCCTCCGCTGTTTCCAGCACCACTCTCTAATTTTAGGCCGCCGTCCAAATTATTGAAAAATATTTTCTTACTTTCATTTATTTTTTTAATTTTTTGCTTCTTCTCATTCACATAACTACTTGCAAACTTGTAAAGAGAGAAAACACTCATAGTGACATTCAAATAGTTATACGGATAGGTATCAAAAACAAAAAATATATCATCAATGTTTTCCTTATTATATATACCATTGTATATTTTATCTATGTTATCCTTCAACAATTCATTGTTTTTTTTTAAAAGATAATTCCAGTTTATTTTCTTGTCTGTTCTTTCTCTAATCATTTTTATGTTTTCCTTTGGAACAATCCATATGCCTGCTTTTATTAAATCCTTGATTGATTTACTGTTCTTTTTCAAAAGCACATGTTCATTTACTAGGTTGTATTCATCATCCCAGTTGTCATGTCTTACTCTCTTTTCATTTCCACCTCTACCTCTGGAATTAGAGAAGCCGTCATTATCAGCCATTCCTTTGTCCACACTACTATCATTTTGTATGTTAGGAATACTTTGATCAAGATCATTTTTATTGCCATCCTTCAATATGTTTTTACTAATTTCATTTTCATCTGAATAGAGGTTCCCACCTTTTGAGGAAATTATTTCCTCAATATTAGCATCAGACCTATGATAATATTTGTCATTTCTACTATTTTGTCCATGTTTTAGTTCGTTTGTACATTCAGATGTACAAGTTTTACTATCCGTACGTTTCACATACAGATGTTTTACGTAATAGTAGCTTTTATTAAAAGTGAGAATAAATTTATTAATGTCGTTATGGTAATGTTCATTCCATTTTTCATGGTGATAATAATTGTAAACATTCCTATTTTTTTTTACAATATTCTTATGAATCTCATGTGGGGGAATTATTAACTTGTTCATATATCTACCATATGGCGTTCTGTTCATAAATGAATAAGTATTTACCCTGTACACTCTCTTACAAATAACACCAACTATCGATGAATGTATATTTTCTGCTAATAAAAATGCTAACCCTATAGTATATGTTACGTAAGCTACTGATAGAAGTATGTTAACCAGTACAATCATTATACGGGAAAGAATGTACAATGTACCTAAATTGACTGGAGGAACACGCAAATGAATAAGCGCATATAAACGTACACACATATACGAACATTCGCATTCATATGTACATATACATACATATACATATACATACATATACATATACATATACATACATATACATACATATACATATACATACATATACATACATATACATATACATATACATACATATACATACATATACATATACATATACATACATATACATATACATACATATACATATACATACATATATATATACATACATATACATATAGGTAAACATACGTATATATACTATACATAAATATACATATATATACTTATTTATGCACACATATTTATGTAAACCTATTTATTTACATTTACTTTCCTTTTTGCTATGGTTAAAATGCTGAAGTTATAACTGCTTTAACCTATTTATGAAAAGCAAAAGGTTCCCCATCTTTCCACCTTGGTCAACTTGCTCTAGCTTAAAGTGGATTAAGTTTATTTGACTTTTTTATCATTTTTCAGATTTATTTTATCCTTATTTAGTCTTAACCTTTCATAGCATTATTTTATCCCTTTTTTAGCATTTTTTTTTTATTCTTTTTTTTCAGCCGTTTTTTAACCATATTTTAGCTACTTTTTTTTTTTTTTTTTTTTTTTTGTTCTTTACAAAATTAGCACTTTCACAAAATTTTGCCCATCTTTTATTCATCGCTACTACCATTTGCTGCTATTTTTACTCAACTGTACATTTTTTACCTCGAGTTGAACAGAAAGAATACATATTTTATATTTCCTCCCACATCCATGTAACGTTATGAATTTGCTTCGTTGATGATAAGAGAAGTATATATTTCGAATTCTACAAATAACTAGTTCGAACAAGAAATCTGAACGTTGTACGTATCATTTTGCGTATATTATTTTGCCTGTACAATTCAGATTTTTAACAAGAACATATAGCATTGAGCATTGCAACAAGTGGATATGAATGAAATTAGCAAAATGAGCATTTCAGCCACTTTTGTTATTATACATACATGCATACATAGTTATACATATGACTACACAAACGGTAGTAGAACGCAGTTGAATGAAGATAAATATTCGCTTTAATTTAAGAAGAAAATATGAACAGTTAAAGCAAAAAATCAGAAAAATACAAACGAAGTAAAAGTTAAACCGATTAACGTCGACACACACTAACGGAAATGAAGTGCCCAGAAGAAACATCTTTTTTAATTGAAAGCAAATATTATTGAAGACTTTTTTTTTCTTTTTTTTATCAACCGCACACAATTTTTCCCTTCTCTGCGAATAAAACCATGTGGAAAACACATGAACATGTACATGCATATGTTTAAACATGTTTTGCCCATAGACAGCGGACTTATCCTTTCACATTCTTGTTTATAAGACGCTCTTGTAACATTTTTTTTTTTTCTTTTTTTTTTTTTTCATATTTGTTAATTAAGCACGTAAATTTTATTATAAGTTCTAATTTGAATTTCAAAAAAAGTTCAATTAAAAAAAAAAAAAATAATAAAATAGAATAGAATAAATATAATAATAAATTAAGGCTTAAGGGTTATCAACACAGAAAAGATATTGCACACTCGTGTGCATATATATATAAACATAATATGGGCGATAATATATATATATATATATATATATGTATGAACATACGTATGTACATATGTACACATATGCACACATTCATACACACATATATACATATATTTACATATGGGACACGCGCACCCATATGTATGAAAAAAACAGCAGCTTAAAAAGATTGCCATATTTAAATTTCTTTTTCTTTTTATTTGAAAACTACAATATGAATAAAGAAAAAATAAAGCAAAATATGAAAAAATAAGGCAAAATATGAAAAAATAAGGCAAAATATGAAAAAATAAGGAAAAATATGAAAAAATAAGGAAAAATATGAAAAAATAAGGAAAAATATGAAAAAATAAGGCAAAATATGAAAAAATAAGGCAAAATATGAAAAAATAAGGCAAAATATGAAAAAATAAGGCAAAATATGAAAAAATAAAGCAAAATATAGTAAAATAAAGAAAAATATAGTAAAATAAAGAAAAATATAGTAAAATAAAGAAAAATATAGTAAAATACAGCAAAGTACAATAAAATAAAGTAAAATAAAAAGATAACTAAACGCACTTTTAATTTTATTGCGCAAAATATCAGGGGTGACCTATGCAGGCAGCCTGCACAGGTCATGTCATCTTTACATTTTAACACGTGAATAAATGCATAGATAAATAACTACATGGGGGCGCTAATGCATGTGTAAATAACTATATATATGTATGTCTACATGTGTGCAAATGTACACCTGCGCAATTTTACCTGCACACAAAATGCACAGAGCTTAGAGTTATGCGTTAAAGTTCTACTCTTCAAAAGCCCAGGGGTTGGTTTTCAAAAAATTATCGGTTGCTTCCTTAATGGCATAGTTTGGTATAACCTCCCGAATAGAAAACTGCTCTCTGCTGACAGGATCGTAGGGACCGTTGTGCTTAACATGTTCATACAAAAAAATTTTATCATAAGTCATTCCACTAGGAGTTATGACTGGCTCATTCATTAAACACATGGAAATTTTACAACACAAATAATCAGGTATTTGTTTTTTTTGAAATGTCTCTAAAATTTCCTTAAAAACATTTTCCGTTTGTTGAATTCGCAAATATTTTTCTTCATTTGTTATATATCCAATTTGATTAAGCAAATTTATTTTGTCTATTAAAAAGGATTGAAGTTCTGTATAACTCAGCTGTTTATTTTGTTCATCACGTAAATAAATTAATTTTTTTGCTTGTAATATATATCTATTTATTTCACTTTCATTCGAATCTTTTAAATAACTTGACAATGTTTTTGCTTTTGTTAATTTTTTTAGTCCTTCTTCTAAACTATTTAAATGTAGTAAAGTTAATCCTAAAATGAAATGAGCCTTAACTGATTCTTCTTCTAAATTTAAAGCTTGTCTAGCATCAATATTTGCCATCTTCCATAATTTTTGTTTTTTATAACACAAAGCTCTATTAGTATAATATACATGATTTGTGTTGTCATACTGTATTGCTTTAGTATAATAATCTATAGCTGATTCAATATATCCTAATTTATAGCTTTGATTTCCTAGTACCTTGTATTTCTCTGCTTCTCTTTTCCTATCTTCTGGATTTAACATTTCTAAATTTGCTATTGGAACTGTATTTTTCTTTTCCATTTCTTCACTCTTATCTTCCTCATTATTCTCATAATTCTCTTTATGCTCGTTATTCTCATTATTCCCGTTATGCTCGTTATTCTCATTATTCCCGTTATGTTCGTTCATCTCTTTTCCCTTTTTCATTTGTTTGTTTAAATTTTCACTGCTAGTGCTATTTTTGTTGCTACCATAACAGCTATTCTCATCTACATTTGTGTAGTAATTTACATTCTTACTCGCATCACTATACTCCTTGCTATTATTCGAAATGTAGTTTCTCTTGTTTCCAGAATTTTTACTAGGCAAGTTGTAGCTCCTGCTGTAGCTTGTTTCGTAATTTCCATTCCCGCTGTTATCAGCATAACCACAGTTAGGAGTATTACCACTAATGGCAGTGCTACCTCTAATGGCAGCATTGTCATTGCCCCTTCCATTTCCATAACTGTTACTACGATTATTATATGTACCATTTTCTTCCACATTCGAGTGTATATTTGTATCATCAATACCACTGGACATATTCTGAAAGTTATTCATTATGCTGTTTGACGAATGCCTATATTTATCACCCCCGTTGGTATGGTGGTAGTACTCACAATTTTCTTCCTTCGATCCCCTTCTAACATTCATGCTATTTCTCCTCTCATAATTTCCAAAGATGCTGTTATATTCATCATACACGTTACGATTACTACTATTAGTGGCGATGGTAGCAGCAGTATTAGAAGCAGTGTACGCGGCAGTATTAGAGGACTCCGTACCAGCCATCATAGTTGTTGTCCCACCTGTAGCAACAGAGCAATTTTTACTATTTCTTTTACTGCTATTGTTTCCATTACTACCTGCACATCCACTTCTTCCACCTTTATGCTTTTTTTTACATTTATTCTTTACTACCCTCGGTGTATTACACGACTGTACATTAGCCATTATGAATGACGAGGAAAAGGAAGAAGAAGAAGAAACAGAAGATGAGGCTGAAACTGACGAAGATGAATTATTTTTATAAATATTTTTATTTTCATCATCGTCATCATCATTGTTGTTGTTCTTCTTATCATCATCATTGTCATTATCATCATCGTTGTTGTTGTTCTTATCATTACCATCACCACCACCACCACCACCACCACCACCACCACTGTTATTATTATTATTGTTATTATTATTGTTATTATTATTATTATTATTATTACTGTTATTCAAATCGTTGTTACTCCTATAGCTGTTACTATTACTGTTACTGTTGTTGTTATACCTATTATTATTGTGGCTACTACTATTGCTGTTGCTATTATTATATCCATTATTGCTATTACGATTGTTGCTGCTATTATTACCATTATAATCCTTATTGTGATGACCGCCATTACTTTCATTGCTGTTACTGTTACTATTTCCATTGTGATAAGTGCTATAATTAGAATCCTGATAGCTATTACCAATAATATTATTACTATTCGTTTTGCTGCTGTATGTCATTTCTCTAAACATTTGTGCGTTGTTTTCATCTCTATATATATTTTTATTATTTGAGTTAATATTGCAATTTACATTGCTGTTCAGGTTATTCACTCCATCATTCAAGTGACCGCTCACACAAGTATTCACATGGCTGTTCATCATGTTGTTCATACTTCCAACGTTGCCATTGTTTGCCATCCCGTTATTCGCATTCCTGCATATACTAGTGTGCAAACTTCTACAAGGAGCACCATTATTATTACTATTATAGCTGTTAGTATTACTACTCTTATGACTGTTCCTGCTGTGGTTGCTGTTGTAGTTACTGCTGTGGTTACTGCAGTGGTTGCTGTTATAGTTACTGCTGTGGTTACTGCAGTGGTTGCTGTTATAGTTACTGCTGTGGTTACTGCTGTGGTTACTGCTGTGGTTACTGCAGTGGTTGCTGTTATAGTTACTGCAGTGGTTGCTGTTATAGTTACTGCAGTGGTTGCTGTTATAGTTACTGTTACTATTACTATTAATATTCGTATAACTGCTAACATTTTTATAATTGCTAACGTTGTTGTTACTGCTGCTGTTACTGTTACTGTTACTGTTGCTACTACTGCCATTACTACTACTCCTGTTTAACGTTAAATCGGTGGTTACATTTGACATGACGTTGGCCGCTACGTTGGCTACTACATTAGCAGCTACGTTTCTGAACTTAAATTTATTCCACGCATCGCTAAAATCTAAGTAGTTCTGTGGTTTACTTACATTTTCCTGAACCTGGTCAGGTATATTGTTGTAATTTATCAAATTTTTATTATAATAATATTCTTGGTTGTATAAAATGGATGCAAGATTGTTACTGCTCACTGGATTTAAGTCATTCGTATTTTTCTTACTTGTTAAATGAGTGCTGCTAATGTAGTCATTTTTTTTGTAGTCATCATGGTTAGAACTATGAAGTTTGTTACTGATGTTAGTGTTGACGCACCTTTGGTATGTACCGCTCTGGTTGCCATTGCTCTGGTTGCCACTACTCTGGTTGATACTGCTCTGGTTGCCACTACTCTGGTTGATACTGCTCTGATTGATACTGCTCTGGTTTGTACTACTCTGCTTATTGCCACTCTTGCTAAAACTACCTCTAATAGCACCACCACTTGCCGTGTCGATATGTTTAATAAAATGATTGAAATTATTTGATAAGTAATTTATATTCCAATTTTTCAAAAAATTTTTTCTTTTCCCTTCTTTATTCTCCATTACTTTTAGCGATTTAATGAAATTGCTTTGATGAAAAATTGTTTTATATTTAAATGTGTTTACATTACAATTCTGATTAGCTTGGTTGGTGTTACTATTACTATAATTATTACTTTTACAGTTACTACTACTACTGTTACTATTATTATTAATGCTCAGAACTTTCTTAATCTTTTCATTTATTAAATTGCTGTGCTCTCGAAATCTTTTATTACTTATTTTCTCCTTATTATATTGTTTGTTCAAATTTTCTATTTTAATGTTTATAAATTCTGATTTATTATTCATTATTAAATCAGTTTTTTCTATTTTTACTTATACATATATATATATATATATATATATATATATATATATACATATATAATTTTTTTTTTTTTTTTAGAAATGGTTTTCAAAAATTTTAAAAAAGTAAAACTATTTAAAATTGTACGTACATAATTATAAGTATAATATTATAAATAATAAAATAAATAAATATATATATATATTTATGTATAATTTCTGCGTGTACACGTACATATATATATATATATATATGTACACTTTTTTTATAAGTTTATATATGCAAAAATGTATACATATATAAATATATGTACACGTACATGTACAAACATAAACTAGTGAGGTAATAATAGTAATACCAAAAATTTATTAATCAATTCACCTTCAGCAGTTATTTTAAAAGAACCAAGTACTGCACATAAACGTATGTACATAAGAATAATTATGAACATACGATCAAGTGTAAATATGCATGAACGTATGTGAACATGTATGGATAAGCGTTAATATGATATATATATATATATATATATATATATACATACATGTACATGTATATTTTGTGTATACTCGTTAACTTGCTAATATTCTTGGCTCAGTTAAAATTATCAAAAAGTAAGTTTACAATACACATATATAATGCATATATACATATGTATGTACATGTATAAATATAATGAGCGTAAAAGTTTATTATACATAATGTTTACTACTTTCACGACTTTTCATTTTTCAGGGATGGCTAATATCTTTACGAAAAACATGAACGTGTACATGTAAATATTTTTACTGAAAATATGTAATAAATATATAATATAATTATATAATATATATGTAAAATGTATATGTAAGAAAAATTACTAAAACTAAAAGGAAAAATGAAAACATTTATTGCAAGTTTATAAAATGAAACGTAGTAACGTGAAATGAAAAATGTTCAAATAAAAAAAGTATAAAAAAAAAGAGATATATATAATAAAAAAAATGTATTGTACGTACATATATGTATTCATATGTACATATATGTATACGTATATATATACATAAATAATTGTGCGTAAATTTTATATAATCTTATGAACATGTATGTTTTTAAAAAAAAGAAAAAAAATTGTTATAACACTACGTAGTATTCCCCCTCTATAATTCTACTGTATTTGTAAATATATATATGTGTACATGTGTACTTATGTATATGCATAATAATAAAACTGCTTGTCAAGTAGTTCACGTATAAGAAATAGTATGTAAGCGTAAACAAAAACTTTGTATGTATATATATATATATATATACCTATACACATGTACATATACTAATGGGGTTATAGTCAGACGAACATCTCTCCCATATCATTGTAATAAAACATATTTCAGGAATACATAATTTAATGCATAAATTTAATTAAAAAATAAAAAAGTTAATTGTAAATTATTGCTTGTTCATGTATATTCTTAACTAAAAAAAGAGGTAAAAAAAAAGAACGTGAAAAAGAACTCGAAGAAGGGAAAAATAGAAAGGAGCAGGAAAGATAAAAAGAAAAAAAAAAAAAAAAAAAAAAAAAGAAAAAAGGAAAGAAAAAAGGAAAGAAAAAAGGAAAGAAAAATGGAAAGAAAAAAGGAAAGAAAAATGGAAAGAAAAATGGAAAGAAAAAAAAAATCAAATATTCTATATCACGAAAATGAAATAAAACATATGTACCCTATTTTGCAAGTTTTAAAGGTTCTTTTAAAAAAGAAAAAATAAATTAGAATTAAAACGTTATATAAACATTGCAAGCAATTTTTTAAAGAATGAAATATTTAAATGATTAATAAATAAAGAGGACAGGACAATCATATAAAAAAGCGATCGTTTATGTACAAAATGGAAGCTTTTATGTAGCGTTTTATATCTCAGTATGGGAAAGAAAACTTTTCATCTGTTCATCTTTTTTGTCGTTTCATATTTTTATATGTACTTTATTTATTTGTTCATTTATTTATTCATTCATTTATGCATTTATTTATTCATTCATTTATACATTTATTTATTCATTCATTTATACATTTATTTATTCATTCATATATGCATTTATTTATTCATTCATGTATGCATTTATTTATTCATTCATGTATGCATTTATTTATTCATTCATGTATGCATTTATTTATTCATTCATGTATGCATTTATTTATTCATTCATATATGCATTTATTTATTCATTCATATATGCACTTATTTATTCATCCATATATGCATTTATTTATTTATTCATTTATTTATTCGTTTATTTATTCGTTTATTTATTCGTTTATTTATTCGTTTATTTATTCGTTTATTTATTTATTTTTTTTTTTATTTCTCTGTGAAAGCATATATGTCTGAATAGACGTTATGAAAAACAAGTTAAAATTGCAGATACATATTTACACGTTTGCGACACAATTACCTACACATGAGTGAATGCACTTAAGCGTAAGCATAGGTATATTGTGTATATATGTATGTATGCATGTATGTATATACGTATATATGTATTGAAGTATATATGTTTACATATAGGTATGTTTTTATGTACGTATGTGCTTGTATAGAGGAAGAACATATATGAAATGTTTATTAATCATTCATGTTAATGTACATGTATGTGTGCATACCCTTGTTTATGTTTACATGTAAGTTCATATGCGAACGTATGCGTATATGTACATTGAGTTACATTTGTGTACAAGTATCCATATTAACATAAAAAAAGGATGAACTTACTATATCATTTAACAGCTTGTGCCTTTCTTATTTTTTTTTAAATACAATTGTATATGAAAATTGTTTGAAGTTATGTTCCATTTTTTTTTTTATTTTTTTTTTTTTTTGTTCCTGTATATAAACGTGTTACATTGAAGATGGGATATTTTTTTACCGCAATATGTTATGATTATTAGTACTGGATGCATATATAAATACACTTTATACATGTACTATATATATATATATATATATATATATATACACAAATATATCAGTATGATGCCATTATGTATATTCATTTATGAGCGGTAGGATTTTATCCCTTATACAATGGCACGATCATTTTTGTGTAAATTGGTGGGAGAGGGGAGAAAAAAAGAAAATTAAACAGAGGAGGGAAAAAAAAAAAAAAAATTACGTAAATTATTACCGCATGTTCCGTTAAATTGTTCGATCCGACTAAGTAAAAGAATAATAATTGCAAAATTGTATGTGAACATTTTTTTATATTTCTTCTCTGTTGTTCTATATTGATCTCTTTTGTTCTCCTTTTTTTTTTTTTAATTCTGAATGATCTTTTTCAAAATTCGTCAATCTTGTCTAAAGTAAATAAAAATAGTATAAATAATAAGAGTTTATTTTTTTATTTTTAAAAATGTTTACCCATCCGTATTTCAAAGAAATATGAGCACTTAAGTGCTACTATACATACAGATAAATTAGCATGACTTATTATTTATTATAATTTTTCCTCCTTATAAGCGTAATATATATTTATATATATGTAACACATGTAAGTGCAATATATATGTACATAATGAAAGATCTTCAATTGCACTCGTTGACAGAGGTGGATTCGGTAAAAATTAGCTTTAGAGAGGGACAGGGCTGGTACGTAGGTGTATTTACGGAAATAAAAGCGAAAGCACATGTAGCAACGTACGTAGTAAGTAGTAGCAGTGGTAGCATAGTTCGTAGCATCATTCATAGCACTGCTAGTAATATCAGTTGCATTGTTTACATTGGTGCAGCAGCATTGGCATTTCCGATCGGATACCCACGCGTAACAACCCACTATTTTGCCATAAGTATAGATGTATATACCTACAGCACCCAAAAAAATTTTCTAGCACATCCTGATTTTATTTGAAAAGTAAAGAAAAAATAAAAAGTAAAAATAAAAAGGTCTTTTTCATGATTAACATTTTGTGCGCATAATATAAATTATTTTCAAATTTTATGTAAACGTATAACATATATGTTTTTCATGATATTTACTCGTAATGATCTAAAACAAACGAGAATAGATGCTCTAAACATAAGTCGGATAAAACATATTGTGTCTATTTTTCATCCTTTTACATTTTCTAATTTAAAAATGGTGTAATGGTGTAATTCTTCTTCATATATTAACAAAATAAAAATATTAAAAGAGATGTTCTAATGCTGAAGTAGTTTCTCTCTGCAATAGTTACATATAGGAGCTTAATTCTCGATGCATCATGCGTTTTATATTTACACTGATTTAAAAATATATGAATGATTCTTAACAATTTGAACAAAAAAAGAAAAAGATGCAAAGCAATTAAGTTAGCATCCGGGTTAACTCACGTGCAACAGGAAATCTATCATGGAAAAGGAAGTAAAATGTGCAAATACGTGTTGCAAAAAAATTAGTGTAAATATGGCAATGCGGATGAATAACTACAAGGGAATATCCACGGGCGTGAACGGGCGTACATGCCAAATTACATCAAAGCCGTAACACGCCTAATCTCCTTATTCCTTAATTTCTTTTTTTTATATTTTGCAAAAATGTATATTTCGGATTACTTATTTTTCACTCCATGATTACGTCTTTTTTTAACCAGTTAGAATAAAAAAAAAAAAAAAAAAAAAAAGAGACGGAAAATATTTAACGTCCCGTTGTAAGTGTTGTATATGTTTTAATCTCCTCTTCCTGTGCTGTGTCCAATCCAGCCCCCGTTTTTCTTCTTTTTACATCTTCGAAAAAAGGCTCGGCTAGCTCTTTAGGTATGTGCACATTTTTGTAATAATTTTTATATCCTTCACTTAAAAAATTTAATTTATCACCCGCAACAGGGGCATAGATAGGCATAGTTAATTTGTTACCTACACCTTCATTAATTATTTTGTACCTCAACGTGCTATCAAATGTGGATATATTCTGTATAATATTTCTGTATTTGTCATTCTGTTTTTTACATTCAACCAATAAGTACTCGTAAGCCCACGCATCGGCACTCATATAATTGTCAACAGCTTTTATTAAACCATTAGGAAATGTTATATCATCTAAGCAATTGTTATTATCATTGATGAAGTTATTTAGGTTATTTAGGCATTTTTCGTATTTATACATCTGTTTAATGAGTTTCTTGCAAATTTTCCCGCTCTCACTATTAGTATTACTATTACTATTATTGTTCTTATTGCTATTACTATTACTATTATTGTTATTGTTATTGTTATTGTTACTATAGTTGTTACTATAGTTGTTACTATTATTATTGCTATTAGTGTTACTATTATTAATACTGTTATTATTACTGTTGTTAATATTATTGCTGTTCAGGTTGTTTTTTTTATTTTCACATATACAAGCTATTTTAGTTAATTTGGATATGATCGATATAATTTTTTTTTCTAAATTATTATCTTTTAATCTTTTGTCTGACCCACAACTATTATTATCTTCATCTTTTAAATTTTCTTTACTTTTATCTGAATCACTTAAAAGAGTAGAGCTTTTCTTTTTTTTTTTCAAAATTGGATCACTACTGGTATAATTATTTATACTGTCCTCATCATTGCCTAAATTTATTTTTAATTTAATTCTTCCCTTGCTCTCGCTCATGCTGTAGCTTTTTTTTTTTTTTTTTTTTTTGTTTTACTTTTTTTAATTACACTATTTTTACTTATTATGCATTGTTATAAATTAAATGAAAAAGGGAAGTTAGTTCTTTATTATCAATGACGTTAATCGTTGACCTTAATCGTTGACCCTAATCGTTAACATTAATCATTTATTGTTGATCATTTATTGTTGATCATCTATTGTTGATCATCTATTGTTGATCATCTATTGTTGATCATCTATTGTTGATCATCTATTGTTGATCATTTATTGTTGATCATCTATTGTTGATCATCTATTGTTGATCATCTATTGTTGACCATCTATTGTTGATCATCTATTGTTGATCATCTATTGTTGATCATCTATTGTTGATCATCTATTGTTGATCATTTATTGTTGATCATCTATTGTTGACCATCTATTGTTGATCATCTATTGTTGATCATCTATTGTTGATCATCTATTGTTGATCATTTATTGTTGATCTTCGTTTTGTGTTTTTTCTTCTTTTTTCAAAAATGCTGCTTAAAAATATAAATAAAAATTACTTCTCACTACTCAAACTTCAGTGAATATACTTGTCGTTAGCACATTATTACTAATATGTACTAACAGTAGGAAAATAAATCTGTCCCATCACCACCCCAAAAAGGATGATCATATATACTTTTGTATAATTTGTAAAAATGTTTTTAAGAAAAGCAAGCATATGTATAACATTTAACGTAAAAAGGAATAAATTATATGGGCCATATAACAGTGAGTTAGTTACTGAATACGAGTTTTCAATATCACCTTACAATAAGCACATGTATATGTAGCGTACACATTTATATGTACATTATTTTATATGTTTAAAAAGGGGCTACTTTTCAGTACTAAACTTTTTTTTTTTTTTTTTTGGTCTCGCATGAATAATTTCAACTGATACTACAGTGCTAACAAGGCAGTTCGGATAAAACGTGTTTTAAGTTTAAGCATAAGTATTTATTTTTTGCTTTCTCTTATACTTTTACCTTTACTTTTACCTTTACTTTTACCTTTACTTTTACTTTTACCTTTACTTTTATTTTTACCTTTAATTTTACTTTTATTTTTATTTTTACCTTTACTTTTATTTTTATTTTTACCTTTACTTTTACTTTTATTTTTACCTTTACTTTTATTTTTACCTTTACTTTTATTTTTATTTTTACCTTTACTTTTAATTTTTTTTTTTTTTTTTTTAATTATTGTCCGAACTTAATTTTTGACCATTTCTATGATGGAAGCATCTTCACCCTTCCCTTACTTTTTATTTTCCCCTTTTCAATATTCCACAAAAAGGAAAAAATATATTCCTTTCTCCACTTGTATGTTATTACAAATAGAAGGAAAAGCCCATGAACAAAGGTTATCCTACCCACCAATATAGTATTATATGTATAAATACACACATAATTTTTGTATTTGTAGCTAGGAAAAGGGCATGAACAAGTCATGAAAATAATTAGCAGTTGTTCATTACATTAAAGCTATATGGAAACAATAGGAGTGAGGAGGACATATATATATATATAAGATAAAAAAAACAAAAAAATTAAATAAGCCACAAATTAGCCATAAACATGAACTAATAAACGCTTGTTCATGTCTTTAAAATGCTATACGAGTTGGTTTTTTTTTTTTCTTTTTTCTTTGTTTTTGAAAATATAAAAAAAGGAGGTGGGAAGATGTGGTTACAAAAAATTTGGACGTTTCTACTAAAAATATTAAATAAAATAGGAAAAAACATAAACAAATAAAAACACAAATAAAAAAGTAGGGCCGAATAAGCAGCTCTGCTTGTTCACTGGATGATAAACTAAACAAAGGTGGAAAAAAAAATTAAATAACAAAGCAAAAAAAAAAAAAAGTGTAATATATCAGGTATGATAAAATACTATAAAGCGTCATATAATATAATAGTGTGATAAAACACTACAAAGTGTAACATAACAGTTTGACAAAATACAAACACTAAAACTTAAAAATCATTTTGAGAAAAATCTGCCATATACTGATATGATATCGTTCATTTGCTTCTCCCAGTAGTCCATCTTTTTAAGCGATTTCATAGATATGTCAATGATGCTTATACGATAAAAGACTTTCTTATTCGTCTGTGGAATATAGGTATTTATCATCATTCTTTTTAACTGTTTATTCAATTTTTTAGTGCATTTCACTTTTCTTTTCTTCAAGTTTACAGCTCGAGAAGGATAGGAATAAGACAAAAACTTAATTCTTGAAATATATCTCTTTGAAAAGGATATAGCACAGTCATTTATGTGCACCCTCCCCTTCTGAGTGATTCGATTAATGCCTGTCGAGATACCCTCCTTTGGGAAATTAGCCCCCAAATAGACAGAAGCGGCGGTAGGCACGGCATCAGAAGCAATAACAGGAGCAGATTTGTTCTTTTGCTTCCCCTTCCTCCTTCTGATGGTTAACATTTTGAATCGATTTTTTCTAAACAGTTCAACAGTATCTGCACCATCATACGTATTATCCTCTCTCGAATAAATGTTAAAAATTGTACTGTTATCACAAAACGTTTTGCTTATTAAAAAGCGGCAAACAAAATAAATCATGTTCTTATAAATTTGCAAAGCTTTTGTATGTATATTTTTCTTCTTCTGAAATGTAATGCTATCGGCATTAACATGATCCTTAAATTCTTGGCTAGTTAAGTAATGGAAATGATGAGTTGTTATTAAAGTGTTTTTGCTTAAAATTTCTTTCATTTTTTTCTTTCTATTTTTTTTTTTTTTCATACTAGATTTGTATGAACTACAAGTATACTTCTCCCTGAAATTGTTAATACCCTCATCATATAAAATATGATATAATTTCCTTGTGTTTGATTTCATTTCAGTTATTAGATAGCTAAAGTAATCGTCTGTAAACTTGTTAATAATTTTTAATGCATCAATTAATAGCTCATTGCCTAATAGGAAATGAACATTTTGTAAATAAATAAATGAAGAATATTTTATATTATTATTCCTTTTGTATTTGAACTTTTTTCCTTCCTTGTTCATATTTTTTTTGTCACAAAAAATATTATTTGATAAAAAAATATAATCTGATAAACGTTTAATTCTTTTCGTATCGACAAGTTGTGCTAGGTATTTGTTTCTTCTAAAATACTCATTTTTGTTAGCACAAAAAAAGCTTTTCAAGCTTGTGTTGTAATATTTAAAATTTGAAAAAATATCTTCACTTTTTTTTAAAAAAAATATTTTCTCAAATATTTTAATAAGCTCCATCATACAATAAACAATTTGAATTTGTCCTGCACTAAAACACTGAAAATATAGCACTTTGTAGAATACGTATTTTTCTCTTCTTATTATACTTGACAACAAAACTAAATTTTCGTTATTTTCATTTCCTTCAAATGGATTCATTTGCGCTGATCTTCTTCTAACGTTCCATAAAATATTTTCTACTAATTCGACATTCTCCCACTTTCCTCTGTTATGATGGAGGCTGTTTATGTAATAATTATGGTAACACATACTAGTGCTACCACTGCCAACACTACAATATCTACTGCATGTACCGCTCCTTTTTCCAGTAGTGTAGAATTTGCCCCTTAAAAAGTCAAGTACCATCGAGTACACTAAACGTACGTTCTTGTTGACCTGCTCCTCATAGCCTTTTTCCCTATATATAACTTTTACTTCATTAAGAATACCCCTTAAATAATAGTTACATACCTGAAAATAGGCCTTCACCACTAAATTTAATTTATTCGTTATAAAAAAATTGTAGTAAAAATTAGTCTTCAATTTTCTGTCATATAAATATAATAATTCGTTTTTTATTTTTACTAGCCAATTTTTACATAATTTGCTTTTCATCTCAAACTGATTTTTCATAATTGTAAGATATTCATTTTTCAATTTCGTCTTTACATTTTTGTACACGTAACACATTTCATTATACTGCTTCTTCACTCTTACAAGCTTCTCATTAAGCAGTTTTGTGTTAACATTATTGTACATATTAAAATAGGTAACTCTTTTTCTCCTGTTCATGTTAATATAATATCCATATTTCATATAAAATGGGAAAAAATTTTCAAAATAACACCCTCGTACGTTGTTATAATACCTTCTGTAATATTTGAAGTTGACCAAGTTGTTTTGTTTATGTAAAACATTTCCCTTCTTCCTTGATGTGCAATTTATTTTTTCAGTTAATAAATTATTCTCAGAAATTACTGAGTACCGCCTTTTAAGTGAATAAACTGTATTTCTACAAAAACATTTTATATTCGTATAGTACATAGCTTTATATAAATCAAAAAAGGAGACTATCTTCCTCAAAGAATTTCGATAATCTCCTCTTCTTAAAGAGAGAAATATATCTCTGATGTCATAGTACGAACCGAATATAATGTACTTAAAATAAAAATAATTACTAAATATATAATTCCTGTACGCGTAATTTATATGCTCTGGAAGAATATAATTCTTCTGACAATAGTCTATTATATTGTAAAAATTGTTCCTACCTTTCCAAGTTTTATTCCATGTTGTTTTCCACATTTTTTCCATTTGCATTTTGTTCAATAAAAATGTGTAATTATTCATAATTAAATCGGTTTTTTTATTATGAACATGTATGTAATTTTTTATTCTACCTTGCTTGTTCAGGTTTTTTTTTTTCAAAATGTTCATTTTGCCTGAACAAGCAATATTCTTCATATTGTCTTTTTCTTTGACCGTAATGTGGACATAATCGTCATCCTCAGAATATGGGTACCTCTCTCCTCCTAATCCTCCTATTCCTATTCCTTTATTCCCTTTTTGCTCATTTAAATAATTGAAATACGAGATAAGAGTATCATTTTTTGGCACATGAAAAGCGTAGTCGTAAAAAAAATTACTAAAATGATTAAACGTGTGAAGAGACGTGTTTATATATCTTTTATTATTTATATACAAGTTAATATTGTTACTTTTAAATAAAAAAATATAATTTAAATTTGTAAAAACATCCCAATAATGCATATGAAAAAAGGTACTTGGTACATATAAGGACAAATATTTACTACTTTTATTTTTTAATTTTATAAGCTGTTGCATATTATACCTATCAAACATGTTACAATAATCTGCCATACCACATTTTAATTTTATCTCAACACTTATGTATTTGTAAGAAAATTCTTTTTTCTTTTTTTCACCAATAGTGCAATTTGAAGGAAGATTATCGCTCCATATGTTTGGAAGCTCATTCGTTTTATTTGAATTTGTTTCTTCCAAAATACACGAATTGGCGGGTGTGCAAAATGGTGTATTGCCACTTTGCTCGTCCTCATTTTGTCCATCATTCTGTGCATCATTTTGTCCAACATTTTGTGCAACATTTTGTGCATCATTCTGTGCATCATTTTGTGCATCATTCTGTGCATCATTCTGTCCATCATCTTTTCTCTCCTCTTTTCCCTCCCCTTTTAACTCGCTCAATGGACCACCTTCACACTTTTCGAGATCTCTACACAAGTACAGAGGAATGAAAAATAAATTTTCTTCCACATAGCCAATATTATTTTTTTTTGAATTATTACGATACGTAAAATTATAATTATTATAAAACGATTCAAATAAATACTTGTTTGTAGAAATCTTTTTTTTTTTTTTTTTTTTGTCCTTAAGAATATGTATATACTGATTAAAATAAATTATAATATTCCGAATTATTTCATGAACGTTTATATTTTTTACATATGTAACTATATATTTCTTAATATAAACTATATTTTTTTTCTTACTCATATACTTAACAAATACTTTTATGTCATCATATAAATCTTGTGCTATTTTTTCCCAATTATGCAAAAAATAGGTTAAAAATATGTCTATATTATGTATTATATATGTTTTCATTTTGTTAATATATTCGTTCACCTTCCATGGATTATGGTATTTATAAAATGTACTTTTTATGAAATTTGTAAAATAAGAATTGAAAACGACAAAATTATTGTTAGCTAATAAATTATCTTCAAAAATTTGAATCTTCTCATGACATAATTTCTTAACCCAATAATACTGCAAAATTATATTTAAATTTTTTGCTTCATTTTCTTTCATTATTTTTATAACTGAATATTTTAAAAAAATATAGCTATAAAAATGTATGTGCTTAAGTAAATCACAACACGTGTACAAAACAAAATTGCCATTATATAACAGGCCTGAATAAATAGTAGTAATACCCAATAGCCTACTTACTATATATATACTGCCATTATTTGTTACATTTATTACATTTTCCCCCTTTTCTTCATCATTTGTTCGTAGTACAATCATCTTATTTCCTTCTCCAATTACTTCTAATGAACCTTCCATTATTTCTTTTGTTCTATTTTTAAATTTTCGTCATTAAATGTGCTTTCTGCTAACTGGCGTGTAAAATGAAACACTGTTCAGGCGTATGCCTAACTATGTATACACATGCTCGTGCAACCATACACGCCTTCGTATATACACATACATACATTAATGCGTACATATGCATACATACCTAAATGAGTACATATGCATACATACCTAAATGCGTACATATGCATACCTACCTAAATGCGTACATATGCATACATACCTAAATGCATACCTAAATACATATGTGTATACCTAAATGCACACATATATTGTACACCTTGGGGCATCATGGCAGGGTCCAAACCCTCTCTCATATGGAGTCAAGACTCACTACTCACAGTGCACCTTTGTATTAATGGCATTTAACTTAATTAGACAAATACATCATATCTCTTCTTGCTTTGAAATCTATCACTTGAAAAAATATTCCTTTGCTTCTTAATCGTCAAATAACTTTATCACAAAAAAAAAAAAAAAAAAAATGGCAAAAAGTAAATAGCAAAAAGTAAATAGCAAAAAGCAAATAGCAAAAAGCAAATAGCAAAAAGCAAAAAGTAAATAGCAAAAAGCAAAAAGCAAAAAGTAAATAGCAAAAAGCAAATAGCAAATAGCAAATAGCAAATAGCAAAAAGCAAAAAGCACAAAGCAAAGAACAAAGAACAAAGAACAAAATAGCAAAGCAGAAAAGCTGATAAATTACTGCCAAGGTACACTTCTCACGAATGACATACAAAGTTTTGTCTGCCGTGCGTGCTTGTCTTGTATGCTTTTTTCAGCTTAGCTTGCTATTTATTTTTACAAGCCATTTGTATATGGACATATTTCCAATCTCAAGTTCGCTAACTTCACTATTTTATCAAACTTGTATGTATTGACATAAAAAAAAAGGTGAAATAACGTAAAATAAAATAATACAATAAAAAATAAAATATAGCAAATTATAACAAAATATAGCAAAATATAGCAAAATATAGCAAAATATAGCAAAATATAGTAAAATAAAGCCAAATAAAACAAAATATATAGCAAATTATAACAAAATATAGCATAATATAGCAAATTAAAGCTAAGTAAAACAAAATATGATAAAATATACCAAAATAAAACAAAACAAAATATTAACCAAGTAATGATAATGGTGATAATACAAAAATCAAACACAAACTAGTTGCTGTTTTAAAAAAAACAAAAAAAAGCATATTGTATATACTTATATATACATTATATATATTATATATTTATATATTGTATACATTCGTACAATGCGCTTAGAATTATGTGAAGCAACTACCTGTTTATTAAAATATTTTATTATATTTAATATATATGCACGTTTTACCTAAAAAAAGGGGGCAGGGAAAAAATTATTTTTTTTTTTTAATTTATAAAAATATAATTTAGCCAAGGTCATTATTTATTTATATCTTTTTAAAAGAAAGGGTTATATATATTTTTTATTTTATTTTAATATATATACATACATATATAATATATATACATACATACATAATATATATACATACATATATAATATATATATATATATATACTATTTTTTTTTTTTTACTTTTTTGTTGTAACATGGATATAAATTACGTAAAAATTTTAGTTGAAAAAAAAATAAGATTAAGTATTTTTTGGTGTTTAAGAATTGTCAATATTTTCTTCGAAAGCAAAAAAAGAAAAAACATAATATAAAATAAAATAGAATAAAATAAAAATAGAACATTAGTCATTACGAATAACAGCAACGATAGTAGCAGCGACGGTAACAATGAACGGGTGGTAGTGAAGATGAAACATATTTTTTACAAAAAGAAATGACGAATATTTTTTTTTAACCAAAAATTGCATATATGGCATAACATAATAAAAATTTTAATTTTTGGGAAAAGGGTATAAATTGTAAATTTTATGAATGTACATTTTGCGTGTTCTCTTGTCATATTATGCAGAAATTTTGATTAGGCAAATGAGCAATTTTTTTTTTTTTTTTTTTTTGGTTATTCCCATTTTCTTCATCATTTTTGTCATTTTTTATTATAACTAAAGGAATGCGTCCAGTTGACATATACATATATCAGTAGCAAGCACAGATAAATGTAAAAAAAAAAAATAAAAAAAAAAATAAAATAAAAAAAATTATCAACTAGTTTAGAACTGTTCAATAAGTAGCACGTTAAGAAGTGAAGATGCGAGAAAAGGCAAGTATATGCATGTTATTGTTCATGAAGGAGAACTCGTGAATGTATAACAACTGCTTGTCGGGTTGTTTATATAGAATTATAATTTTTTTTCTTTTTTCTAAAAAAGGAATTTATACAAGTGAAGTAGTTCTCTATAGTAAAATCTTCTAAACATAAAAAAAGGACAAAAAAAAAGGGGAAAAAAATGGGCAAAAAAAAAGAGAAAAAAAATGGGCAAAAAAAAAGAGAAAAAAAATGGGCAAAAAAAATGACAGGAAGAAAACTTGTTAAGACACCTAGCACATATGTCAAATGTTAAAAGAGCATTTCTTCAAATGTGCTCTTCTCTCTTTGTTATGTATATTCCATAATTATGATGATATGGTAAGTTACAATATATCAATCGTAGAAATGGTTTCTACTTTTTAATTAACATTTCAAGAACGGACTAATAAGAGACCGTTTATTTTTGACATTATGGTATAAGGGATGTAATGCATTTGCAAACAATTGCGTCATGTGTGTACCTAATTAGTCATAATGCTATGTATGAAGAAAAAACAAGTGCCTATAGAAGTTATATGTACTTGTATATGCAGACATGTATTTGTGTATATACGTTGCAGATAATTTACGTTTACACCGCAAATATACTGCAAATCGTTAAGCGAACGAATCCCATATTTACAACACAAAAGGTCGGTTGCAGCTGAGTGAGTGAATTGACGTACAAACGAACTGACTAACCACATCGCAGTAGGTACATGTCCCCTATTGCTTGTATTTTTTTTTTTTTTTTTTTTTTTTTTTTTTTTTTTTTTTTTTTTTTTTTTTTTTTTTTTTTTTTTTTTTTTTTTTTTTTTTGTAATATAATTCGTTCAATTTAGCTTTATTTTATTATTTTATAGACAAATGGAAAAATATGTTTAATGTAGAAAAGAAACCTTTAAGAAAAATGGTTGAGGTGGTTGTTCCCACATGCACGAATACATAGACACACACATGTGCGTATATTTGCTTTAAAAAAAGATAAGTAACATGTGCTAAAAATGACAGACCAGGCCAAAGGAAGTGATATATATGCGTATAAGAAACTATAAAAGATGAAAAAAGAAAAAGCGCATTTTTATTGTTCCACTTAATTATATCATTGATGTTATGTTTAATATATACTATACAGTTGCATGTACCATGCGCAGCGTATACATATGTGTAATGCATATAAATGCACACTGAAAAAACAAGGAAACGCCACTACTCCGATATTCTACTACACTATAACACATCTTCTGCAATTGTCACTCAGAGGTACCTTTACAACACATGATTTAATACCACCTTGTTTTCCATTTTACGTGAATTGGAATTTGCCGTGTTATGAGAACCTGAGTTTTGTCTGGGGTTATAGCTACTGATCTGCGTGTTATTGTGCGTTTCATACTGCTCATTCCGCATTTCACTCTGCTTCTCGTACTGCCTCGTGCCCTGGTGAGGCTGGCTATCCGTAGCGGTCTGTCTACCAGTCCCCACTTCACCTACGTCGAACGCGTTACTGAGATTCCAGTTAATTATCAAATCGATAAGCTCCTTGGAAACAACTTTTGAATTACTTCCAAATACAGTATTCTGGATGTTTAAACACAACTTTGATATTTGTCTTCCTGATAATCCATAGAGCCGTCTAGCTATATCATCTAAATAATTATCATCTACAGAATCATCAATGATTATATTATATTTTTTTAAAGGAAAAACATATTTATTAAAATATACCGATACCATTTTTTTAATTTCACTAATTTGTGGGATGTCAAAATTATACTGTTCATCAATTCGATCCATAACAGCTGGGTCTAGTATATCTCTACAATTGGTAGCTAAGATAACACCAAAGTTTTTACTTTCTGTACCTGTATGATATAGAAAAGAAGCTAATGCATTTCTTAAATGCTCAGAAAAATTAATAAATGATTCATTTCGTCCTTTCCTAAGAAAAGCTTCCGCTTCATCAATAAAAATAATGCATTTTTTATTTTTCCTTTTTTTAACAAATTCAAATATCTTATTTAATTCAACAGACGCATGTATACCTAATGCGCTTACATCTCCTCCATTTATTATGATATAATCGAAATTACTATAGTATGATACTGTTTTTGCAAAAAGAGTTTTTCCTGTACCTGGTGGACCATGTAATAATATATTTTTTAAATAGAGATCATATTTCTTTGAATTTCTTAAGCTGTTAATAGACCATGTAAGCTTTTCTTGCAATTCTTCATTCAACACGATTTGATCAAACATGTTACTACTACTGTCACTACCACTACCACTACCACTTTTTATATTCGCTACCTTATGATGGGCTTTATCCCCTCCTCCGTTAACTTGTACTACTATGTATTTCTTAAAAAGAGAAAAATTTCTCTTCAAATTGAATAAATCAAAAAACTTATTAATATGCCATAGGGAGGTTTCCCTTATTAGCTTAGGTTTTCCCAGTTTAGTTTCAGTATATGTTCTTATAAATCTAGTAGTATGCTTAGTTGCATAAACACCGAGTGATGTAAGTGTAACGGCTAATGCAAATCTGTATACCTTTTCCTTATCATTTAAAAATAAAAATAAAGAATTATTAAACTGTTCAAAGTATTTATTAATACTTTCTATTTTTGTTTTTCTTTCCTCATCTGCTTTTGCTTTTAACGTTTTTAAGTGAATATCTAAATTTTTTCTTTCTCTTTCTATTAATCCTTTATTTTCTTCATATATTCTAGCCTTCATATTTTCACGTTCTAAACTTTTCTCCTCTCTTATTTGTTTCATTTTTAGATTCATTAATTCTAATTCATTTCTTTTTCTAATATTTTCTTGTCTTAAATATTGTTCATGTTGATTTCGTAACCACTCTTCATTTTGTTTTTGTTGATCTAGAAGCTTTTTTTGATAGGCTTCTGCTTCTAACCTAGTCTTATATTCAGCTGTAACTCTTTCTTGTTCTTGTTGATAATTAATAGTTTTCCTTCTCTCTTCATTTTCTATCCTAGTTTTATTACTAAGATATTGAGCTCGTTGTAAAGACAATTCTTCCATCTGCTTCTCATATTCCTTTTGTTTTGTTAGCTCCTGCAATTTTATTAATTCAAATGCTTTTTTCGAATTAGATGATTGGTCTAACTCCTTCAGAGCTTTTGCTCCTCTTTCCAAAGCGGTCGGATCAAAATTTCCAGTTATGTGCTCACCTACTTTTTCATCTGTATATCCATATTTGTTTCCACTCGGGGGTCCGGACCCCATCTTCTTTGAAATATTTGGGAAATTCATTTCGTCTTTGCTACTCCGGGCATGTATACTCAACAGTCGTTAATTTTTTGGCTGCAAGGGAATAACTTCTTATAACGCTGGAAAAGGAAAAATAAAATGAAAAAAAAAATAATAAAACTGTAAGAATGATAAAACAGTAGAAAACAAAATAAAATGGTCGCTCCAGGAACACTGCTCTCGAAAGCATTTACCTGATTAGCTGTAGTATGCAAAAATGTATTTCTGCTATTATAAAAAAGCAAAGCACGTGGATCTACACTTAAAAAATAAAATAAAAACAAATAAAAATAAATAAAAATAAATAAAAATAAATAAAAATAAATAAAAATAAATAAAAATAAATAAAAATAAATAAAAATAAATAAAAATAAATAAAAACAAATCAAAACAAAACAAAACAAAACTAAACAAATCAAAACAAAACAAAACAAATCAAAACAAAACAAAAATAAATAAAAACAAAACAAAACAAAACAAATCAAAACAAATCAAAACAAATCAAAACAAATCAAAAATAAATAAAAACAAACTCTTATAACTCACATGTGACATTGTTCATTAGAAATTTTGAACAGTTTGTCCGTCCGTCCGTCGTTTCTTTTTTTATTTTGTAAAATATGCTTCTAAAAAATGTAGTAAATGTATGAACTCCTCGAACGTTCAATATTAATATAACAAAATTGTTTAAAAAAAAAAAGTACTCTCCAGCGCTATTTCCGTCGTTCATACAAGCACAAATATATAGGTAGGTATGTGTATATATAAATATATATATGTGGACGCCATAATGTAGCATATTATGTATGATAACTTTTATCGCATCTTTCCTTATTTTTCTTTTTTTTCCCGTTGCTAACATATTGCAAGAAAAAAAAAAAAAAAAAAAAAAAAAAAAAAAGAACGTTATATCATTGGGAAATTTAATCAAATGAGGACTTACAAATTTAGCTTTTTTTTTTTTTTTTTTTTTTCACCATTCGACATATTATAACTATGTAAAGGCAATCATCAGAAATGAGGAAAGAAATATATGGTAAATTTTCTTCCATTCATTTTTTATTCATTTTGTTCTCATCTTAATAATGCCATCTTTTTTTTTTTTTTTTTCTTTCCTTCTTTCCTAAGCGTACATATGTTAAATGTAGAACGGAAAAAAATGTATTTTGTTATCTGTTATTAGTTATTCGTTATTAGTTAATATTTTTTATATTTAATTTTTTTTTAGTACTAAAATATTGTTTAGTTATTTTTTCTCTTCCTTTTTTTTATATTTAGTGAAAATTGTTAACCTTTTATTTCTGTTCCGTTAGAAGAGACCTATATAAACACACACCATTTATGGAGTCGTTCACTAGATCACATACCGAATGGTATATTACAAACTATTCTACATGTATTTTACTTCTTACAAAATTGCAGGGCTCTTATATGTGTTATTTTGTTACCGCAAAATGTTCGACTTTTTTTTTTTTTTTTCACCTTACATTCCCCCAATGGTATACTATGTGGAAGAGGGTTTCCCCCCCTTATCGTTCATGTGCTCTATTCGTATCGTTCATGTGATCTATTCGTATCGTTCATGTGCTCTATTCGTATCGTTCATGTGCTCTATTCGTATCGTTCATGTGATCTATTCGTATCGTTCATGTGCTCTATTCGTATCGTTCATGTGATCTATTCGTATCGTTCATGTGCTCTATTCGTATCGTTCATGTGCTCTATTCGTATCGTTCATGTGCTCTATTCGTATCGTTCATGTGATCTATTCGTATCGTTCATGTGCTCTATTCGTATCGTTCATGTGATCTATTCGTATCGTTCATGTGCTCTATTCGTATCGTTCATGTGCTCTATTCGTATCGTTCATGTGCTCTATTCGTATCGTTCATGTGCTCTATTCTTATAGCCCATAAATTCTCTCCATACAGTTCACATTTGCTCGCCCTCTTGCTATTCTTTTCCGTTTCTTCTTATCCCCAAATAGCAATCAATGGGACCATACACTCGATATAATAGCCCCAAGGTAAATGAATTACAAGTGTAAAAACCTGTTAACATTATACCAACAGTTTGTAAATTGTTCATAGGGGAAAAGAACTATCGACTTGTCTTATCGTATAGGGGACGTACAAACAAATGAACAAAATGAGCATATAAATGTTGATGTTCATAAGAATACATACCAATTGTTGCATGTAATGTATGTGTCCATGATATGCATGAAAGTTTTGAGAGTTCTTCCAGCATTTCCCTCATATAGACAAATTTATAAAATTCGACTTAAAAAAAGAGAAGAAACTAATAAGGGGGACAAGAAAGAAGTAGAAAAAAAAAAAAAAAAATATAAATAAAAATACAAAAAACCTTAAAGGGAACAAGGTACCTGTGCACCAAGTTTGCGAATGATAAATTTAAAATTTGTTATACGTATGTATATAAATACATGTACTTAAATACATATATATATATAAATACACATATATATGAATATATGTGTATACATATACCGCAATAATATCATTTCTATGTTGTGTTCGTTCATTTTTTTTTTTAAAATAGCTTTACGTAAAAAAACAAAAAAAGAAATTAACCAGAAATAAGCGAAAATGAACAAAAATAAGCGAAAATAAGCGAAAATAAGCGAAAATAAACAAAAATAAGCAGAAATAAGCGAAAACATAACAGGAGTGACAAGAACGAATGGGAAAAAAAAATAAATAAATATTAAATATATAAAGACAAGGTCTAAATAAAAAAATTAAAAAAAAAATCTAAAAATGCTACTAAATTGCAAAGAACATCATAGCATTATCTACCATGTGCATGGGACGACTCCCCATATAAGGGGACAAAAACAAAAGCAAAAACAAAAGCAAAAGCAAAAAGCAAAAAAATTGGAAAACGAAAAAACCAGAGAACGAAAAAAAAAGGAAGAAACGGGAAAAAAAACACAAAAAAAAACTAAAACAAACATACAAACAAACAAGCAGAAAATGATAAAAAAACAAACAAAAATAATAAAAAACAAGAAAATATATACATACATATATACATATATACATTTATGTGTAAATGGGCACCCTTGTGAGCTGCTCATGCTTTAATTTGTTTTTTAAAACGTTTTTTATATTTTCTCTAATTCATTAAAAATAAAAAGCCAAAAACAAGGAGTAGGATGGAGCTCAGGAATGATAATGAACTGCTGGACTTGTTACTTTTATTAAATTCTGGAAATAAGAAAAAAAAAAAAAAAAAAAATCAGTTAATTTTAAATGTACGATAAAGTTAAACAAGCTTATAATGAGCAAAATGGTAAAAGTTATTGATGCGAAAAACGCAAAAAATACAAAAACTGTTCTTTACTCTTACCAACATCCATCTCCTGCGTTTCAACAATTATAGGGTTGTTTGAATCTAAAAAAAAAATAAGAAAATAAAAGAATAGCATGAGCGAAATATCAGCAAAGTGTGGTTAATTAGACAATACTAAAATCTGCAGGGGTCGTAGCAGCAGCTTACTCTCTTCAAATGTCTCCTCACGCATATTTATACACACATATTTATACACACATATTTATACACACATATTTATACACACATATTTATACACACATATTTATACACACATATTTATACACACATATTTATACACACATATTTATACACACATATTTATACACACATATTTATACACACATATTTATACACACATATTTATACACACATATTTATACACACATATTTATACACACATATTTATACACACATATTTATACACACATATTTATACACACATGTATATGCACACATATTTATACACACATATTTATACACACATATTTATACACACATATTTATACACACATATTTATACACACATATTTATACACACATATTTATACACACATATTTATACACACATATTTATACACACATATTTATACACACATATTTATACACACATATTTATACACACATATTTATACACACATATTTATACACACATATTTATACACACATGTATATGCACACATGTATATGCACACATGTATATGCACACTTGTATATGCTCAAATATTTATGAGCACATATTTACGCACACGTATTTATGTACATGTATATATGAACGTATGTAGCACCACTTTCCCTTTTTTATCACCTCCTTTTTGAATATCATTCAAATTACCTTCATGTTTCTCCAGTTCGACCAATTCCCCAGAGGACATTCCATGATCTGCGAGAAGAGAAGATAACGAAAAAGTCAAGTGCATGTGTATGTACATAAATATATAAATTCAAGTGTACGTTTATGTGTACATATATATATATATGTGCATGCACGCAGTGCCGCCTCGCTCACTTTGCGCAATTTCCGTTATATATATCAAATGATCCATTGGATGCTTACTAGTTTTATGTTTTGTGGATGGAGTATGATGAACATGTGGTGAGATAGAATGCTCTCTCTTTTTATGTGGAACAAATTTTGCATTATATATAGTGTTGTTATCATTTAATAAAGTATTTTCATTAGCTCCTTGGTCTGATAATTTTATATCTAATTCGTCCATATTTTTCTTTATATCATTTGGTTCAGTAGTTCCTCCTTCTTCGAATGCATCTTCAATGACATCTGCAGAGGGTTCTTCGGTAAACAATTCTTCATTTGTTATATCTATATCTTTATTATTTGTTTGATTTGATTTTTTAAAACCTTCATTTGTGCTAGTACTATTTTTGGTGTTTTTCGCTTTCTGTGCATTTCGTAAAGTAGGTTTGGCTTTTTGATTATTCTGACTACTATGACTATTCTTAGCATTATGACTATTTTGAGTATCGACCTTAGTAGAGTCTAGTGACTCGTCAGATAAATCATTTATTTCTTCACTCACAAAGTCATCATTATCTTGTAAATCATCATCATCCATTATACTAGATTTTTGTGCATTTTTTTTCTTTTCCTTTTTAGCTCCTTTTTTAACGGCATCTTTTATTGTTTCTCCTTCATCCATAAGATCGTTTACATAATCCATATCCTTCTGTATAAATGCGTGCAAATCTTTAGTGGATGCCATTTTGTTCAAGTGGTGATTGTCAAACATGTCCTCATCCATACCGTAGGTTGGCGTTATTTCCTTCATTTCTGCAAAGAGGTGTGGGAAAAAAACGAAACAATGAGAGTGTGTGCATAGTATAGTAGAAGTAGTACGACGGGAGAAAAATGAATACACTATTTTTTTTTTTCCATATTATCCTCATTTCTTTTTCATCTCTTTCCCAATTTTTTGTTATTTTCCTTCCATTTTTGCTTACCGTTCTCGTCCAAGTCGTCCTCCTCGTAATCCGAATAAGATTTATCGTGTTCTGTTTTTTCTAAGAAGCTGTCTTCAATGTTATCTTCAAAAGAATTTTCCTCATCCTCATCCTTATGATTAACCGACTTCTTTTCTAAGAAGCTCTCTTCATTGTAGATCTTACTATTATGTTTATTATCATCATTATGATCATCGTCCAAGTATGTGGAAACGAACGTACTATGTTTTTCCATATTCACAAGATCATTTACATTTTTTTCTAAAAAACTTTCTTTACCCTTATTGTTATTATTATTCGTAGTAGTTATACTACTCCATTTATTATTTTTTTTTTTTCCATTTTCTGTTATGTCATCTGAACCAACATAATCATCAGGGTAGTCACTATCATTCATTTTGTTTTCATACTCTTCTTTAAAATCTTCTCCATTATTTTCATTAGAACCAATAATGGTATCCTCTTTTTCAAGGAAACTACTAGAATTATTATTATTGTCATCCTCATAATCTTCGAAATCATCCTTTTCGTCATCGTTCAAGTCATCATGTTCATCTTTTTCTAAGAAACTTTCGGAATCGTAATCATCGAATTCATCAAAGGTATCATATTCATCTTTTTCTAAAAAGCTTTCGGTATTGTTATCATCATCTTCATAACCTTTGTAGTTGTCTTGTTCGTCATCATTTATGTCATCATACTTCTTTTTTTCTAAAAAACTTTCTGCATTACCACTAGAATCATCATTATTTTCTTCAAGACTCATATCCAGCTCATGATTCTTTTCGCTATCACCTTCATTATAGTATTCTTCTGTATCTACAAAATCTTGTGGATTATATTCTGGCCATTTGTCGTCTTGATCAGAAGACTTATCTTGTTCTAAAAAACTTTCTGCATCTCCATTAGAATCATCATTATTTTCTTCAAGGTTCGGATCCAGCTCATGATTCTTATCGCTATCACCTTCATTATAGTATTCTTCTGTATCTACAAAATCTTGTGGATTATATTCTGGCCATTTGTCGTCTTGATCAGAAGACTTATCTTGTTCTAAAAAACTTTCTGCATCTCCATTAGAATCATCATTATTTTCTTCAAGACTCATATCCAGCTCATGATTCTTTTCGCTATCACCTTCATTATAGTATTCTTCTGTATCTACAAAATCCTGTGGATTATATTCTGGCCATTTGTCGTCTTGATCAGAAGACTTATCTTGTTCTAAAAAACTTTCTGCATCTCCATTAGAATCATCATTATTTTCTTCAAGACTCATATCCAGCTCATGATTCTTTTCGCTATCACCTTCATTATAGTATTCTTCTGTATCTACAAAATCTTGTGGATTATATTCTGGCCATTTGTCGTCTTGATCAGAAGACTTATCTTGTTCTAAAAAACTTTCTGCATCTCCATTAGAATCATAATTATTTTCTTCAAGGTTCGGATCCAACTCATGATTCTTTTCGCTATCACCTTCATTATAGTATTCTTCTGTATCTACAAAATCTTGTGGATTATATTCTGGCCATTTGTCGTCTTTATCAGAAGACTTATCCTGTTCTAAAAAACTTTCTGCATCTCCATTATAATCATTATTATTTTCTTCGAGCATCGGATCCAGCTCATGATTCTTTTCGCTATCACCTTCATTATAGTATTCTTCTGTATCTACAAAATCCTGTGGATTATATTCTGGCCATTTATCCTTTAGCTTTCTAGATATTCTATTAGGTGAGATAAAATTTACTTTATCATTTAACGTTTTCATTAATTCTATATTTTTTACATAATTTTTAAAAGGGTTAACATCTTTATAAAAATTGAAGAAAGAATCGTATTTTTTAAAATCATATTTTTCAAATAAGGGAAAACAAGCAAAGGTATTAATACCACGTGTATCTTTCATCGCATTACTGTCGTTGTATACATTGTATCCGTATGCGTATTTAATTTTGTCTAAAAAAAAAAGATGAGAAACATATGGAAAATGGGTAGACATTAGGTGGAAAATAAATAATAAAATAAGTAGACAGGAGGACGGGGAAACAAACGAGGAATTTATTTGCAGTAGTATTCTCTAAATTAGTATAACGATTATGGAACACTTATGGAAGCTTTTGTGAATATGCATAAATATATATACCCATGCCTCTACACATACACATGCACATGTCTATGTGCATATGCAACGTTGTCTGATCAATGAACTCTCGGATAGAATCGTTCAAAAGCATTTTCTATTTATTTGAAAAATAATTTTGTATTATTTCGTTTAGTTTTGTATTAGTTTTTTTCATTTATTTTTGTTTTATTTTGTTTAGTTTTATTTCTTTTTATTTAGTTTTGTTGTATTTCTTTTTATTTTGTTCTGTTCTATTTCGTTTCTCCTTTTCTCTTTTTTCTTTCACTACCTTTAATGTGTTGTATGCTAACTCCATTTTTAAATTGCTCAAAATAAGTTACAATATTTTGAACAAGCAGAAAAGACAAGAACAGAATATTCATATTTAAAATTAAATTGGTACAACAAAAAAAAAAAAATAAAATAAAAATAAAAAAGGAATAAAAAAAAAAAAAAAAGAGTAAAAAAAGAATAAAATAGAAACAAAATAAAAAAATAAAAAATAAAAAATTGCTAAATTTATTCTTTTTTCACTTAAGTTTTATCATGTACTGTTAAATGAAAGAGGAACACATTTGTACATTTTAAAAAAGGAAAAAAACATTTTATGAATGTTTTCCTTTCACGATAAAAGCAAAAGAGAACTGCACTACATGTCATTAAAATGTTTAAAAAAAAATATATATATATATATATACATACATATGCACAAATGTGTATATATATATATATATACATACATATGCACAAATGTGTATATATATATATATGTTTTCGTTCTAAACGTGTATTTACGTTCTGTGGCTTTCTAACTGCATACAAATATGGTGGTAACAACAAAAGCAATTTTACTAAAACATATTGTGCAACATTAGGATGACGAATGAGATGGAACAAAAAAAAAAATATAAATTATGTATAGAATGATATTTAGATTTACTTAAAAATATTGCAGAGAGAAAATTTTTTTTTTTTTTCACTCACGTTTTTCTTAATTTCCTGGTTTTATAATTTATCATTATTCATTCAAATGACAATAATGCATTATTTTGTTTTGGTTTGTCTTTGTCTATTTTCGCATCTTTTATCATTTTCGCACTTTTGTCATTTTCGCATTTTTTGTTATTTTCGCTTCTTTTATGATTATTGTTACTTTATCTATTGTTATTGTTACCGTTATTGTTATCACTATTGCTATTTTTATTTTACAACATATGGCAATTTATTAATTTTTATTTTTTCGTTTTTCCTCTGGCAATGCTCGCCATCTTACTGCATTAGCGTTACTTGTTTATGCATTTGAAGTGCCCATCAGAATATTTGTTATTTTGAATTGTAAAAATAATAAAAAAATAAAAAGTATTACACATTTTTTATGTATATATATATTTTTGAGTAACATTATAAATTTTTGCATATACACATATTACATGTGTTCATAATATTTTTTGGTTGCACTAAGCAGCACAGTCTACAAACAGTATTTTTTTTTTTTTTTTTTTTTCTTCCATTTGTTATAATTACTAACATAAATGTGTATGAATATATATTCTAATACAAACACGCATACATACATAAGTATATACATATTTACATATATATGTATATTTATATGTATATTTATATTTATATGTATATTTATATGTATATTTATATTTATATGTTTATTTATATGCACGTATATATGCCTGCATATATGCCCATATAAATGCCTGTCTTTTCACTTTGTGCTACACAGTTTGTATATTAAATAAGGTATACATTTTTGTCCATATATATATATATATAATGTTCAAGTATAATAAGTGTCATAATGATTGTATTTATACAGTTAAACAATATACTTGAACAATTCTATATTTTAGTAAATTCGTGCGTACATACAAGCGTATACACGTATGCATATATTTGTACTTGCATAAAATACAATATGCGCATATATGAGGTTGTAATATGTGAAAAAAAAAAAAAAAAAAATACATTTGTATTTTTGTGTATACTTTAAAAATCCCATAATTTCCAAATGAATAAATAATTCGATATAAATGTAAATTTACTAAAATAAAAATATGGTGTGAGGGTGGTATGTGCAGCCATAGCATGTCATACAGTGTATTTATCTATACAGATAAAAAAATAAAAATTAAAGACCCAACAAAAAAATAAAAAAATAAGGAATAAAAAAAAATAAAATAAAGGAAAATTTGAAAAATTTGGGGAAAATAAAAAAAAAAAAACCTTAACACCTGAACATTTTAACGTATTGTAATTTTTTTTTTTTAGCTAGCTAATTTATATAAAACTCTGTTGGAATACAATAAGTTTAAATAATTCTCTTGTCCCTTCATTTTTGTAACCTAAGAATAATTATGTTAATGGTTATCTATTCTTTTCCCGTTTATTTTGATAGGCATTTAGTTCGAGTATATTATTAATTACCATTTTTTAGGGGATTGTTTTATGTTAGCTAACTATTTTTTTTTTTTTTTTCCCCAAAAGTTACATTATCCAAAAAGCCATTATTTTCGAACTCAATGTTCCGGTGAATTATGAACAGGGGGTTGTTTCATACTATTTTTTTTAAGTTCGATGGACACGTAGAAAAAACTACTTCAAAAATGTATCGTTGAACTGAAATGAACAACTATTTTACGCATATATACACATATGTATTGTGCATATATATCTTTAAGTATGTATATATTTACATGCATATATGCATATGCACGCAAAGTGTGTATGTGTGAGACCATAATGTGATAGCATTCTAACTAGTGCAAAACACACGACTTGGATTTATTTATCATACTTGAATATTTTAAAAAGAGGAAAATAAAATGAAACAAAAAATTGTAAGGAATACGAGTAAAAAATAAAAAAAAAGGTGCTTCGCGCACCAAGCTTAATTGCTTAACTGCTAAACTGCTAAACTGATAAACTGCTAAACTGCTAAACTGCTAAATTGTTAAACTCCTTAAATTTTTTAATATGACACAAAAAAAAAAAAAAAAAAATTTTATTGCTACGTTCATTTTATATTGTATAAGATATAATTAAGGAACAGTTCATAAGAAAAGGCAAAAAAATAAAATGCCCTTCGACATATGCATTATATGTACACATAAACATACAAAAATATATAGTATTTTCACTTCATGTGAAACAGAAAAAAAAAGGAACTATGCAATATTGTTTACCAAAATGCTATAATCGTTTCACGAGTGAATTAAGGTAAAAATTAAAAATTTCTTAGGCTTATTTTTTACTTGGTCTTTTCATACAGGCTTAATAGCGCATAACATATATCTGTTTTTATATGTGTATGTACGTATGTATGCATGTATTTATGTTTGTACGTATTATAACTCTTTCCCCTCATTTGTAAGAAATGGAACACTTTTTTACTAAAGATAATAGCGAGTAAGAAGTTTGCACAAGCAGAGAGGGTAGTTAAAATATGTAAATGAACACCAAAAAAGCAATAACATAAAGAAAAATGTGAGCAAAGAGGCGAAAAAAAGTACTAAAGAAAGCACAAAACTTAAAGTATAAAGCATACAACACAAAGCCCATAATGAGTATTAAACATCTTGTAAAAGGTTCTCATAAACCTAACATTTGCTTTAATTTCCCTCCGCGCTCCCCACATTAGTTCGTATTTTTATACAACTTTATTCAGTTTGAAGCTTCCTTTATCTTTTTTTATTTTCCTTTTTTTTTTTTGATATGTTTTTAATTTTACTATATAATACACATCACCTTTAATGGCTTATCATTTATTCAAAAAGTTACAAAGAGTGAGCAGTAAAGATAGCAAACCAAAAAATGAAAATAAAAATGAGGATATTAATAAATGGTTAAAGAACATTCAAGACATACTTAGTAAAAATGTTGTTGATAATGATTCGAATGAAAGTGTTGATGATAACGTGATTAACATTACTGATTACTTGATAACTATAAATAACATTGTGAAGTACACGGAACAAGTAAAAAATAGGAAAATTGACTATTTCGATGATGAAAATACGGTAATATTACTTATTAAACAATTTTGTAAAATTTTAAATATAATTCATGTATTTGAAAAATTAAAAAGAGTTGATAATGTTGATCATGATGATGATGGTAATAAGGATGATATAAAAAAGAAAATTACAATTTTGACAAAAAATAACGTCTGGACATTACTGGAAGAAATAATTCTGAACAGTTCAGAAGTTTTGAACAAAATAATTTGTTTAAATAAAGACATGTTTCATAAAAAAAATATAAGAATAGATTGTAACAAGTTAAAAACATATGTAAACTACTTGAACACATTGTTTAAAGAAACGAATAATTGTGATTTATTATTCAGCATTTTTTATTTTGATTTTGAGAATTCTATATTTATTATATATGAACTTATACTGTTATTACAAAAAATATATATTTATGACAATATAAATTTCTATTTTTATTTATATGATAATATCATATATTGTGAGAACACAAAATCAGCTTATTACTATAATTTGTACTCTTTAAAATGCTTTCAAATATTGTATCATGAACACTATTCTGAAAGTAATATAAATGCAAAGGAGCAAAACAATTTTGCTCAAAAAATACACGAACAGTACATGTTAATTATAAGTAATTTAAGAAAAAACAAATTGCATTATGTTAATTATCTCAATTACCCATTAAATTATTCGGAGGATAAGCTAATATATAAAAATAAAAATGAAAATTATTACATAAATGAACAAAAGGAATTTAATTCCATTTCAACAAATAAAAAATTTAGGTCCTTCATATTTTTCGATGCTGAAGATGAAGCAATTCAAAAAAATTTAAAAAAATTAGAGTACACCAAAAGATTATATGAATTTTTAGTAGAATATGATTCATATAGCTCTTCTTCCTTATCGTCCGATGTAAATGTAGACACGTATAATAGTGTAAGTAGAATATCTGGCAGAAATAAGGGTAATAAAACAGAAAAGGACAAAAAGAAAAATACATCAGTTGAGTTGTCATCTGGTTATGATTACAGCACTTCGTCATTTGTTCATAATTATGGAAGTGGCGAAAAGAATGGAAGTAAGGAAAATAAATCGAAAAATAGCAATTTAGACAATTTTGAAAATCAAAGTAATACTTCCAATAGTAGCTTTGAGAATAAAAATAATGAAAGCTACTGCTATTGCAGCTCAGACATATCCAGTAATTTCATTACGGTTGATGAAGAGTACGAAGAATATGAAGAGGAAAAAAAAAAAATAAATAAAAATAACAAGGTAAAATATTGCGAAGAAAATATATTTTTAATTATGTATAGAAATAACAAAGTACAAAATGTAAGAAATAATATTGATAGATTAATATTAAATAAAGGTAATTTTATATGTAAATTATTAGGTATTATAGCTTCTAATGAAGATGCGTACCTTATAAATGAAATACTTGTATTATTTCTATTAGTGTCAGAAAATAATATTGAAATTAAGAACATAATTACGTATGAAAGGATAATAGAAACTATTATAAAAATAATGAAAGAAGAGCATTATTATTTATTTAAACAAATTAGAGAGCTATTTTTTTTGTATGACGATGATAAGTTAGACATGTGTTATGTTACTAAGGTTTGTAATTTTTCAAATAAAGGTAGAGAACAAGAAAAGGAGCGGGGGGAAAAAAAAAATCTGAGCATTTCGTGCAATATTAAGAGAGAAGAACAAGAGGATAAATTTACTTTAAGTCACTGTAAGCGTAATGTAGAAGATCCAGTAGATTATCCAGACAAATGTGAAGGAAAGAGTACAGCTATTGCGAACGCCGTTGATGAATTTAACATGCAGGGGGGATCAAACGGGAGGAGCATGTCAAGTTTGAGTAAAATTAATAGTACAGAAGGAAGTGCAACATCGAGTGGAGTTCCTACTTCCGCTGTAGGTGTTTCTGCAATTGGTATAGGTGTGGTGGATCAGAGGGAAAAATATGGATATTCTTACACGGAGGGAAACATTGACAAGGCTTGTATTTTTCATTTTACAAAGTGTGAAAGAAGTACAAATAATAATTTAGAGGATGATAAAAACCAAATGGAAATATACCTGGACAACATTTCCATTAATATAGATATTAAAAGCAGTTTACTACTGCTAAAGTGTTTAATAATAAATAGCGAGTTTGGTCCAAAATACATTTTTGAATTAAATATACTTGAAGAGTTTATATGTGTAATTCTTAATTTATATAATATTATTATTTATGTTTATAACAAGTCTATGTTAAAATATTACAATAACTCAATTTTTATCATTACCATATTTTTAGATGTCCTATGTTGTATATGTAAATTTCGTCATAAGAACAGCAGTTCAGATGTGAGCTTGAAGCAATATTTCCCTATATTTCAAAGGGCAAAATTTTTAGAATGTTCTTTCTTTTTTTTTTTTAAATTTGTATACATATATTTGTATAAAGATATGGTAAACAGTAGTAGGAGTAGGAAACGTAGATCCCCCCTTATGCGTATGAATAATGAGGAGGAAAATACACAAATTAAGAACGAGCCTTTGTCAAATTACGAAGGCATGAATGAGTCTAAAATTGTAGATTTAAATTGTGTTAAAAATGGAAACCTGCATAATGATTGTAATGAGGAAGTTAGAATTAACGTAGTAAGTAGTGCGCATCTGAACAGCAGCAATGCAAGCAGTGTACATCTTAACAGTAATAACGCGAGAAGTGTTCTCCTTAGTAGTAATAACACGAGTAGCAAACAATTTAACATGAAAAAAAAAGGTAGTAGTAGTAGCAGGAATAGTAGTAGTAGCAGTAGGAATATTTTCAAGGAAAATGAACAAATTTTCGAGGTTTTCAAAAACACAAATTTTGTAGACCTATTTAACATATGCTGCAAATTTCTGTTTCAGGATGAGCAACACTGCGCCTGCTTTTTGCTTAGCAGTTATAGTGATAATAGTACGAATGGCAGTAGTAATGCCAATAATGGTAGGAATGATAATGCCAATAATGATGGTAATAATAACAATAGTAGAAGTTACCACTTCCGTAATAGTAGCAAAAAACGGGAAGAATTCGACGTGCATATAGAGGAGTGCAATTTCATAATGGCCTGTTTTCGGAAAGATAAGTATTTCTATTTGGAACATGTGCTTACGTTTTATTTAAAGAGGTTGAAGCAGGTAAAGTACATAGACATGCTGCTTATTCTGTTTTTATATGATAAGCAGTATGTAATACGAAAGTGCATATACGAATTTTTCATGTGTTTATGTGAAAAATATGTGGATATTTCGAATTATTTAAATACTGTCTTTTTTTTTGAAAAAAGCGTTTTCTATTATTACATTATGCATAAGATAGGTAGATTAAAAAAGAGTTTATACAAAATAAAGAAATGGCACAAGAACAGGAGTTCTAATATGGTCCAGGATAACAGTGTTAGTAGTAAGAAAATCGAAAGAAGAGAAAAATTTTTCTTAAAATATATTGCATGTATAAAATTTATATATCAAGTGCTGAGCCTTGTTACTGTTCATAGTAATAATAGTGAAAAGGAGGAAGATAATACCATCATTAGTAATTTATATAATTTTTTAAAATCTGTTGATTTAAATTTTGAGGAGATCATATATTACAATATGTTATATGTTCATGGATATAAAGGAACCGGTATGTATTATATAAAAAAATTAAATAATGAATCTGTTAAGAATATATTGATACTTCAAATTAATATGTTATTGTACAGAAATAGGATTAATAATGAGAGACATAATTTTAAGTACTTGATAAATGTAATAAATAGTAAATATTTAAGTAAAAGAATGAAATGTTTGATATGTGTATACATTAGCATATATTTATTCCTATCAAAAGAAGAAAGAGTAAAAAAGGAATTAATAAAAACAATTATGGAACATGATATTTTTAATATTATATATAAACTATTAAACGATTTTTGCAAATATAATTTTTTTAGTAAAAAGTTCTCTTGTTCGACTTTTGTCAAATGCAAGGATGTGTATGCAAATATAAAAAATATATCTGAAATGAAAAGGAAGAAATATTTTTTTTTTTATTCAACAGAGAAATCTTTATTCTTTATTCATTTTATTTATTCAAAATTAGTTCATCATGATATGTTAACATATTTCTTTAAACAAACCAAAAATCATTTAACTAGTCTCAATCATAGTTTAAGCAGTGATAAAATTTATTCTAAGAAAAAAAAAAGTCGTTCACTGGAAAAGTCAAGCAAGGCAAGCATATCTCAAAGGAGGGGTGTTTTTACTCATAAGGGTATCAACAGGAAATTCAGTAGTGGGGAAAACTATATAGAGGTAGATCCCTATTTGGAGGAGAGTGAGGACGAAGAAGAAGATGACGATGAGTGCAAGTACAGTGAAGAGGATAGCACGAGTCAGTACATCGAGGGGCTAGACAGCAAGGGAGGAAGCAGGGAAGTAATAAGGAAAGTAATGGGCGAAGTAAGCGGAGGAGGAGGTAAGGGAAGAAGCCAAGGAATTAGCTCAGGATTCAGCTCGGGAATCAGCGCAGGTATAAGTGAATACCGCAGCGGGGTAGACAGTGAAGAGGCAAATATTCAAAGGGGGGAGGAGCGAAAAGGGAGATATTTAATTCGAGCACGATTAAATAACGAAGGTGGTAAGGAAGACAAAAATGAGCAAATAAAAGAAAGAAAAGATAGAAAAGGCAGAAACGGTGCATATCATAGTAGATACTATTATGATAAAAAGAATACTAGTGAAAAGAAAATACGAAAAGGAATAATTAAGGAAGATATTATTCTTATGAGAAATAAATTAAACGAACAAGAACTCAAACATATCGAAGAAAAAATTTATTTAAATAAAATCATTGAAAAAAAAAATGATATAATAAATAATATCTTATATTCTTATTTACTATTAAAAGAAAAGTTAAAAAAAACAGAGGATGAAAATATTGTAGTTAAAAATACATTTTCTTTATGGGAAAAGGAACAACAAGTAATTAACAGTACTGATATGAATGAACTACAGAAAGATTACATACATTTATTAAAAAAATTTGAAAAAACGAATACTGAGAAAACAGATTTGGAGGGGAACATAGAAAAGCTTATAGATTTGTTAATATACTTGTACGATAATGTTAAGGGATGTCGTCAGTATATGCAAAATCTTGAAGACATAAATCTTTTTAAAAATAAAATTCGAAATGAAGAACACCAACCACACAATCAATATGCACTACCGAATGATCAGCAGAACCATGAACGCGTTGAAAGAAACACGTATAAAGGTGTGAACAAGGAGATGAACAAGGAGGAGAATCGACTTAATCATGTGGATGTAAGCGTAGAGGAGAATGCACGTGTGTATAACCAGTTCTACGTTGATTCTAGCCAGGAAATGTGTGCAAAAGAGAACGGAGCTGCTAACCGGCACATGAATGACGAAGTACATGCTACCGCTAACCAGGATATGTATGCGGAAGCACATGCCCATGCTAACAAGAATACGTATACAGAAGCATACGCCCCTGCGAATCAGGATATGTATATAGAAGCACACACCCCTACTAACCAGGATATGTATGCAGAAGTACACGCCCCTGTGAATCAGGATATGTATATAGAAGCACACACCCCTACTAACCAGGATATGTATGCAGAAGTACACGCCGCTTCTCAGCAGCAGATGTACAACGAGTTATACTTCGATACAAATAGACAGAAGCAGAACCGAATAAGTGTTATCTCGAATAGGCAAGTGTATAACCAAATACACTTAGGCGAAAATGAAGAAAAACATAGTCCATGGTACATAGACACTAGGAAGCACGCAAATCATAACATTTACACAAGTGCAAGTGAACAAAAGAACATCAGTGTTACGAGCGAAATAAATATATGTGCTAACGACGAAAGAGGAAAAGCAAACGATTTAAACGACGTAGAAGAAACTAAACAAATGCACAATTCCGAATTAGCTGATAGTCATATAAATGAGGAGTTCACCAAATAAAAGGAAAACGACGACGGAAACGATGATGGAAACGTACTTATGAGGAACTTACTAAAAAATAAAATACATTATATATTATAAATTATACATTATATATTATACGTTATATATTATACGTTATATATTATACGTTATATATTATACGTTATATATTATACGTTATATATTATACGTTATATATTATAGGTTATATATTATAGGTTATATATTATAGGTTATATATTATAGGTTATATATTATAGGTTATATATTATAGGTTATATATTATAGGTTATATATTATACGTTATATATTATACATTATATATTATACATTATATATCATACACTATATATTTTATATTATATATTATACATTATACATTATAAACTATATATTACACACTGCATATTATGCATCATGCAATATGCATTATATATTTAAAATTTCTAATTTTAGTTCATGCATTATTATACAGTTCTTTATTATTCAATATCATACAGTAATTCGTGCGGACCTTATGCCGAAACTGAAAACAGTTGTAAATATGATACATTTACTTATAATAATAGCTTTTATAAATATAAATATATATATATGTATATATATGTGCTTATATTTGTACTTGTGCATACATTACATATGTGTTCATTTGTATATGTGTATATATGCAGTTTGGCAGAATGTATAATGAAAAGGAAGGTACATACAAATCTGCTTAAATTTGATACATATACTTCTGACTCATTTTGTTTGTACAGGTTTTTTTTTTTTTTTTTTCTTCAACATTTTTAATTATATATATATTTTTTTTTTTTAACATATGTATATATATTTGCATTTTATATATGTTATGCAAAAGTATACGTAAGTATATACAATAATTTATTTTTGAAAACTGCCATATCATGCATATCATGTTATGTTAAACTTCAAGAGCTTTTAAAGAATATAGTTAAGTACTTAATAATTTAAAAAAAAAAAAATTTTGAGAATACTTAACTAGTTTTAATTAATTTACTTTCACAAGAGAGACACAGTTTATCACATGTTAAACTCAAAATAGGGAAAAATTAGATAACAAAAAAAAAAAAAATAAAAATTGCACAAATTAATGTACGCACGAATAATGTAAATAATGACGTATTAATGTGTGTGTATTCCCGTATAATGGAAATACTGACGTATTAATGTTTGTGTGCACGAATATACGAATATATATACAAACTGATAATTAAAAAATACGTAAATATTCACGTATAACTTAAATATTTTGTATTTATATAACTCCTCTTACCATAAATGACGATTGTGCTTTGTGTGTACTATTTTTGTACTAATTTGCACTCTGATGAAGAGGTCTAATACAAAGAGGTTTTCAATTAATACTTAAATTATTTTGCACTATCTACACTTATCTGCATATTATATATATGCACATTTTTTTTTTTTTACTATTTTTTTTTCTGTATCGCAGAAAAAAAAAATATATAATTTGTAAAAAATACGATTTCCGTAAAAATAAGAAAAAATACTTTTGCAAAAGAAAAATGGTGCAATAAATTTAAATGCTAAAAGAAAAAAAAATAAACTAAAAAATTATTGAATAATAAGTTCAATAAAAGCATATACATCTAACTGCCTCTTTAGCTCAGTTGGTAGAGCGCCAGACTTTTAATCTGGTGGTCAGGGGTTCGAGTCCCCTAGGAGGCTGGAGAAGAAGTACGAAAAGCAAAAATAAATAATTTTTTTTGAAATTCTTAAAGTTATAATGTTTTTTTAAATATATATTATGTATATATATACATTTGTATATACATATATTATGTATGTACTATTTATACTATTTAATGGTACATAAAGAAAACTAAAACTATTATAAACAAGTATTTTTCAAGAGCTTTTCTATTATTTTTTCAGCTGTAAAAGAGCAAATATAAAAATATAAAGAGGTTTATGTATGTTAATAGGTACAGGCGTACGTACGTATATATATGTAAGTTATTCATTACATATTTTATTTATACGTATGTATCGCGATATGTTAAAGCATATGTAATATGCATATACTAGCCCACCAATGCATATGTGTGCATAATATCATGTACTTGTACTCATTAAGGAGTGCAATCAAGAATAAGCATAAAAATTAGTTGAAATTTTTACTGTGCCATTGCTAACATTTATAAGATAATAGCAAACTTTGTCGTAGCATTTTTTTCTTTTTCTTTTTTTTACCATACGGAGAAAAGGCGTATTTCAGTATAACTAAATGGGTAGTACATTTGCCAGCGCATTTATGAAGAAACGAAAACATAATACTCTTTTATTCGCTAATATTTTATTCGCTAATATTTTATTCGCTAATATTTTATTTGCTAATATTTTATTCGCTAATATTTTATTCGCTAATATTTTATTCGCTAATATTTTATTCGCTAACATTTTATTCGCTAATATTTTATTCGCTAACATTTTATTCGCTAATATTTTATTCGCTAACATTTTATTCGCTGATATTTTATTTTTTCTGCTAGTGGAAAAAATATTTCTTTCCAACTAAAATTAAGAAAAGAATGAGTAGAATAATCAACTCCGTGAGAGGTGAACAATGGGCATTTAAAATTTAATGTATTTTGTCTCATGCGTTTTAAAGGTAGTAACACCCTCTTTCGCTAAAGATTGTGTAATATATTGAATAAGTCAGCCATAAATCGAACATAAATGTGCTATGAATCGGCCAAGGTAGCCATTTTAATTTTAAGTTTTACTTTTCATAAAAGATATTTTTCAGCATTAGGTTGGAGATAATATTCTCCTTTAAATTATTATTTTATTTTACGGCCCTTTTTGTTATTGTATGTTTTTATTCTACATTAATAATTTAGAACGTACTAAGGAAAACAGTACGTAATATTAAATGCCAATAAAATTGGAATGAGGCCGTTTCGTTGAACTTTTTAGCGGTTATAATAAATGCGTACGTGGTAGTATGCTAGTATGCTTCTATTTATGTATGTGTGCACATGCGTACAAACATATATAGGCAAAACATATTTGTATTTGACATAATATAAAGTACAATTTTTTTTTGGGAAAAGCCTAAGGTAAAAAAAACCCAACGTAAAAAGTCTACTATAAGCATTTCTTTTTTTCTTAGCTGAGAATTCTTTTGATCAATTTGCAAAATTTTGTTCATGCATCTTTATATGAAAACAAATACTATTCTGTCGTAAATTTTATATGCAGTACTTTTCAACGTTCATAAATAAATTTCATTTTTAAACGTTCACACGGAACACAAAAATTTTTTAAGTGATTTTGAAGTAATTCTGAAGTTAAAAATATACATTTATATAAATATTTATTTTTACATATGTACATACTTATATATATATATACATACTTATATATATATGTACATACTTATATATATATGTACATACTTATATATATATGTACATACTTATATATATATGTACATACTTATATATATATGTACATACTTATATATATATGTACATACTTATATATATATGTACATACTTATATATATATGTACATACTTATATATATATGTACATACTTATATATATATGTACATACTTATATATATATGTACATACTTATATATATATGTACATACTTATATATATATGTACATACTTATATATATATGTACATACTTATATATATATATATGTACATACTTATATATATATATATGTACATATATGTAAGTGTGTACGAATTAGGCGGCTTCAATTCCTTCCCCTTTCATAGCATTATTTTGCACGTCATTTGGACAAAAATAGGATGTTTAAAATATTACACAAATACTTATATGAATAAAATTTTATTACTTAGTCCTATTTTTATTTGAATGTATAATTAAACATTTGTCATTTCAAAATAGTGCCATGATATATATATATATATATAATGATAATATAAAATTTTTTTTTTTTATTTATTTTTTAATCAGCGATCTTTTATAAAATTTTAATTTTATTTTAATAATTTTATTATGCCTACTATTTTAACAAGTAAATTTATATGTATAAAACCTATATTATTTTTTGCTTTTAAAGTAATATATATATATCATACATTAATATTTACTTACGTTTAATTATGACTATAATATAACAAGTTTAGAATATTCTAATATAGTCCTTTTTTATTTTTTCCATAATTAAAATTAATTAAAGCTACCTAGGGGGCTCGAACCCCTGACCACCAGATTAAGAGTCTGGCGCTCTACCGACTGAGCTAAGGTAGCAATATAAAATAATAAGCCAACAAAGATTTTAGAATATCACTTATTTTAATGTACATTATAAAAAATTAAAAAAAAAAAATTTTTTCCAGTTAGATATATTTTTAAAATTAATACAATTAATATAATTAAATGAATTTTCGAATTTTCGAATTTTCGAATTTTCGAATTTGCATGTTTAAAATTAGTAAAAAAAAATTTTAAATTAAATATTTTAATATTTAAGTTGCTCATTTATTTACTCTTCTCATACTATATATGCGACTTTGCATATATAATAAATTTAAAATGCTTACGTTCAGCAGTTCAAAAAGTTTTTAAATATAAACCACTTCAATTTTTTTTGCACACTGGTACACTACACGCGTAGTATAATATATGTTGCTACTGCATTTTTTAAAAAAAAATAGCAAATTACCTTAATAGTCATTCAAACGATTTATTGTGTATTATTATGCGCTTTATTATTTCATGTAACACCTTATCTCTCTCTTTTTGATCACAGCGAAAAACGTTTATTTAGCGTTATGTGCGAAACTGTTATATATATGTATATATTATACATATATGAGAGTACAACTTAACAAAAAAAAGGGAACACGGAAATACTAGATGCATAGTAAAAAAAATTATCAAAAAAGGTAAATTCAGAATTGTATATTTAAACCAATAAACTAATATATGATCATTGATAAATTGAATTAACGATTATTTCAAGGTTGGCGAGTTCAGATATACCAAGGATACAATAATATTACACTGTTCACTTAACACAAGTACAGTGAATGACTATCCTTTTTTTTCTTTAAAAGAAAAAGAAAAATTTATGGTTAACACTTAGAGACAAGAAAATATTACTTTTATTTTAATTTAAAAAAAATACACAACTTTGAAATATTGCAAATTTTAATTTTTCCGTCCTTTCGCCATCTGTTAGAAATTATGTACATACATTTATGCATACATATAAAAGTACATACATACATATATATATATTTACATATGCACAGAATACATAAGCATATTTGTATGTACCGTAAATGCTTACTTATATCAGTTTTGACGAAATAGCAACGAATGGATAAAAAGAAAAACCCATGAAAAATTAAAATAAAAATTGAAGCAGAAAAAGAAAAAGATATAAACAAAAAACTGGATTACTAAAGGCGCTCTGAATTTTTGTTTAAACTACTTAAAAAAAAAGAATAAAATTAAATAAATTAAAACAATTGAAAAAAGAAAAAAAAAAAAAAATATAATACATTGCAATGACTGATTAATTAATGTCCAAATCGTCTAGTGGTTAGGACTCCACACTGTGGATGTGGCAACGTAGGTTCGAATCCTGCTTTGGACATATTTTTTCAAAACAAAAAAAATAAAAATTAAATAGTAAATATTTGTATACAATTTATAAAAATCTCATAAAATTTTATTTTATTTTATTCTACATTTGTTTTATCTATCTCAATGAACAAAATGTAACCGAAAAAAAAAAGTCTTAAAATTAATAAATTAAATCGCATAACTCATTTTTTAAAAGCGGGTTTTCTGGCACTATTCATGTGCATATTAATACATACAGATTTCCGTATACTTATATATATATATTTAGGTAGATATATATATATATATATGTTTATATTTTTTAAGTATACTATTTTTCTCATCGCCAATCAAATTGCCATTAACTCATTAGCAATATTTTTTCTCATATTTTGTCGTAATTTTTTGTTCATACTATTTACATAAGGATTAAATGGTTCAATGTAATTATGCTAAACGATGTATCAAACAATTAGATAAAAAATTAAAATGTGAACATATTAAAATGTTAAGAGCAAATTTTTATGTTCGAACCTAGTGCCAAATCATATAAGCAAAAAATCGCTAGTAGTTGGGACTCTTATACATATGAATCAACTCTAGCAAAAACGGAAAAATCCATGTACAAAATAAGTACAGTATTAAAATATTTGTTCAAGTTATTACTATAATTAGCACAGATATATTAGTAATAATATATATATATATATATATATATGTATATGTAGTGCGATGCATGTGTGCTTTATATGTAGTGATGAATGTATGTATATGTTGTAATTTATATTCCCTCATGCATATACTACCTATTCATTAATATACTTATCATATTTTCTACTTCTATAAGATTAAACATCAAAAAATTGGATTTGAAAAAATTGGATTTGAAAAAATTGGATTTGAAAAAATTGGATTTGAAAAAATTGGATTTGAAAAAATTGGATTTGAAAAAATTGGATTTGAAAAAATTGGATTCATGAATTAATAAATTTATTAGTTTTATATCATATGAAATCACAGAACAATTGTCAACCGAAAAATATATTACTGTTCTCAGCTTACTAGTACTAGAAGGCAACTGATATATTTATTTTTTATTTTTTTACCATACTAGTAACTCTCATGAGAATACTCTTATTGTACTTTTTCTAATTTTATCAAAATAGCAACCTTTTTACGCGTTAGTATTTAATTTATCAAAGGAGATAACTAAGCACATAAAGAAAAAATATGAATTGTAAAATAAATAATGAATGAAAATAATAAAAGGTAAATTACAATTGGTTTATCAGGGAGCTCACATTTCTCCTTTAAATGTAATTATTATTCTAATTAAAAAGATTCATATGCTTGAATAATTCCAAAAATTCAAAATATTTTAAATTTTTTGAAAAACTTTTAAAGTTTATTTGATTTGTTATATCCTTGTTACTCTGGAAAAAAACTCTTACAAAATTCAATTTTTTTTATTTTGTATTTTTCAAATAAACAAATTTATACCGTTCTTTTTTTTACTAAACAATGTTTAACACCACCCCATAACACCACCTACACATTTATTATTATAATGTCCATATATACATATATATATATATAGCCTACAACCGGATTCGAACCGATGACCTTCCGCTTACTAGGCGGATGCTCTACCAACTAAGCTATGTAGGCATATATCGACGATACCTAAATAATTACTGCATTTATTAATGGTTATCAAAGGATTGAAAAAAAAAATTTTTACAATTTAGTGAAAATGCACTTCACATGTATAACATATGTATACATATGTATACATATGTATACATATGTATATATATATATATTTTTTGTATCGCACTCATCTGTACACCTCATTAGTATACATCTCATATGCATTCCTTGTGCTCACTTCTCGCTGCTAATAAGAATAATAGTAGGTATTTTTTAAGCTTTCTTTTACATTTGTATCATTTTACCATTACGCAATGTAATATTATTTCATTTTGTTTTATTTTAGTTTAGTTTAATTTTTTTTTTTTTTTTTTTAATCGCGATTAGCTTGAGCATAGCCAGCCGTGCGATAAGTTTATTGTGTAGTAAGCAGTTTAGCATAACAAGCATGAATGACATACCTGATGCAATTTACATACCATTTTCAAAAAGCCGGGTTAACGTTTAAGCGCAGTCAAATTAGGAAATGAAGGTATATATGATTTTTTTTGAAAATTTTAAATGTTAAAGTTACGTATCAATAAATTTTTGCAAAGTTTATGCAAAAACAAATATGAATCACTTAACAGTGTGTACCTTTTTTCCTTCTTCCAAGGTAACACCATCTTTTCCATCATAAATATTTTTAATGAATTTACAAAATTCTAAGATAAATAAAAGGGTAGTAAAATTTAAGGAGTACATTAAGTGTACCCGCATTGTTATGGGGGGTTAATTTTTGGTAACAGGAACCAACAGTGAAACGTGTTAGGGGGAAATACGGGTACACACACACGTATATGCATAAATACATTTATATATATATATATATATATATATATCAATACATTTACGTATATATACTTATATATGTACGTACGTATGTACGTATTTATGCAAGTATGAATATATTTATATGTAATGAAATGACCACCTTAGGAGCTACATCAAACTGATCATTTCGTTGAGAAGAGCAGCGTTCTGTTTGACTGCCGAAACAAATTGATAATCGTCGGATGCACTGAATATATCGTTAAGGAATTTTTGACTATTCTGATAGATGTCAGTTTGATCGCGATCTAATTGATTCTTCGCCTGTAATTTCGTTTTAAAATAATGTCTATTTTCAACTGATTCTAATTCTTTTGATTTTTCAAAAGCTTTATCGATAACACTTTGTGGTAATTTTGCAATTTGTGCTACATGTACCCCATAACTTTTGTCTGCATATCCTTTTTTAACTTCATATAAAAAAGAAATTTTTTTTTTTTGTGTATCTATTTTAGCACCTACATGATTGTTGGTACAACCTATATACTCTGTTTCTAAATTGGACATTTCATGAAAGTGGGTAGCAAATAAACAAAAACATTTTATTTTGGTAAGTATATAATGAGCAATGGACCAACTAATACCAAATCCTTCATAGGTGGACGTACCCCTCCCCAACTCGTCTATAATGACTAGACTATTTTCATCCGCATTTTTTATAATAGCTGCAATTTCAATCATTTCGGAAAAAAAGGTAGAAATTCCTTTTAATTGTATATCTGAGGATCCAACTCGACACATTATTTGAGAACATATTGGTAATTTTGCATAATTACAAGGAACGAAACAACCTATTTGAGACATCAAACATATTAAAGCTATCTGTCTTATATATGTACTCTTACCTCCCATGTTAGGTCCCGTTATAATGTTTAATCTTTTATCATCTTTATTCATACATACATTATTTGGTATAAAATTATTTACGAGTAAGAAATTGCTCTCTACTAAAGGATGACGTGAACCTTCCATATGTAAAATTTTTCCATTTTGTTCTACTATAGGCCTTACATAAACAGATATACTAGATGCACTGACAAATGCAAATGCACATAATACATCTATTTGTGAAATAATTTTCGATAATTTTACTACTGGTTCCCAGTAAGAGCTAGCTACTTGTATTGCTTTATTAGCTAGCTGTTCTTGAGATGTATTATATTCATGTAAGACGTATTCATATTTTTTACATAAATCTTTTAGCTTATTAGTATGAAATAATATTTCGTTTTTGTTCATTCTCACTTGCATATATACCTTTTTTCTCTGTTGTATATAAGTTATATCCTTTTTAACTGCTCTAAATAGAAATATGTTTGTATTACACTCGACCAGTTTTATGTCTTCTTTCATAGTAGTAGTATTACTATTATTTGCGTAATTTCTTTTGTTACTACTGTTACTGCTGCTGCTGACTCCCCCCTTTAAATAGTTAATATCTTCCTCTACTTCTATCCTGTGTCCTTTGATCAAATTGTATATCTCTTCTTTTTCGTTCGCTAGTTTTTCTAATTCCTCATCAAATTTACGGGAAATTAAAAAATTATTATTCTGTACTTCATCTAAGTCAATTGTTAATTCTATAAGTTTTAAAAATGAATCTAAGCTTATAAGAACATCTTTTAAAGGTGTTAGAAAATTTCTTTCTAACGTACATCTATGTTTCCCTTTATATTCCCCTAAACAGTAATATATTTTTTTGGACTCAATTATACTGTCATATAATTTTACTAAATCTTCAATAGTGCACCCTGTTTTGGAGTTGTTAACTTTATTCCCTCTTTTCTTATCTTCATTCGATACACTACTATTGCTGCTTATAATTTTTAGTTTTTTTATTATAATATGTATATCACATACTTTTCTAAGATAATCCGATTGTATTAAAGATCTTGTAACGCCATCTTCCTTGAATATTTCTACTATATCTAGTCTTTCATTAATTTTGTGTTCATCCCTTAAAGGGTGCATTATCCATTCAAGTAATTTTCGTTCACCTATTTTTGTTTTGCATTTGTTAAGAAATTTGTAAAGAGTCATTGTGTTATTACTCTGCTTCTTCTTATCTGTGCCGGTTTCTGCATATATATTCAATGCCACTACTGCCGCTTTGTCTAACTTCATATACTCATTAATATTATAATTTTTTAAAATACATTTATTAACAGTATTATCATCATTTAGCAAATTTAAATGTTTTATAATACTACACAGCGATTTACATGCTAGTTCTAATTTAAAAAAAAATATATAATTTTTTACATCTTCAGTTTCTTTAATTAATTTGCTCAAGTCATTCTCTATTGATGTAGACTGGAAATAATTCCTAGGAAGCTCACAACCCTTAACTTCGCATAAATCTAATATTAGTTTTATCCTTTTATCATCTATCTTATCATTACTTGGAAAATATAAAAATAAAGTCGGTCTACATTGTATTATCACTGATTCTAATACAGTAAGATGTTCATTTTCTATATACTCACATAGAGAAAAACAGTTCGTGTGCATATTATAAATACAGATACCTGCATATCTGATGCTATTTCTGCATTCTATAATGAAGCTTATTACGTTGTTGCTTTTTAATGTAGGCGCGTTTTCTAAATTATCCTCGCTCATCTTTCTAGAAGCGCAAAGGAACGAACTGATTTAGTGGATGGTTGACGTACTGCCTTATTGGTTTGCCGCTTTATTGGTTTGCTGCTTTATTGGATTGCTGCTTTATTGGATTGCTGCTTTATTGGTTTGCTGCTTTATTGGTTTGCTGCTTTATTGGTTTGCTGCTTTATTGGTTTGCTGCTTTATTGGTTTATTGGATTGCTGCTATATTGATCAATGAGTTAATTAAGAGGTGGAGAGTGTACCAAAATAAAAATTTATGTTCACGCTCTTGTTAATAATAACTGAAAATGTACAATGTAATCAAAATGGAAAAAGAAACAATGAATTATATACTTCTTTAATTATTGTATCATTACCATCAGTATAAAGAGATAATACGAATTTTTGAATAAGGCACAAAAAAAAAAAAAAAAAAAAAAAAGTATTTTAATATTCTGTTAAGCTTATCATGAGATAACATGCAACTGATGTTTATTTATTTATTTTTTTTTTTTTTTTTTGTCAGTTTTACTATGCTTTAGTAGATACATATACATACGTATTTATGCCCACACAGGGACGCATTAGTTAAATTGTACTAAACCATAAATTATTTTTACCTTTCTAGTGGCAGCAATTGGGCCGTTATTCGTACGCTTATACATGCAGGTATACCATCGTTGATTTTATCCTATTTGTTGGGTTCCTTTAATTTGCTGTACCTTTCTTACCATTCACTCAGAGTAAGATATTTCCGCATATTTTACATATCAGAAGGTAATCAGAGGGGCACGAACAAAACTCTGTAGTATTTTATGTCTTTTCTCTGTTTCACTAGGTTTTTCTTTTCAAGCCTTTTCATTTCTTTTGTTCGCTTTTATTTTCCTTTCGCTCGTTTTGTCTGATTTTCTTTTCTTGTCTTTATTTTCTTTTTTTGTTTTCGCGAAAAAATGAAAGCATTTCTTTATGATGTGCTTATATTTCCAAAAAGGAAAAGTTTGAAATAAATAAAAAAATAAAATTAACAAAAATAAATATTATATAGATAGATAGATAGATAATAAATAAATAAACATACTTGTAGTTTTACATCTCTACAAAACGTGAAAATAAATAATTGTTTGGGAAAATAAGTTTATCCTTTTTTCCATATATACTTTTTTGTTTTCTTCCTTTCTTTTTTTTTTTTACATATTTATATACATAGATGTGTGCATTCATGTCCAAAAAATGAGTAACATAAAGAAAAAAATAAATAATTATAATAAAAATAAAATGGAATAGAAAAAAAAATAAAATAATAATGAAACAATAAGGAAAAGGAAAATCCGAAAAACAAACATGCAAAAATAGTGAATAGGAGGTAATAAAAAAAATTGGGGTGTATAACTCATGAATGCGATTTCACAAAATGTGCATCTTTGCTCTTTCTTCGCGGTACTCCTTTTATGTCCTTTTTAATATTTGTATATCTATTGTAAAAAACGCGGATGCGTTATGAGTACCCCTTTGGCATATATAATTTGGGATCGTCTTTTGCACATATTGTTGTAAGAAATAAAATATTTCATTTTCTAATAATGATTTTTTTATGTTAACAATTTGACTATTTTTATTACATTCCGTGTACAGGAATATTTCATAGTGAAGAGCTTTCAAAAAAGGAAGCTTCACAAAATTAAGAAAATTAAATTTTTTATTTTTTGAAAATAATTCTGTTGTGAAATACTTTATGTTCTGACTTGCGGTCATGTCCATCTGTTTTATTGTACTATCAGCATAAGTATGATGTATTGTCTTATTACTTCTGTACGTGGTATTGTTGTATCTATGGCTATAAATTTTTATGCAATTTTGCAATATATTGTTATAATAACATGCGGCTGTTTTTATCTCTTCTTTATTGTATTTGTCTCTACTATATACTACATTCTCATATATCACAGGAAAAACTGCATTTATTATATATACTAGAAGGATGCATTTCTTCATAAAAGATAAACTATTGATATGTGATATACTTTCACCAGTAACTAAAACAAAATTGTGTATTTTTCTCTCAACATTATGAACAGTACTAAAATTAGACCAATTATAGGAAACAAAATGACGTTTGTATAATGCGTGAAATAATGTAGAAGATATATAGATGCACAACATGATCGATAGAATGCTTGATTTAATATTTTTGATAACATAAGAAGATGATAAGTAATTTATGAAACTCACTATAAGGTTATCTATATTCTGTGTCTCTTTTATTTTGGTTACTTCATTTTCTTCCTTTAAATAGGATAATACTGAATTGTATAAGTGGGTGTTTGTCAAACCGAATGTGTATATGAGAATGGGGTAAAAGTATATATTTAGAAAAGATTCAAAATAAAAATTTAAATTATTCTTTGATAAGTAAAATAACATCTGACATATCTCATGAAGTTTTAAATATGGAACTTTTTCATTATGAAACAAAGAAGAGTTACAGGAGGACAAAATAGGCACTTCTTTAAAAATTGGATAGCAAATAATATAGTTTCTTATCAGAATGTTTATAGGAATATTATAAAAATTGTGGTAGATGTATTTATTTAAAAAGGAAAATGGACTAATATTATTATAACTAAAGCATCTATAGAGTTTTAAAAAAAATTCAATATTATTACATATTCTTTTGTTGCTTTTATTTTTCTCATCAAATAATAGTACATACTTATTTGGACTGTAAAATTTATGTAAATTTTTCAATTTTATACGTTGTTTTTGTTCTTCATCAACTATTTCAAGAATAGCAGGTGTGCATAACTGCATACAACATAGCAATAAAATGTTGTGTATAAAATGATAGAATTCATTATGAAAAAAACATTTGTATTTATAAATATTACAGTTATACAGATGATCTATTATATATTCCTTCTTAATTTTTAATATGCTCAAAATTGATGCATTACTAATTGTTGTACATATATGATTCATCAATTTCTTACTAAAGAAAAAGTCCCTATTTTGTAAAAAAAATAATTTAAAACAATCTTCTATGGATATAATATGTGTACCATATTTATTTAGTAAAAACTCGTAATAAGGTATACAATTAAAAAACTTGTTTTCCTTTTTTTTATCAATAAGTTTTTTAATTAAAGTTTTTAAAATGACATTTGTTCGTTTTACCTTTTCTGAATGTATGCACCATTTTCTTGTAGGCATCACCTCACAGCTTATATTTTTAATCATTTTTTATTTTATTTTTTTTTACCTTTTCTTGATTATACACTTCAGGAGTTGGTCCAAGGAGCTTCATCACGCTTGGAAGTGCCCATGTGGAGGTGTGTATATGTATATATATATGTACGTATATGTGCGTTCTTTCCTAACCGCTATAGGGATAACTTTTGTTTCTACATGAGCTGTTTTTTATTTTATTTTATCTTATATTTGTCATATGTGTTTATAATTTGTCGTATTTTGTCTTATTATGTCATAATGAATCTTATTTTATTATGTTCTGGCATATTTTGTCATATTCTGTTTTATTTTTTTTTTTTTTGTTCATTTTCTTAACTTATTTTTACATTGGTTGAGCGGTATTACATTTACCTTGTTGTTCAGAATTTACTGCTATTACAGAACCAATATATTAGCTCTGTCGTTTGTAGTTCTCTACATTCCGATAAAAAAGTGTTATTCAGGAGAAAATGATGAAGAGAAAACAAAAAAAAAAAAAATAAAAAAATAGTAAGACGTAAAAAGAAGGTAAAACTATTATAAAAATAACGATCAAAATGACGTTAAAAAAACGTTAAAATGACATTGGAAGCGCTGCTTCAGCATTTTCCCTTAAATGTGTGGGAAAAATAAAATTAAAAGGCTAGTAAAAATCGCTATAAAAATAAAACTAATTATCAATAATTTCTGAACAATTCATAAAAAAAAAAAAAAAAAAAAAATCCGGATGACGAAATTATAGCAATGTTATATTTTCTTTTAATAAAAAGGAAAGAAAAAAAAAAAAAAAAAGTAAACCTACCCATGGTAACAACAAAGTAATACTACTTCCTTTTAATGAACAAATAATTAACGTAAAATACGATAAAACAGCACAAAATAAAATAAAAACAATTCGTTGTAATAATGTTATTCAACTGGTTTTTGCAAAATACAACATAGATGGACTGAGCAAAATTATTAAGGTACATTTCAAAACATATGAAAATATTTTATTTCTTCTCTGTTCAATTTTTTTTAATTTTTTGAGCCGAATTTTATTAAATGACATCATCCTATAAGTAAATAATATGTTGTATGGACTGAATTTATAACATCTGGAAAAAAAAAAAACAAACAAAAAAAAACACTACTTTTCTTTAAAAAAGGTTAATACTTTTTATTTCAAAAGTGAGTGAATAAGACATTAACTCGTAAAATTCATTTGACAGAAAGTTATACACTTCTGTAATAATGTAAAAAGTGAAGCTCACAATTTCAATTCTGCTAATTCTTAAATTACACAACGCCAAAGTGGCAGTTTTTTCAGAATTGTTATTATATATATATATATATATATATATGTGTATATATATATATATGTGTATATATATATTTGTGTATTTGTATGCATATGCATGTGCACAGTGTCATTTATAAAAGGAAAGGATCAACTTCTCAACGCTTTTGTACATATGGTATAGACTTTTTAATTTCAAAATATATAAAATTGTCATATATAAATAATCTACATTTTTTTTTTTTTTTCATACATGTTTTTTTCATTGTTTCGCAGATATTACTACATGAAATTATTACATTAAAGTTTGTTTCTTTTATTTTATAATAAAATATTATATAGACTATTTTTCAAAATGCGTTATGTATATAACAATTTTAAGATACCATTTATTAATTTTCAGTTATTGAGATGATTAAAGTAACAATTAAGTAGTCCACTTTAAGAAAAAAAGAAAAATTTTTAATTTGTTGAGTTAAAATAGATAATGTAAAAATTTAATACATATATATAATACATATACATATTCTTATGACAACAGAGAAAAACAAAAAAAAAAACCTAGTTCAAAAACTAAAATTTTCAAAGTAGCTAATTTTTTTTTTTTTTTTTCTTAGCAAAATATAAGTGTTCATAAATGAAGTACCTAAAATGTATTTTTTACATATAAAAGTTATCATTTAAGTATACAATTCCCTTATTTTGTTTCATTTTATTATTTTATATTATTTTATTATTTTTTTTTAAAATATATTTAATTCGTAGAATGATGAAAAATACCTCTTAATTCTTTTTTACTTTAAAAATATTTTTTGTCTTTACATTTTTTACTTCAATTTTTTTTCAAAATTTCTTGTGTGCATCGTTATAATATTAAAATGTGAATAAACTTCTATGTAATTGTTATAATATATTTATATATATATACATATATAATCATAAAATCAGTAAAAAAAATGAAAGAAATATAAAATATGCATATATGTTATGTACATATACATAACACATAAACATATACGTACATATACACAAGTTAAAAAAAAAATACATGTTTATGCACTTATAATTGTTTTTGTTAATAAATTTTTTCTTATCTTTTTCCTTCATAAAACCATGGTAAATGTATCTTATTGTCAAAAAAAGAAATTTTCACTTTGAATGTTCTCTATTTAAAATTCGTACACTCTTTCCACGAACTTGTTTCATAATATTTGCCTACATATGTATACATATAATATATATACCTATATAATACACAATTTTTAAGATTTGCATTAAAGATAAATAAAATACGAATTTTTCCATAGATTTCCTTTTTACATAGTATTAGTTTGATAGGAAAAATTGTTTAACTACTAATAAATACATAATATGTATACACATATACAAATGCATATATGTAAATATATATATATATATATATATACATGCAATATGTGTTATTAATATGAAAAGGAAAAATAGAAACTATAAATGCATTATTCATTAAGCATTCCCAACTATTATTTTTAAATCATATTAATTTGCATAATAATAAAATAATATATGCCTAATTAAAATTACACACAATTATAAGCATATAACCACATATTATACCTACATGTACAAATATTCATATACCTACAAGCCATCTATGTACATACATACATATATATATAACTTACAAAGTATATATTTAAAAAATATGTATTAATGGGCAAATATAAATGAAAATGAAAAAGATATTAAAGTAATCAATGAATTAAGTACATTAATTAAATAATGCATAGTTCTTAAAAAATATAATTTTATATTAAAAATAAATACATATATATATAGCTGATAATACGCCTAATGTAAGATGTAATAATAGTATAAATAATTTTAATAATAAAAAAATATATACTCATTCAATTTTTAAAAATTATAAATTTCACGAAATTTTATAATTAATTGTTGTTCTAGTAAGTATTTATTTGCACTTCACAAAAATTGTATAATGTTTATATTTATATTTACACTATATACTTTAAACCTACTCAACTAATATTCAAGACCATTTTTTATTTTGTTACAATTTAATTTTATATATTTATATATATGTTTATTTTCTTCATAGTAATAATAACATGATAATTTTTCAGATCTCATCATATATATACGTGAACAATATATATATGAGTAAAACATATACATATATACATATGCATACGTGAATCACTATATACGTACATACATGATGATATATAATTTCTCCCCTTTATTTTTTTGCTGTTAATTTTTCTGGTATGTATTACTAGCACATTTTAAACTTTAATGCAGTTAGTATATTTTATCAAAAAATAACTATTGATATACGTTAGAATTGTTTCTTTTTCTTTTTTTTTTTTTACTTAATTTTTTATTTACATTTTTCAGTTTAAATAAACGTAATTCATATTTTAATTTAATTTTTTTTTTTTTTTGCTTTTATTTAAATTTTATTTAAAATGCATTTTTATACATTTTAAATATAAAAAGTTCATTTGTCAATACGTAATTAAAGCCGACAATATTCTATAAGTACCATGTTACGATATATGTGAATGTGAATGTATATGTAAATATATATATGTAATATTTATTATAAATATATTATATATATATATATATATATACATCTCCATAAAATAATTAAATCCTTTGCTCTTTCAGTTTAATTCCCATATTTTTAATACATAATAATCCTAAGATATATGTGTTATATATATAATATAAATATATATATAATTTTATTTTTTTTTATATGTTTTTGGGCACCCCTCATGTTATATTATTGTTTTAAAACTTGTTTTGTATCATATTTTTTAATGTATGTATTTTTATAAGAAATAAGTGTTTAATAAAGTGTACAAATCGCGTTAATACATAAAGCATATGAAGTATATATATATTTATTGTACTTATATATTTATGCAATATATATTATATACGTACATATTTTTATATACTTTGTATTAATGTGTTCATACGTAACACAATTTATGTACCTTGTATATATAATATATATATAATATATATATATATGCACATATAAACATAAAATTTTTTACGTTAGGGTACTAATTTTAATTATACATAAAAATATACGTATTAAAATATATAATGTGTCCACGACTTTTTTATATAAATATTTAGTTAATTTTATATAATCACTTAAATTTTCAAGAACGATAAAGTTATTGTGCTCATTTTTTATAAAAAAAAAAAAAAAAAAAATACACATTATATATATAAATAATTTGTATATATATATATATATATATATCTAACATTTTATAAAGATATAATAATAATAATATTTAGTTTATGTACGAAGTGTTTAAAATTTTACCTATATTTACTCTTGAAAAATATGAGATTTTACACTTCATATTTTTTTTATACGTTTTACTATACATATATTATATATATATATATGTATAAAAAAAATAAAATTAAAATTAATAGTAATTGTTATATAGTACCATTATATATATATATATATATATATATATAAATTTAATTTTTTTTTTTTTGTTTATCAAAGAAATGCTGAGAGTTGAACTAAAAAAAATAAGAAGAATAAAGCAAGAATAACATATATTTTATAGGAAGTATTATTTTATATATTTTATAAATTAAAAAAAAATTTGCATGTATAAGTAAAATTGTTCATTTCATGAATGTTATTAATTTGAAAAATATACATCATATATATACATATTATATATATATAAATATAATTTACAATATATGAAGTAAAATATATATGTATTAATATTATACATATCAATATATATGTTAACAATATATATACATATATATTATATACGTGTATAAATATATTTGTATTATATATATATATGTATAATTTATTATATATTTTACAATTTCAGAGGGGAAAACATTAATACCTATTTACTCACATATCTTGAATTAACGTATTTATAAATATAATAAAAGAAATAATAATTTAATATTAACGTGCATATACAGTAATTACGTATATATATATATACATGCATTTATAATATTATGTACATACTAAATCGAAGCAATATTTTATTATTCTGAGGAAGAAAGGCATTTCAGTGTTTCCCTGCTTTTTTTTATTCAATATATATATTGTTTCCTATTTTCTTTTCTTTTAATTTTATGCGTAGAAATATATATAAGGTATATTCTTCATTAAAGATTTATAAGTTTACGTCATATATAATATATAAATACATATGAAATATACATATATATAATATATATATATATATATATATAATATATATATATATATTTATTTATTTATTTATTGTATATTCACATTTATGTATTGATATACGTATATTTATATATTTTTTGTACGTATATAGAAAGATATATATAAAAAAAAAAAAGTTAATATATTTTATAAAATAGCAAGGATAAAAAGAAAAAAAAAAAAATGGTAAAATAAAATAAAAATAATAAAAAAAAAGAATATACGAAGAGTAAGAAAATTATAAAGGTCATCGATAAACAATTTTTGATGAATTAATTTAAAAAAAATTAAGTTTTATATTATATACATGTACATAATACATTTAGTGTGGTTTTATGCATATTTAACATATTACTGTTTTCATCACAAGGGAGAGAAAATAATAAAATATATTAAATATATAAAATAATATATATTATAGAATTTTAACTGTTGGAATGTGTAATTGTATATACTGTGCATATATATATATATATATATATATATATGTATGTATACGTATAATGCGTTGTTTATTGGCACATATATATATATATATATATATGTATGACGTGCTTATTATTTTACACATTATTAGTTTAATATTTATGTGTATATGTAGTTGTAGATGTTTGTGTGTATAAATATATATGTGTATATGTAGATGTTTGTGTGTATAAATATATATGTGTATATGTATATCTATGCATGAATATATGTGTGTTAAAGTATATATATTTGAATAAGTGTATGTATGCATGCATGAACATATGTGTGTATAATCGTATTTGTGTCGATATATTATACTTATGTAGATATATATGTGTGCGTGTGGGTGGGTATACATGTACAGTTATTTGAGCATATATTCGTATGTGCAAATATATTTACATATAGACATTCATAACCATATATACATATACACATTTATTTTAGCCTTTATTTGTTCTTCTAATTTAAATTTTTTTTTTTTTTTGGCGTCTTTTAAAAGTTACTATAATATAAAAAATGAACAACAGTAGTAAAAATACCAAAGAGAATAATAATAACAGCAGTACTAATAATATCGCTAATATGACAAAGAAGGATGAAAAGAATAGTAGTATAGCTAAAAATAATGATGACAGAGCAAAAGAAAATGAAAGTGTAAATGAGGATAAGAATAATGAAAGGAATACAGTTAATGAGAAAAATGGTAATGAAAAGGTGTTAAAAAAAATAAAGAACTCAAAGGATGATAATAGTAATAATATCAATAGCGTAATAAATAAGAGTGAAGAAAAGCAGGACGAGAAGGGAAATCAAGAGGATATTGAAAAGAATGATGAAAAAGTAGAAGATAAAAAAAAAAAAAAAAAAAATAAAGTGGTAAATTCTGAACATGTTAATAATACTAGTAGAAGTACTAGTGTTAAAAAAAAGGAAGAACAAAATAAGGAAAGAAATGTCGTTACAGGAAAGGGAGATGATAAGGGCAGAAGTCATAACAGTAGCAGTAACAACTGTTATAAGAGTGGACCATCCCATGGGAAACTATCCAAGGATAAGAAGCAGATGACAAAAATAGAAAAAGATGAATCGTCTTATTACAATCATTTTAATAGCAATGATTGGAGGAGTAGTAATAATAATAATAATAATGAAGGCTCCAAGAATGGTCAAATTTATCATCATTCGAAAAATAGTAACATGAATAATGGTAATAGTAATAATAACAACGACATTTCCAATAAAGATATTAAACAAAGCGAATTTAACACTTCATCCGTAAAGGATTTAAATAAAAAGAAAAATTTCAACAAAAATGAGAACATTTACAGTAATAGTAATAGTAATAATAATAATAATAATTGTAACAGTAATAGTAATAGTAGTAATAATAATAATAATAATTGTAATAGTAATAGTAATAGTAGTAATAATAATAATAGTAATAATAATAGTAATGATAATAATAATAATAATAATAATAATAGTAATAGTAATAGTAATAGTAATAGTAATAGTAATAATAATAATAGTAATAGTAATAACAACAGCAGCGGCGGCGTAAGTAATAATTACTCAAACAAGAATAATTTTAAGTATGATTATAAAAATAATAAAAACTACAATTTGAAAAATAGTAAGAATTACAAAACAATATCAATGATTAATAACAACAATGCATTAAGTTACAGTGAATTCAGTCCAAATGAAAGTATTATGGATCCAATGAATAACATGTGTATGTACAACAATAATAGTAATAGTAATGCTAATCATCATCCTAATTATGGTTATTTATCAAATTATGCATACAGTTATAATTATAACTATTGTGTTGATGAAAATGATAATAAAAATATTGACATGTCAAATTATTACAGTCCGAAGATGTATGGAGGTGCTACGGGTCCAGCAGGAGCCGTGGTAGCGTCAGCCGGAGCAGTTACGGATGGATACAATAACGAGAGCAGTTATGATATGCGTTATAGTTATAATAATATGGTAAATGACTTTTATAATTATATGCCTCTGAATTACTATTATTATAATATGAATAATATATATTTCGCCAACTCGAATTATAATAATAGTAATATTAATAATAATATGAACAATATGAGCAGTATGAACGGTATGAATAGTGTGAGCGGTATGAACAGCATGAACAGTATGAATAGCAGTATTAATAGTAACAATAATTGTTTTAACCTGTATCATGATAATATTAAAATGAAAAAAAATAAAAAATATTTATATGATAAAAATAAAAAGAAAAATTTCAAAAATTTGAATTCATCAACTTTGTATAATGAAATTAAAAATAGAGTTATTGAAATTTTTAAGAGGGAAAATATTATGTCAGATAATTATTTATTGTACTACATGTATAATAATGTTAAGTTAAGTATTGATATTATAGCGAAACATCCATATATAGCCCCCCTTCTAAACACTACCATTGCCAATAGTAATAGTAGTAGTAACGGTACTACCATTCTTGCTAACGTGCTAAATGACTTGAAGTGCATTAACTCGAATAAGAAGGAGGAAGGTGGTTCATCTGAGATAGACAAGCTTGGAGTAGTAGACTCCATTAACAGTTCTGTTTCACGTTCCACCAGTAACGTTAAAATGAATATAGCAAGTGATAAAACGATTCAAGATGGTACTATTCCGAATACGGTGCATACAACTACCTGCAGCGGTAGTAGCTGTATAAAAAGTAAAAAGTTGTTCAGTGATAATTGTGAAGATGAAACAAAGGTGCAATCGAATGCACAAAAGGATAAGAACGTAGAAGAGAAGAAAAGTAGTGAAAGTACAGGTACTACTACCAAAATGAGTGGTAATAAGGTTGGACCTGAGGAAAGGGATGAAACAGTTCTTAAGAAGGAGGACTGTAATGTTGTTACTATCGATGAAGGAGGAACTTGTGAAAACGACAAATTGATGAATAATGATAGTGATCGTGTTGATGCTCAGGGTGACAAATCGAACGATGATAAGGTACATCAACAAAGGAAGGACGATGTTTTCTTAGGTTGTAAGGGAAATGAAAAGAATGAAAAAAAAGAGGCAGCAGATGCAGAGGAAGAGGTAATAGTAGATGGTCATGGTAATAGTAAAAATGAGAATTGTAATATAAAGGATAATAAAAATGATGTTATAAATGAAAAAGAATCGTCCATAGAAAAGAAGGAAGATTTTGTTGCTGTTCATGATGTTGATGAAGTAGTAGTAGCTGTAGTAGGAACTAGTGAAGAAGTAAATTGTTTAAATAAAGTAAACGAGTCAAAGAATAATATGGAGGGGAACAATAGAAATGGTATTACGAATGTGTTTAGTAATAGCATTATAACAGTGAATGGTAAGAACAATAGCAAAAGTGGAGTAAAGAGCGGTAGTTCGAATGAATTAGCAAACAATTTAAAATTTTCATTGGATGAAGAGAGTAAAGACTTTCTGTTAAATTTAAATAATAAAAGGAATGTTATAATTATAAGGGACATAAATTCTCATTATATCAATACCATAAAATGTATTGTTTTGAGTTGTCCAAATATTCAATCAAACGACTTATTAAATATTAGGAATGATGTGAATAATACCATATTTATTACTTTGAGAAATGAAAAGAAAACAGAATCGCTAGCACAATTTTTAAAAACTAAATCAGTCAATGAGAAGAAGTTAAATGTGCGTATCAAAACTACACAAAAGATTCAAAGCATAATTGAAAACAACATACTCAAGACGGTGATAAATAATAATAATACCAGCAGTAACAATAATAGTAATGATAATAATAATAATAATAATAATAGTAATAATAATAATAGTAATAGTAATAGTAATAATAGTAATAGTAGTAATAATAATAACAATAATAATAATAGTAATAGTAATAGTAATAGTAATCATAGTAGTGGCGGTAGGGTAGTAGGTATTGTCAGCGGTAACTTGGAAAGCATTGGATCCAACGTCAGAGGTGGAAATAATATTAATACCATTTCAAATGTTAATATAATAAACGCCAGTGTTAGTACCAGTGGAAATGTTAATTCTAGTGGTAATCATAGTGCTAGTACTAATGCTAATGGAAGCATTGTGAACAATAATACTAACAATGGTCATAACAATAACAACAACAGTAGTAGTTCAGTTGCAGGGGGTTCACATATTTCTGGTCCACCTAACTCTGTAACGCACAGCAGTAGTAGTCATAATATGAACTTGATGAATAATAATACTGGTGTAATGCCATTAGGAGGAGGTCCCAAACAATATCTTCATTTTAATAATCTATATTTTTTTCCGAATGCTTTAAATAGTTATGATAATAATATATATACGCATAACGGAAATAATGGTACATCTAACTATGATGCATATATGAATTATTATAGTTACACTATGAACAATCCATCGTATAATATGTTTACAAATATGAATGCATGTGACGCATATAACGCATATAATATGTATGGCTCCAACTCTTATTTGCAAGGAAATGAAATAAAAAATAAACACATGTATAACAATAAAGGGATGAAATATATGAAGGGAGTAGTTGGAGATAACAGTAATAATAATAACAATATTATACTTAGAGGAGGAGGAATGCATGATAATTTTAATCATATGGGAATGGTAGCGTGTGTAGGTTATTATGGTAATACGGAAAACAGTGGTAGTAATGTGTATAATAATTACAGCAATAGTGTATATAACCATAACATTGGGAGTAGTATGTATCATGTAGAAGGTGGCAGTATTAATAACGGTGGTAGTAACAATAGTAACAGTAACAACAATAGTAATAGTAACAAAAATAGTAATAGTAACAAAAATAGTAATAGTAATAGTAATAGTAACAACAATAATAATAGTAATAGTAATAAGAATGAAAAATATGTGGACGAATCGAGGAAATATCATCAGGAGAATGTTGTAAATGAAAAAAGTTCGTACAACAATAGAATAAACAAAAATTCTAAAGATTCTGAAAATAAACAGAAGAATAGTGTAAACAACAAAGACAGTAGTAATCCAAACAGCACGAATAATAATGAGGGAAAAGGTAATAAAAGCAGAAGCAGTAGCAACTGCAACAGCACCAGTTACAACGGAAACAACAATAACAATAACAGCAGTAGTGGTGGAAATACTAACGGAATGGGTAGCAGTAATAACAATAGCAGCAGTAATAACAATGGTAGAGGTGCCAGCAAGAAGGGTAGTAGTAGTAGTAATAGCAGCGGTAACGGTAATAACAGTAATAGCAGTAACAACAATAGTAATAATGGCAGCGCTAATAATGGAAGCGGTAATAATGATAGCGGTAATAATGGAAACAATGGGAACAGCAATAACAAAAGTGCTATGAAAAACAATGAGCATAATAAAAATTCAAAGACAAATAACAAATACAATAAAAAAGAACTAACCTTAAAGTTCGATTCGTTCTCAGTGAAAAACAAGTCGAAATCATTAGAAAGAAAAAATAGTGGAAAGAATTATTTTAACAAAAAAAATACAAAAAATGCTGAAAAAAAAGTAGGAGGAGGAGTAGCCGGAGCAGGAGTAGTCGGAGCAGGAGATGATAATGTAAATGAGGCATTAGATGGTACAAAAGTTATAACAAGACCAGAAGGAGAAAAAAAGAAAAAGAAAAATGATTACAAATATAGAGAAGACACAACAGCAGTTGAAGACACAAATGACGCAGTTAAAATAAAAGAAGGCGGGAAAAAAAAAATGGGTTTAAAATTAATGGAAGATGAAAAATACATAAATGGAGGAGTAGATGGAGAGCAGAATATTAATAACAGCAGTAATAGTGGTAATACCGATATTAATAATACACGTGACAGATCAAGTGGTGAAGACGAAATTATGGATAATAATGAGGAAGAAAAGTTATTTAACAACATGGATAAAAAAAACAATAAAAAAGATCTTAATGGAAAAAATGATTTTCACTCCTTTAACAACGATGTAAAGGATCATTCAAAAAATGCTGTTAAGAAAGGCTTTAACAGTAATAAATTTTTGCTTAACAAAGAAAAGAACAACAATAACAATAGCAATAACAATAGCAATAACAATAGCAAAAACAATAGCAATAACAATAGCAATAACAATAGCAATAATAATAGCAATAATAGTAGCAATAATAATAGCAATAATAATAGCAATAATAATAGCAGTAGTAGTAACAACAATAATAACATTAACGGTAAAAGTAATAGTAATAATAACAATTGTAGTAATAATGGAATGTATTATGATGAAAAAAGGGCATTCAAGAGTAAAAACAAAATTGAGGATATCAGCAACAGTAAGTACACTAACAACGGAGGAAATGGCAACAGGAACAACATTAATACCAATACCAGCTCGCAAAGTTTAAAGTACTCCTATGTAGATATTATGGACTCATGCAAAAAACTCACGAATGTTGATGCACCCCCAGAATGTATTGATAAATTAATGAAAGAGAACGTTTCTCTTTTTAGAAAACGAGATGACCAATTTTGTTGGAAATTAAATGTGTTTTAACAAATACAGTATTTCAAAAAATATGCAGAAACTGCATAAAAAAAAAAAAAAAAAATTCATGTGTGTTAGCCTTTTGACTATTTGCCTTTTATATAAAATACAACAACACCACATATATATATATATATTATATTACCATTTAATTTTGTGTGTGAAAATAATGTGTATTTTATATATAATTTATTTGATTATAATTTTTGAATTATTTATTTTTTCACTTATTTTTCCTTTTATGCTTTTTCACCTTATCCACCTTATTACTTTATTAGCTTTTTGTTTTTTTCACTTTGCTTTTTAGCCTTTTTTCTTTTCTTTTCTTTTTTTTTTTTTTTTTTTTTTTTTTTTTTTTTTTTTTTTTTTTTTTTTTTTTTTTTTTTTTTTTTTTTTTTTTTTTTTTTTTTTTTTTTTTTTTTTTTTTTTTTTTTTTTTTTTTTTTTTTTCGAATTTATTGAAGTTCGGATGCAGTACAGTTAACATAACAATAAAATAGATATATTTACGACTATGAGAGTATGACATACCGTTTACACTTTTATTTTTATATTACAAGGTGTTCAAGCAGTGAGAGCTGCATAACAAGTATAGCTGGTGCAGCTAATGGTGTAGTGTAGTGTATGAAAATTTTGTCATAATTTCCCTTTCGTATTATACATATGGCTACATTAAATTGTACGGATGTATGACTTTGCAAGATTTGGAAAGGATATCTCTAGGTTTAAATTAACATTTCATTATTTATATGTACATAATACATATGTAAAAAAATGTATATATATACATATTAACAAACATACATGCATTTACATGTGTTGTGCATGTTATGAATTTTGCATCTATATATTTTCCTGAGGAGAAATAATCTCGTTTAAGACTACGTGTTCATAATTTTTGAAAGCAATTTGCACATTTATTTTGCCTTTACGTTTGTCTTTTTACACGACAACTTTTAACACTTTAAGGAACTTAATGCTTTTTAATATATATGTATTAAGTTTACATATTTTTCACCAAATCATTCTAGGTCAACCTGTGATTCATGTCCATGATGGTATAACCTATTACTTAGCATATATAAATAGTAGCTTATCAAAACGGTGTTATGCTATTACATTTTAGTAATTTAAGAAAACTGTTATTATTAATATATTATATGTTGTATGTATATCAAGCAAAAAGAAAATAAAATCTTTTTCAGTATACAATTTTATTCCAACATTTCATACTGTTCTTCGCGTGTTATGTACGAAAAGGCGTATATAAGACTTTTTTTTTTTTTTTTTTTTTTTCTTTGCAAGTTGCAAGAAGCATTAATTATTTTATCGTTTCATTTAATGCAGTAATATATAAAATATAACAAACGAATTGAGGTGTAGAGGAATATAACATGGGTGGTGCGTCTGATTATATATATATATATACCGTCAGAATTCTTACCATAACTCAAATTGAATACGTAAAAGTAGATAGAAATTTATTTTATGAGTAAATATAATGATAAGGATATAATATAATTATATACATTTTATATTAAATTTTAAAAGATGAAACTCGCTGAATAATACAGATAAAGCGATAAATGCTTCCACGAAATGTAGATTTCGTGAAATAAGGCATATGTCATTGTATATGTATATATACACACTATAAATACATACAAACTTAGTTAAATACATACCATCCTTATAACAGTACGTACGTATGGATATATGTATATATAGCTTATCAATTTCACCCTAATTTGCTTAATTATTCAAAAGATGAAATACCATTTTATTATCTACATTCATTTATCCTATTTCGCGAAAAAATACATAAATTATGAACAGGTCATATTTTTTATTAAAAAAAAAAAAATTGAGGGATAAAGGGGGAGGGAGTTTGAATTTTGAGAAAAATAAAATTTTTTTCATAAAAGTTTTCTATATCGTATATTTATATTTGCATACGTACAATATAATACCGAAAAACTTTTTTGTTAAAAAATATTTTAAATACTTTTCATTAAAAAACTGTATAATATTTCATTCAGTTAAATTTAACTCTTGGGCGGAATTGTTTTATATATATATATATATATATATATATATATATATATATGTTTATCTTAGGGCATTGCCATTTTTACTAGTAAGGGGAATAAAAAAACTTGTATACCCCCTATAGCAACAACACAGGATAAAGGTGAATTCATGATAATATACATATATGTGTGTATATATATATAGTATATAATAAATAAATCTGTTTTAATGTATTATTATTATTATACTTTCCCTGTAGAAGCTTCCACTTGTTAACTTTACTGTTTTAAGGCGATGATTAAAATTTTGTTTCTTTTCCTGTGCACTTGGTTTTTTAAGTAATACTTTTAAATGAAGAAGGAAACAAAGAAAGCGGGAAAAAACAAAATAATAAAATAATATAAAATAAAATAAAATAAAAATAAAAATAAAAATAAAAATAAAAATCAAAATAAAAATAATAAAATTACTAATGATATTTCCTTTAATAATAGATTTATTGCAAAAATATAAGGAAATGAAAACTATATTCTGAATAAATTTATGCACATATATCATATAAAATAATATTTGTGTCATATTACACGTTTTACTTACATGCAACAAAAAATTGTAAAGGAATAAATATTTTACATGAAAAGTAAAGCAAGCTACCCAAAAAAAAAAAAAAAAAAAAGGCATACATAATACCTCTTCACATTCGCTGCTCGTATATGTATATATATCAAGTAACGGTATGAAACAATTCATTAAAACAGTTGCTTATAATATTATATATATACAATATGTACTGATGATTAACTTAAGCACAAGAAAAAAAAAGAAAAAAGAAAAGAATATTAATTTCTTGAATATAATTCACAATATATTTTTAAAATTGTGAGTATAAAGAGGAAGAATATTTAGATTCAGTTAAAAAAAAAAATAGCATCAAAGCAGAAAAGGATTAATTTTTTTTGAACGCTAAAAAGTCAAAGCATAATATAGCACATTTTAAAGTATGCCTTAATTTTACATTATACATATATGAGTATATATATTTATACGCTAACAATTATATATATATATATATATAAATACGCGCATAATAAAATTTACATAAATATATAAATAGTTAAATACGCGTATAAACATTTTGGCACGAAAGAATGGGTAAGGCAGGCAAGGGAACAGGATCCTTTGGTAAGCGAAATGGGAAGAGTCATTTTCTTTGCATAAGATGTGGAAAGAGAAGTTATCATTTACAAAAAAAAAGATGTGCTTCTTGTGGCTACCCTAGTGCTAAAAAAAGAAAATTTAACTGGTCAGTAAAAGCAAAAAGAAGAAATACAATGGGTACTGGTAGGTTAAGATATATTAAAACTTTGAGAAGAAAACTGAAAAATAAATTCCCTGAGGGAAGTACACCAAAACCTAAGCAGAGATGATAAGAAGGATGATATATAACTATTTCGTTGTTTAAAACTTATGTGTATCCAGAACGTTTAATAGAACTATAAAACCTGCATATGCAATGTATTGTAAGTGAAGCAGCTTTAGAATAGTATATATATATATATATATATATATATGTATGTATGTATATATACATATGTGTGGTTATCACCTTATATGCTCCATTTTTGCTTTTACGTGATGTGGTGGGACAAATAAAAAGCACCCAACGAGACGTTAACTGGTGTTTGTATATGTACATGTGTAAGTGTTCATCAGAGTTTTGTGGAAGAGAGCAAATTAATACAGTACATAAAATTAAACTATTTAATGGATTGTCCTTATTTAATTGTACATATCTACTTGGTATAGTATTATTTACGTCAGTTTGGTCAAGGTGGATATTTTTATTTTATTATATTATATATATATATATTTTTTTTTTATTTTATTAAATTATATACATATTTTTTTTTTCTATTTCATTATATTTTATACTTTTTTTTTCTTTTTTTTTTTCTTTCATTTCTTCCCTTTTATTTTGTATAAAAGCTATTATAAAATATAATTTTGTTTATATTTGTCATTTTGACACGACAATATTCATGACTGTTTAAATTAACTTATATTCAAAAAAAAAAAAAAAAATTATAACGCAACGTAACAATGCTTTAACATTAACTGAGTAATTTTGAAAGCTTGCATAGCATACTGTAAAATCAAGTTTATTGGACAATATGTTATATATGTATTATGTGAATATATATAAATAGAGATGAATAGTTTTTGTTCTCATAAAAATTAAGAACGTATTACTTAATGCTATGTTACATGTACTAAGGACTGTAAAATGTGTTACTTTCCTATGTAGAATAATTTGGATGTTTAGTATTTTTCAAAAAAAAAAAAAAAAAAGAATAAGGCTAAAAATGTGTTATTCAAATCGTTTATTTTTTCTGCACTCGGTTTAGAAGAAGGTCAGATATCTGGCATCGTCCAATCTGTAAGATTGGGAAAAGAAAATTGTAGAAATGAATCAGGAAAAGAGAGTAATAAAATAAGAAGACAAGTAAAGAGCATAATTGCAGTACAAGTGTGTTACGCTAAACCATTGTAAACTTTTATTCAAAAATTAGTGTGCTACAGGGGAAAAAATGTTAAAGTAAATATATTATTTTCCGTTTGTAATTTTTTTAGGAGTTATCGCAGGGGAAAGCACACGCAAAAATACAAACACACAAATATAAAAACATACATACGTATAAATTGGTGCTCAAATATTATAACTAATATATCATTATTTTTTATTTTTATTTTTTTTTTTTTTTATAAGCATACCTCTCTGATATTGTACTCTTTATCAAAAAACAAAACTTTTTTTAAAGGTTCAGTATTACTCTTTTGTCCATTTTTACTAGTAGCTTTCTTACTGCTTGTGGTATTATTGGTATACTCTTTACTTGGTAAATTTTCCTTATGACCATTTTGATTTATTATATGTTCACTCAAAAATTCATTTTTCCGTAAAACTTTTTTTCGAACATCTATGATGATTTTTTTTTTTCGTTTCTTTCTTTTTTTAACCTCTTTTGGATTGTCCTTATTGTTAACATCTTCATTTGATGTGGTATTCATTTTTATTTTGTACTGTTCAAGGTTTTTCTTTTTTTAACAAGTTATAAGAACATTATTGTTAATAATTTTTTCTCATCCAGTGTGTGAAGGGTTACCTGAGTCAGCCCAAACGGGTACGAATACGTATATATGTATATAAGTAAGCATATACATAAACACATATATAATAATATATATAATATATATATATATATATATATATATATATCCATATAATATGATCATACACCCATTAAACAGACATACTACTAGTACATTTTCTGCACTTTAACATAACACATATACCCCTGGTCTATATTCATTTAATATAAAAAAAAAAAAAAATTTATTTAATTGCAACCAAATTGATAAAGTATGTTTTAAAATTTGTAATTCTTTTTTAATTGTAAAATAACAACAGATTTTTTTTTATATAATTGTTTGATAATAACTCTTTTTTTTTTTATAAATGTATAACAACTCTTTTTTTTTTTTATAATTATATAACACCTGTTTTTTTTTTATAATTATATAACACCTGTTCTTTTTTTATAATTATATAACACCTGTTCTTTTTTTATAATTATATAACACCTGTTCTTTTTTTATAATTATATAACACCTGTTCTTTTTTTATAATTATATAACACCTGTTCTTTTTTTATAATTATATAATACCTATTTTTTTTTATAGTTGTAAAAGAACAAATTTTTTTTTTTGTTTTACATAGTTGTATAACTTTTTTTTTTTTTTTTTTTTTTGCAACAGAACCAGTACACACACACACACATAAAGGTAAAAATTATAAGAAAATGTGCAAAAATATATGAAAAAAAAAAAAAAAAGAAAATATAAAACATAAAACATAAAACATAAAATATAAAACATAAAACATAAAACATAAAATATAAAAGTGTAAATAAGTATATACAAAAAGGTAAATTTACTTACTAATATTTCCATATTTTTACTATCATTTTTAGTTGTGTTTACTTAATTTTAAAACATTTAAACTTGGAAAATTTTTGCTTATATTAAAAAAAAAAAAAAACTATACCTTCACATGTGCGTTACTAACTCTTCCTATCCTTTTTTTCAATGGTATTATTTTTTTCGCTTTCGTTATAACATGCACGGAACGTCTTTAATTCATTTTGGCACATCGGCCATTTTCTACACAAAATCGTGCATAGATTTACATATATGTATATATATATGTGTGGGTGATTATGTATACATGTATATATAATCAAGAATAGTTCTTCTGTGTCATAAGTTGCTATGCACGATGATTAGACCTGTTATATTTGTCCAAGCACTCCAAGAGAACATTATACTCATTTTCGCATTTCTCCTTTTCAGCCTTCTCGTCTACTTGTTCGTCTGATAAAGTAAGAATAAAATAAAGTTTAAAAAAAAAAAAAAAAGAAAAAAAATTTTGCAAAAAAGGAGAGTGAAAAAAAAAGAGCCATGAAGGGAGCTAAAATGAGCAGAAGGTATGATATGAAAGAAAATACAGAAAAAATAAAACAAAAAAAAATAAAGTTAATTGTGAAACCTCAACGTGAAGAAATAAAAAAAAACCGGTAGAGGCATATATGATGATGACTTATATTGCTTGCATATATATATCACCTTTCAACATTGCTACGGAAAAAGCTGAAGCATTTAAAAAGCTCTCAATAGATGAGGTCATATTTATCTTAGCTGTACATTCACACCCTTAAGACATGTTATTCTGAAAAAAAATGTACTATGTAGTACTGATGCTATTAATATAATCGGAACAACTTCTCTTACTCTGTTAACTTCTAATCGGATAAACTGCAAAAAGACTACAATAACGCTACAATAACGCTGCAATAATGCTGCAATAATGCTACAATAATGCTACAATAATGCTACAATAATGCTACAATAATGCTACAATAATGCTACATATAAGTGTATACATGCATACTCACACAAGCAGAGTAAAACTTATACATGTGCGCATATACGCATGTGCTTGGGTTTATATATATTTCACTCACATAAGATTTCAATTTAATGTATTTTTAATTTTAAAAAAATATATGTTCTCTCCTTATAAGGGAAAAATGCAAGGAATATACTTATGGAATACGTAGTGCTATTAAACATTTAAGAGAAACACCAAAAAAAAGGAAAAAAAAAAAAGTAAAATAAAATAAGTAGCACTGTATGATTTAAAAAAACAATAATAATAATAATGATAAGTAGCACTGTACGATTTAAAAAAAAAAAAAAAAAAAAAAAAAGCACGTTATAGTACACAGAGATTAATTTACGGAAAAATTATATGTAACTTGTTTAAGTGCATTTTAACGAATGAGCTGAAAAATGATGCTTACGATGAAAAAGAAGCCTTGAAATATGTACACAAGAATGATCTAAATTGAGAGGAAGTTATATTTTCAAATTTTGCTTTAATAAAACAGTTGGTGTGGGGAGGGAAAAAAAAGCATACATAACCGTACATATGCGCACATGTACTTATACATACATATTCGCACATATATTTATATATGTGTAAGTGTTAGGCGCTTTTTGTGCATACTCTTTATTTCATCATTTTTTGAAAGGGCGCATTATACCCCCCCCGGAATGAGTAATCATTCAAAAGGTAATATTATTGCAACAAAATCCATCGTTCCATATATACTTTTTTTGAAGAATAAATAAGGGAAACAAAATATAAAGGGAAGGGAACATAGTAGGTAAATGTATTGAGTTGTATTCTTTCCATTAAGAGATAAATTTTTGCCTTTTGCATTTCCCATCTACCCTTTTCCCTTTTGCATCTTCCCTTTTGCATCTTCTCTTTTACATCTTCTCTTTTGCATGTTCCATTTTCCTTTTCCATTTTCCATTTTCCTTTTCCATTTTCCATTTTCCATTTTCCTTTTCCATTTTCCATTTCCATTTTCCATTTCCCTTCTTCCCTTTATCTTTCCTCTTTTTGTTTTTCGTCTTTTCTTGTTCACCATTCTTTTTTTTTTTTTTTTGTGTAACTTTTGGAACTACCGACATATGTGTAGTTTCCACCTGATAACTCAGAAATGAATCATGCATTGCCCCTTTACCCTGTTCTATTTTGTAACGTTATTATTTAAGCTTTTTTCTTTTGCAATAAGAAATTATAAAAAATATAAAGTAAGAACCTATATTGCTTTATCAGCACAAAGGGGTCCTAAGTATTACTTGTTCAGAAGCAGTTGTGAAGAAATAAATATTTTATCTGTTGAAAAAAATGCAAAATTACTTCAGCCTTTTCTCATACGAAGTATAGATGATAATGGGTATGATGATAATGGGTATGATGATAATGGGTATGATGATAATGGGTATGATGATAATGGGGATAGTGAAAATGGGGATAGTGAAAATGGGGATAGTGAAAATGGGGATAGTGAAAATGGGGATAGTGAAAATGGGGATGATAAGGATGACATCACGTACGAGGATATTAAAGAGTATTTAAAAAAAAACAAAATAGATGATTATGAAACAGACGATGGAAAGAAAGAAATTATGAAAATAATTAATTATATACCTACTCTAAAAAATGAAAATGCCTTTTTTTCCAAATTTGGCTATGTGAATGGGGAAAAGAAATCCATGGAATATTATTTTAACGAAATGAAAAAATTAAAAGAAGAAAAGCAAAAGAAAAATTACAACATTTTAAATTTTATTCTGTCTTATTTTTTAAAAAAAGGACGAAATTTTAATGGATCTACTGCTATTAACAAATACAAAAACATACAGTCTTATTACTACTACATAAATACTCTAATAAATCATAGGGAAGCGGCGCTCACAGTTCCATACGGTAGGAACTTTATGCTTGAGGAGAGGTTTCTCCTTCGCGGATAGAAACGCACGTATATATCCACACTTGTATATACCCATGCACGTATATATCCACACTTGTATATACCCATGCATGTATATATCCACACTTGTATATATCCACACACGTATATACCCATGCACGTATATATCAACACACGTATATACCCTCGCACATATATACCTACACACGTATATACCCGCACATGTATGCACACCCTCCTTAGCCACCACAATTACACCATTTACCCAAATTTAACTTAAAAAAAAATCATTTTTCAGGGGAACTCTCAAGGAAGGACAATCTATTCTCGAACAAGGCGTTGTGCAAGTTCATATCGTTTTACTTAAAAAATGTTTATATTATAAAATATGTGTGCTTCGCCTGCTTGAGTGGAACACTAACATATGCAATGAAGACTATGATAAGGAGAATTAAACTCGAAAATTTATTTCTTTTAGAAAATCATATAAACTTAATATCCTATTTTAAAAATATGCATATATATAAGATAGGATTATTTTGTTTATTGATTAACTTCTTATGTATTAATAAATACAATCAGTATTTTTCAATAACAGAAGAATTTTTCTCTATATTATTTTCACATTACTTTTTTTATGAAGGTATAAATAATTTAAATAAGAGAAGCATAGAAGAATTTATGAGTAAATTTAACTATACTTTAGATGATATACTAATTTGCCTAAATGATATTTTTTCGCAATATTTAAATAAAGTAATATATATTGACGAAATGATGGATGATAATACTATTTCGAATATTAATAGTTTTCTATCCTTGTATCATACGCTATTCAGAAACAATAGAGAAAATATAAAAAGCATTACTAATCTTATTCTAAATAAATATTATGCTTACTGTATAAATAAAGATAACTCAAATAAAGATGCACTTTCAAGATTGTACTACATTTTTTATATTATCAGTCTTAAGTTTAAGTATGACATTGTAGATGTGCACAAGTTGAACATCATTAGGGAGAATACGTACAGTATTCCATTCTTCTGTAGGAGCAACAAACTTTCTAGTTACGTTTTTCTCGATCGTATTTCGGAGCATCTGGGAGTAAGTCATTTGAGTGAAAAGTTGCACTTAACTGAGGAAGTGCATACTACAAACATGCACCTGTGTTTCATATGTGCACACGTGCATGTGCTTGAACGTGCGTTTTATATGTGTACATGCACAAAAAGCATGAGCATGGACAATACACGTTAATAACATCCCTGGTAATGTCTGCATCATCTTCAGTGCCAGCTAGTCGTCCAATTTTTTATTGATACAATAATTTGTTTCGTTACACCCTTTAGGTAAAGGAGAATGCAATTATTGATTGTCTTTTAGAAAGGATGAAAGGTGATTACAGGGATTATATAATTTCTGTACTTGACAGCAAGCGTTACTCAAACAATGTTTTTGAAGACGTTAATAAAATGAATTTTATAACTCTAGATACTCGTGTAATAGAAGAAGTCAACTTGTCAATTTTTGTCAAAATGGTCAAACGTATTATTGAAGAGGAACATTATGAGTCTGTGTATGTTCAACCGAATCAGACGGGGCAGAGAAAGGCAGTAGTTAGAGAAGATGAGAAAGAAAAAGGCAAACAAAAGGAGAGCTATCAAGAGAATTATGAAAACAGAGAAAGAGAGGGGGGGACGCACGACAAATATACACCTGAGCATAATGTACAAGATAAGGATAATTCAAATAATTTGATATATCCACAGAAGGACATCTATCTGAAGAATGGTGAAGAACCCGTTTTAACATACAAACATGATGCTAATAGAACTAATAATACTATGAAAGGTAATAGTGATAGTAGCGATGTCCAGAGGAAAGAGAGTAAGGAAGATGAAACGAACGGTGAGGGAGATGATCAGACAAACATTGATAAGGAAGATGAGATTTCATATGAGGGGGATAACGAAGCTGCCTATGAAGAGGAGGAGGATGTTGAAGCCATTGATAAGCAGGACGATTTTACATTCTTAGATACGGATGAAAACCTGTATAAAAACTTAGAAGAAAGTGTCGATTATATAGTAGAGGATAGTACGAAAAAATCCGTCGGTAAGGATAAAGTTGAGGGAGATCATCTAGAAAAGAAGAGGAAAGAACTAAGTGAAAAAGAACAATTATTAAAAAAGTTGAACGATATATATTTTTTAAGAAAATATTTCATTATTGACAAACATTTTACAGATAAATATTTAGAAAAGTATTTATATCAATATATGTATAAAGAATATAAGATATTCATTAATAATTTAATTTTCAAAAAGATGAAAAATAAAAATGACAATTTATTTTTTTTGAAAAGAGGTATAACTCTGTCAAATAGGGCTACTGAATATATTATAAAAAATATTATTATCAACTTTGTAATAAAGACAAAAGAAAATATTAATATTTTTTTAAAACTTGAAAATATAAATAAATGTTTAAAATTAGTTGTAAACCTAATAAATGTTTATAAAAAGGTAAAGAAGAAAAGGAAGTACCTCAAGGTCAGTCACAATATCTTCAATTTGGATTACTCATTTTCATGGAATAGGCATAGTGAAAATAACATGGCTAATACAGATGGATACGATCAAAATAATGGAGAACAATATTTCTACGAGAATGATGATGAAACGATGGAAACTATGGAAGCAGTGCAATTAGGTGGGCGAGGAAAACAGGGTAAACGACAGTCAGAAGATGATGATATGAGAAGTGGAGTTATGCAAAATGGAGGTATGCAAAGTGGAGGTATGCAAAGTGGAGGTATGCAAAGTGGAGGTATGCAAAGTGGAGGTATGCAAAGTGGAGGTATGCAAAGGGACGATATGCAAATAGACGATATGCAAAGTGGAGGTATGCAAAGGGACGATATGCAAATAGACGATATGCAAATGGACGACATACATGCCTATGATAATGGGAGGGAGTCTTTCATGCATGACGTGCAGGTCCCAGAAGAACAGTTAAAACACAACTTACACAAAGATGATTTTTCCGATGAAGTAGGAAATAAAGAAATTCTTTTATTAGAGGATCGGAAAAAGTTATATGAAGAATTCGTGTTAAAATACATGAAGAACGAGTCGGAAAGGAAAATGTTTAAAATTATTTTTAACGTAGATTACGATTATATAGACAAAGAAATTGAAGACAATATTATAAAAAGGTTTTTAGAAAAGGTTACTAGTCAAAATTTAAACGATTTAAAAAATATGGATGACAATTTAAAAATTATAGGTAATGAAAATTTATTTAATTATAAGAATTTTAATTTTAATGAATTTTTAGAAAAAGATAAATCACAGAGAAGTCATAAACAAGACAACTTGTATGTTGCCAATTACATAATAAAAAAACAGGATATCTTTGAATGCATTGATGATGAAACTTTTGAAGATATATGTAAAAAAATGTATATAAATAAACTACTAGTTTTAAAAGAGAATATATATAATAGTAGAAAAGATTTATATTTTTATGAAATTATTTTAAATATAAAAAATGCACAAGAAATACATGATTTGTATTTAATTGACGAATATGAAAAGATGATTAATGATATTATAAAAACAAATATTTTAAATAAAAATTATGGAAATATTAAAAATTTATATTTAAAAAAAATTATAAATTTTTTAAATATATCTGAAGAGCAAGCAGCAGATGTCGAACTCTGTTGTATATTTAAGCAGACTCATTCAATATTTAGTACAATTAAGGAAAACTTTTATATATACAAAAGTGATTCTCATTTTATTAATAATATTAATGAAATATTGCTTATATATAATAACTTTAATCTTATAAAAAAAGAGGGTGAAAAATATTATGTGAAGTTTTCCTTAATTGAACCAAACTACAATTTAGTACACAGAATAATAGAGAGATATGTCCTATACGTAATAGACATCATCAATGATGAAAACAGGTTAATCTATAAGGAGAACATTTTCAAATTAACGAGAATTCTAAACGTTGACCATAGCGTCATTAGTGATATATCCACTAAAATATACGAGGTAACAGTTCGTTTGTTCATTTGTTCGTTTGTTAGTTTATTTTTTGAAATATGCGCTCGTGCAAGGGTATGTACTTAAGTACATACATAAATGCATATATATTTACATGTATACGTGCATACTTACGTACATGCACACACAAATATCAACATAAACATAAACTTATTAACGTATTAATATTTTTTCCCCTTCCCGCTTTTCCCCCACCACAGAAATACATCAAAAGTCAAGACCTAAATGCTATCAACAACATGGACTCCTTTTTCACATTTTTATTTAACATGAATTCAAAGGAACAAAACAAAATAGTTTTAAACCATCTAAAAAAAAAACTGGAATATTACATGACGTCTAGTGATAGTTGCCAGGAAAAATTGAAAAATTCGTACGATTTGTTAACCTTCATAAACAACAATTTGAAACTGAAGAAAAATATATTTGATTTATCCTCACTGAGTACTGAGATGATATATGAGTTTTTAACCTTCTGCATCGATGACTATCTGCATAGGAAAAAGACGGAATCGTTTATCGTATCACAAAGTAGGAAATAGACCTTTTTCCATATACTCATTTATACACACAATTGCATATATGCGTGCATATATGCGTGCATATATGCGTGCATATATACGTTCATGTATACGTGCATGTATATACCCACCTCTGCGTGTATATGCATGGTTATCTTTCAAAATGATAAACACTCTCCCCTTTTATAGACGATTACATAAACAACTTGAACAAATTTTTAAGCAAAATTAAGACGTTCATAAAAGGACAAGAGGAAAGTTTTCACCTGACGAACATTCTAAACACTTTGTAAGAGCTTATATACGTGGAATGTTTTTAGAGGAGAATAGTACCCTATGAGCAATTTGATTCTAGTATTTACACATATGTACCTGTGCTTGTGTTTGTACATATATACGTGTGTTTGTGTTTGTACATATGTACCTGTGCTTGTGTTTGTACATATATACCTGTGCTTGTGTTTGTACATATGTACCTGTGCTTGTGTTTGTACATATATACCTGTGCTTGTGTTTGTACATATATACCTGTGTTTGTGTTTGTACATATATACGTGTGTTTGTGTTTGTACATATATACGTGTGTTTGTGTTTGTACATATATACGTGTGTTTGTGTTTGTACATATATACGTGTGTACACATTTTGATAGGAAAAGGGACACCATCAAAAAGGCTATAGATTTTTTGGATAAATTCAAATATGACGTAATTGCTTAAAACGGGCTAAAAAGCATAAAAGAAAACGAGCTTAACAAAATTAATACGGATATGTGCATAATTATATTATTATATGTGTAATATTTTTCCTTTTTTTATCCTTTCCTCCTTTGTGTGACAGATGTGCATAGAAGAAATATACAACTTAATCAAATTGCAGATGGTTAATAGCAATATTAATTTTGCAGACGTAGATATTGAAAAAAGGAAGAAATTGGTATAGATGATTTTTTTTTTTTTTTTTTTTTCTTTTTGTTACATATGCATACCTATGTGTACAAAATGTGTATATTTGTGAATGCGTATATGTAGCTCAAAACACTTTTTGTTCTTTTTTTTTTTTTATGCCTAGGTTAATATATTTTCCTACCAAAATATTAGCGATGAGAAGAAATTCCTCTTCTTGGATATTTTAAATAAGTATACACACAAATGCGTATAGCATCAATCCATATGAAGAGGAATCATTCGTCCATACAGCGTTTTATATGTATATAATATATTTTTTTTTTTTTTTTAGGACCTTATTATGATTATACTCCCAAATTTTCCAGGCACAGTTGAGAAAACTTTTTAAACGTTTTTTGAACACCTATGTTTACTTTTAGCTGAGAAAAACGTAGTTAGGATAGGATAAGCGATACATAATGTTGTGATACAAACAAGGGCTAGGAGTAGTGCACAGATACATGTTTCCTTTTTGTATATATTTTTTTTTTTAGATATATTAGCATACTTTTTTAACGTGTTATTATATAATTATGTTTTTTTCTTTTCTTTTTATGAAGCTTTCACATTACTATATGGATGGAAAAATAGATTTTAAAATGTGTGCAGACGCTTACGCATTCGATTAGTTCGCTAGTTAATGAGGAAGGGGTTTTATTCCCATACACAACACAATCAAACAGCTGTGTTTTTTATTATTATTGTTCATGTTTAGGTTTAAGTTTTATTATTTTTTTATGCTTTTCACTTATTCGACTTTTCTAAATTTTTCGTTTTTTTCTAAATTTTTCTTTTTTTTTTTAATTTGTTCGACTTTTTTTAATTTTTTCGATTTTTTTTAATTTTTTCAATTTTTTTTAATTTTTTCGATTTTTTTTAATTTTTTCGATTTTTCATTTTTTATGCTTATTTAATTTTTATTTTATTTTTCTCAATTATGCTCTTTTTTTCTGCATTTTCTTTGTGAGTTTTTTTTTTTTTTTTTTTTTTTTGTTTGATTTCACTTATCATTGTTAAAAAAAAAAAAAAAAAAAAGCTATAAATGACTAAAAAGGCTTAAGGCGTACACGCATTCAAAGACTCAGTTTGTCTGCTCCTGTAGCTGTGTGCTCAGGTCAGCGTCCACTAAATACTTAATCTTACCCAATATATCGTTATTGTATATATTTTCATATTTATTGTAAAAGTTTGCTGTTGTGTCGTACAGAATTTTAAGGGCGTTAATATCGTCAAAAAATCCCTTTCTATAATCTTCATTACTGTAGTCTGAGCAGTCGTCATAATCGTAGTAAGCATCATCATCATCATCATCGTCATCTTGGTCATCCTCCTCTTCGTTAAGATGCCTTTCTATTTGTTTGTTAAAATTCTTCGCACTGCTGTTATTGTCATTATAAAGACCTTTCTTACCATCACAATTATCATTATTCTCCACGATGTTGTCATTATTCACGTTGTTTTTATTGTACGTGTTCATGTGTTCGCTTTCCCTCGAAACGCTGTCTAAGTTTTCAAGGGAAACATTGTTCTTTAGTTTAATTCCTAAGTCATTTTTCTTTTCCAGAGCTTCTATAGTTTTAATTAGCTTAAAAGCCTTTTCGTTAGTGGCATCCTCATTTTCATCAATGTCTACCTCACTATTTTCATCAGCTGATGCAGTTTCTGAATCAAATGATTTTTCAGTTGATTCTTTTGAATTTTTATTTTCATAATATACATTTGCTACATTAACTAAATTCAAAATAAAAGAGTTAACTTCATTTATGTGTCTACTAATGGAGGTGTTATGTATGTTATCTAGGATTGTACTCATAGCTAGTATATACAATTTCCTCGTACTGTTAATTTTTACATCGGTTAAATTAGACAAAAATAATAAAATATAATTAGTTTTATTCATATTATTGAAAAAAAGAAAAAATTTCTCTACATCGTATATAATAATAGAATAAAATAATTTTTTAATATATTCAATACTTGTTTTACTTAATATGTCTTCGTCAAATTCACTACATACACTGTTGTCATCAACATCATTATTTTCCATGGATTCTTTTTTCAACTGATTCTTCATGGTATATATTTCATCATGTTTAAAAAGTTTCATAGAAAATGCAGTTAACACAGGAATGATAAGTTCATCAACTCCTCTTATCTTAACAGTTGCTTCAAATAGGATAAAAAATAATTTACAACTACTTTTGACAATTTTAGAATGTAATGCAAATATACCTAATCTATATATCATATGTATATATTTCATATAGTACCTTTCACTATACATGTTAATAAAATATTCAGTCGCTTTAGAAATAATATTGTCAAACACTCCTATAGAAAAGGATAAATCAAATATAAAATCATAAAAATATGCATCTGTATTTTTATCTGTAACAATCAATTCGGTACTTAGTATTAACTGTGGATTGCTTCTAATCATGTTCAGTTCTTGTATTTTTAAATTTTCATCTGTGTTAAAATAAAATATATCATATAATTTTTCAAATCGCATATACACTTGTTCATCTATATCTAGGTAGAATGTTATGTTAGTTAAGAGGGACAAGGCTTCCTCTAAATAATCGATAGAGGGCGATTTGAACGTTTCGTCTACTACTACATATAAATAGGATATGGTATTTTTGTATATCTGTTCCTTATTTCCTTCATCCACGGAATCGAGAAGACTTAATATAGCTGTTAATATTGACAAAATAACTGAATTGATATCTAAGTCATCATTTTCATTTTTCTTCTTTTCATTCTTGCTATTGTCATTATTTGATCCATACTTTTGTTTTATTAACGAATTTTCACTCATCATGTTGTATGGACTAGTTGTTCCGTTATATCGTATATTAGATTCTAATGAATTGTTTTGATTTTCCTCTATATCTTTCTTATTAACTAAAAATACAAAACTAGTACACAAGGCTATTACCACATCGTTTACATACGGAGTAATATGATCCTTAAAATTGTATGCTAAGTTATCTAATGTCATAACGATATATTCGCACTTGACTTCCTTGATAACATTTAATAAGCGTTCAATTAATATAGGTATTGTTTTAATAATTGCATTTTTCAAATAGTCATTTTTAATTTTAAAGAATTTTTTAATATAAGACGCACTTGTTACTCGTATGAACAAACTCGAGCTGCTCATATGATTTAACACTATTTCGTAGTTATGTATCAATCCATTGATATCATTAAAATGTTGTACCTTTTTTATAAAACAGCAATATGTTACAATAGATTGATAACAGAGTAAATAATTGGGACTATTTAAATCATTTTCAACAAAAGTTTTTAAAAAATGTTCAATGTTCATATTTCTTTTTTTATCACATAACCTACTATATAAGCATTCCAGTATTTTTAATGCTCCATATTTATATTTACAAAAATCGTTATGTAGTAGATGTTCTAACATATCACTGCTTGGCTCGGCATGCATAGCAGTAATGTCATTAGTACTACTGTTCGTGCTATATATAATATTATAATTTTGATTATACGTAGTTATAATATTTTCACATAAGAGGAAAAGATCTGATATATGTTTTACTCCTCTATATCTTGTTAAATCTTTTATAAACGATGTAGCACTTACTTTTTTATCTTCTACAACGTAAGTGTTAAATATATTCATTGTGTAATCATATTCATCATAAAGCAATTTTTCAATATCTTCGTCATTATAACATAGTAGTGGAAATATTATGTTTCTTACTAAAAAGTCGAAATTGTTTTTTATATAATTTTTATATATCATTGCATTTTCTACTCCATATGATAAGCCTTGTAATATATAGACTAAACATTCATCTGTTAATGTTTTTTTATTCTTATGATACCTTTGAAGTATGATAATAAAATCTTCAAAGAAGGGGCATAACCATTTATTTAAAAAGTTATCACAAAACTTTTCCGTAATGGCACTGTTAAATTTGTTGTAATTTGTATTTACATATCTTGAAAAAAGTCGAGTTATTATATCAAGAACATTTCGTTTGCATTTAAACTGCGGTAATTTCTTCATATAATTTTCATCATCCACATAATTTGTAAGGACTATTTCATTTTTTAAAATAAAATCAAATAAACTAAAATAGTTATCCATATATTCTAATATAATAACTTCTTTAATTAAAAAACTATCATTTACATAATAATATATTTTACAAATAATACTTAATATTTCACTGACATCATTATTATTTATGTCAAGTGAACTTAAATCACATAAGCAATTTATTATAGGATAAAAATATTTATTTAAAATTTCTGTATATAACTCATTATTTTCTTTTTTTTTAATTTTTAACTTTTTAAAAATTAATTTCAAACAATATAAACTTACATATAATTTTCTCATATCTTTTCGTTGATTTATATCGTTTAATATATGGTCTAGTATAGGAAATATTTCAGAAAAATAATTATGAATTAATATTTTCATTATCTCAAACAACTGCGTGTATAATTGTTTATCTTTCATTTCTAGGTATAACAAACTTTCATATATGTCTTTAGTTAGAGTGCATATATCTTCTTTCTTAAGTGCATCATAATTATTTTTAATACTATTTTTTAAAAAAATGGAAGCTGATACTCTAATATTATCATCTATTATATTAATACTTTTAACAATATTTAGAATTACATGTATATATCCATCTACTTTGGTAACTTGCTTTAAATATTCTTCGCATGCCGTCCTTTTTTCTTTTGACGCACTTATTGATCCTTCCAACATCTCACACAACTTTTCTGTACTCAGAATATTGTTCATTGTGCTAAGTTTTCTTGCGTGTTCAGATGAAAATAATATATACGAAGAAAATTTTAACCTTTGGGTTACAGGGGTACAAGTTCTATGGGGTGTGTACAGACGCCGTCTGGGTTTCCTTTATGTTTATGTGAGTGCTATGTGTAAGTTCTATGCGTACGCAAATAATGTGCATATGTATGGATGGATGTACGTATGTATGTATATATATATATTTATGTGTGCACAAAATATACGGTATGCACTTATTTTCGTACGTTGCGCCCAAGTAATGTAGCAAAAATTCGAGCGTTCTTTTATTTTCTCTTGATCGTATTAAACTCTGATGAACAATTTAATTTGTGTCGCACTTTTTAAGAAGAAAATATGTGCATACATAAATATCTTTAATAGAAAGAAAAATTTTGAAAAGAGATAAATGCATATTACTATATGAAATGGGAGTAGGGAAATGTATGGCAAAATAAAGGGCTAGTTTCGTAAAAGAAAGCCAACATGCACGTATATTAATAAGCAATAATAATAGTGTTTCACGCGAATACATAAACATACATGTGTATGTGTGTATATGGATTTATGTATGGGTTTGTGTATGCATATGGGCGTGTGTATGTATGTATGTACTATGAAGGGATGGTTCATAAATAAGCGCAAATGAATATATTTTTCTTTTTCATTTAATGAACCCTAAGGTTGGTTGAAAAAAAGAAGAAAAAAAAAATGTTATATGCAATGTGTAATAAACGTTATAGGTAATATGGAAAAAGTTCAATGTTTTTTATACGTTCTTTTGGTATGCATAATTTTTCACTTCCTTTCTACGTATATTTTTGTTCATACATGATCACAAATCTTCCTTTATTCTATTTATATAATTTAAAATATACGCCTTGAATATTTTACGAAATATGGAACTGGTTCATTTTACCCATTTTTTTTTTTTTGTACTCTTACATTGTTCTCATTCAAATAAAAAAGGTAAAATTTACTACTTTCCTTTATTTTGTTATATCTTGTTTTATTTTACTGTATTTTGCTATATTTTGCTACAATTTGCTATAATTTGCTATATTTTACTGTATTTTGCTATATTTTGCTATATTTTACTGTATTTTGTTATATTTTGCTATATTTTGCTATATTTTACTATATTTTGCTATATTTTGCTATATTTTGCTATATTTTACTATATTTTGCTATAATTTGCTATATTTTGCTATATTTTGCTATATTTTGCTATAATTTGCTATATTTTGCTTTATTTTGCTATAATTTGCTATATTTTGCTATAATTTGCTATATTTTGCTATATTTTGCTTTATTTTATTTTTGTTTACCTTTTTGGCTTATTTATACATACATAAAATAAGTATAAGTACATAAACACTAAGATGAACATACGTACGTACACAAGTAAACACTTATATATACGTATAAATGTACATATTACTCATACATGTATGTCATATATATTTTACATGTGAACAACTGTAGTAGAACATATTTAGTTCTTATATGTAAAATCAAAAATACATTGCAAAAAAAAAAAAAAATTAGAAGATGAGGAAAATGCCAAGCACATAAATGGTGAAAGAGTAGTGAATATATACATAAGAAAACCCTGTGATACGTATGATGTAAAACTTAAAAAGTAAAACGTAAAATGTAAAGCGTAAAGTGGTAAAAATTGAAGTGTTTTATTTAATTCTTTTCATTGAATTCAGTTTGTACATATACATATACGTAAATAATTTTTATATATATATTTTTTTTTTATTTGTAGTTCAGTGCTTTCTTTTTTATGTACATGCATTTCTTAGTGCTTATAAAAAAAAAAAATTTTTCCACGTGTAGATATCCTAATATGCGTATATTTAATTTTTAGCGTTCTCTATGGAAAAATCGAAATACGCATAAATAATATAACACATCCATATTTCATCCTTTTTTTTTTTCTTTTTTTTTTTTTTTAATTTCATTGAGAGAAAATGGAACTCTGTATTAGTGCATTGTATTGTATTATATTGTATCATACTCTATTATATTTATATTCCCATTTACACCCTTGAAAATTAAGAAAAAAGTTGAATATACACGAGAAAATTATTTAAAGTGAACTATATATGCATATATACACATGTAATAAGTACATATTAATGTTCAAATGTATGACAAGCCTTTTTAATTAATTTTTTTCTCATCCATTCATTCATTTACTCCTTAATTTATTTAACTTGTTATTTGGTAATTTTTTCCCAAATTTATTCCTCAATTTATTGTGTACTCTATTCTGCTATTCGTTCTTCTATGCATCCTTCTATTCATTCTTCTATGCATCCTTCTATTCATTCTTCTATTCATTCTTCTATTCATTCATCTATCCATTCTTCTATTCATTCTTCAGTTCATTCTTCAGTTTATTCATCCATTCTTTTATTCTCTTTTATTATTATTTTTTTTTTTTTTGCCTCAAAATGAACAAGTTCTTCAATACTTTAAATTCGTCCCTTTTTCAAAATTTCAAGCTGAAAAGCTCATTTTTGAGTACAGGATGTTTTGTAGGAAACAGAAATTTTTTAACAAGGGGTGGAAGTACCTCCTTTTGTAGTGACCTAAACAGAATTAATAACTTTTTTAGGTACTATCATACCTCACCTTTTATAAGTAAAACAATTAACCATTCAAATTGCAGCGCTCTTCTTCAAGTAATTTTTTTTTAAAATATATATAAAATGAAACAACAACAAAAAAAAAAAAAAAATCAATGAAAAAAATTATAAATTTTTTTTTTTTTTTGTCATATGATATATTTATATATATATATATATATACACACATAATATGTCTATGTAAATAACCGCGAAATGTTACTTCATGCGGGATATAAATTTAAAATTTTTTTTTTTTTTTTGGAGGGGTGAGGAAGTAATTATGCACCATTTTGTGTTCTTCTCAATGTTTATGCATGTGTGTTAATTAGTGTGCTATTGCATTTGTGTTATTGCAATTTTTTGAGTCAGTTTACTTGTACATATTATCATGAGTGTTCATATATATATATATATATATAAATATATTTACATATTTATTGACGTGTATGTATTGGTTCATGTGTATGCCTTTCCCATGCGTTTGTATGAAAATGTTTGTATGAACTTCTTTACATTTTTTTTCTCTTTTAAGAAAGAAGACAACAGTTGTATTAACCACAAATCAGGCGTTAGACATGACAGCGGGATAGCAAGTTTATCAGCAGCAATTGCGCTAATGTCAGTAGGAGGGGTAAGGAAGAACAAATAAGAAAAAAGGAATAGCATAATGAATATAACAAATAAAGAAGAAAAGGAAGAATAAATACGAATTAAATACAAATGAAACACAAGTTAAATGTTACATATTATGTACGAAATCTTTTTAAAATATGAAAATAATGAACTACTTTCAAAAAATGTTTTTTCAGGTTGCTCAAGGTATAGGAAATTTATTTTCTGCTTTGGTGCTAGGTACTAGTAGGAACCCATCAATAAAGGACGAACTATTTACTTACACCTTAATTGGAATGGGATTTTTAGAGTTTTTGGGTAAATTTCTTTCGCTGTTTTTTTTTTTGGATTAAATTTTACATTTAGAGCACCATGATTTTATCAGTTTTGCGTCACCCGTGTACTTGTTTTTTCATATTTTTGTTTTATTATTTTATTTTTTTTCCCCTTTTTTTTCTCTGAATAGGTATTATTTGTGTCCTAATGAGCGCTGTTTTATTATATTCATAAAATAGAAAAACTTTTGGAATTTCTTAGCAAAAAAAAAAAAAAAAAAATACCTCCATATATACTTATGCCGAGAGTTAGACAACACCTTCTCACGCTTTTATAATTAACAAAATGTATAAAATTTCTTAATTAAATATCTGGTATATATATGCATACATATAACATGAGACCATCTTTATAAACAAAATTTAGATTTTTTTTATTTTTATAATTCACCCTTTTATCATGAATTTATGAAAAATTATATTTATTACATTGTTAAATGTAAATAATGCGTTCCTCTTTTTTTTTTTTTTTTTTTTTATGTATAAAAAAAAAAAAAAAGAAATAAACGAGATAATAGCAAAATAACTTAAGACACTAGGAAGGTGTGTGTATATAATAAAACAATTCTTTAAAACTATTTTTTATAAAGAAATACGTTTATTCTTACGTTGTCAATAGAACCACGGGGAGGGGAAAAAAACTACTGGCGATTACAAGTGTTATTCATAAGCAACATGGTAAAAAGGGAAGAAAAGGATAAGAAATATTTTTCTCATCTATCTTCCATCTCTATCGCATTTTCTATTTCCACGTCTATTTCAATTTCTATTTCTATTTTCTATTTTTTTTTTTTTCTCGTTCTTATTTTTGAATGTATGTACAATATGTGGGGAAAAAAAAAAAAAAAAAAAAAAGACGATACGGATAATTAACAAATAAAGTAACGTAAGGGGATAATAACACGTTTTATTGACTTAACGAATGAAGAATATCATATTTTGTATGACTAATAGGTGAACTGAGAACTGCACTTTTTTTAACTTACTCTATGTATGTACGTATATATCTATATCTACGCATACATTTATAAATGTATATAAATACATATATACGAGAAATGCAATTCATTTTGCTAGTCGAACTTAAGATATATAGCCCATGATTTCTTATTCAAACATAATAAAATAAGTTGGTTTTGTAAAATAATTTTTTTTTTTTTTTTTTTAAGTTTCTTCTCAATAATGAACAGTTGTCTATTTTTGTTTTTTTCCCTTTTTTTCATTTGTCGTTATGCAACTAGGGATGCAAGTTTTTGCAAATTTAATGTAGAGCCCATTTTTAAAATGATAAAAACATAAAAAGCAAAAAAAAAAAAAAGAAAAAAAGATAGGATAAAAAGAAAAATAGAATTATAAACATAAACATAAAAGAATCATTATAAATAAAATCTTCTTTTATTACATATCATCAATTTTGAACAGAAAAATTTAATTAAAGAAAGACACAATGATTTCAGATTTAAACATAACACAAAACCGTTACTTTGGTAAACTTATAAATTTTTAGGTGATATTCGAATACTCTTATGTATGCGTGCATATTTGCTTTATTACAAAGATGATAATATAACATTGGCATCATTGCTGCTTTTCTTTTTTTTTTTTTTTTGCAAGGAGTAAACAACTTGAAGAATCTGCAAAAGAAGAGGCGAATTTTGTTATTTAATTATTTTATTCATACGTTCTTTTTACGCTAATAATAAATGATATATATGCAAATTTACTATCTTTTTTTTTTTTTTTTTTTTTTTTTTTAATTATTCGAATTATATTCCCTTTATTAAGAGACACCATCACGTCATATATATATTATTTAATTTATACAGATAAAAGCTAACTCCGACTGTGTTGTAGCGGCTAAGCAAATAAACACAAACTATTTTGACTTTTTGAATGGTGAAGAGATAGAATCAGCAGTAAATTCATGGTATGAAGGCATTAATAATTATGACTTTGAGTTAGGTAATAAAATAGAAATTACAAGGAAAAAACTAAAAAAAAAAGGAACTGAAATTTTTAGTTAAAAAAATGGTAGACATAATATGCCTTCAAGTTACTTTAACAAATGGAGGCATGGTGCTAGTGAAGTTCTTAACTTTTTAATATATTTAAAAAAAAAACTGATGGAGATGCTTATATAAAAAGAAATGTATATGCTTTTCTTTTTTATTGCCATTTCGCAATTAAAGTATATTAATACGTTTGAAACAAATGGCACCTCAAAAATGAGCCACTGGTGAAGTTGTTCCGCAGAGGATGATCTAAGCATATATATATATATATATATATATATATATATATATACGCACATACATACAATCACATACAATGAGATAGACGTGTGCATATAAATATGTGTGCAAATACACATTTAAATGTTACTTTTCCATATTAGGTCCTATTAAAAAGGGGGAAAATGTTTTTGAATTTACCAAGGTTGTATGGAAAGGAGCAGAGGTATTAAAGAACATGCAAATGTACTAACGTGCACATGCACACACTTGCTTATATACAGGCGCGCATATACATAAATAAAAAGCGAACAAGGAAAATATTTGCACAATATTAACGAGAAAATAATAAGTTACATCAATTTCTTTCCATATACATTAACCCCCTCTGCAGCATATCGGTTGCGCCACTGCTTGCTGTAAATATAGGGGAATCTTAATTTGCAAATATGATAATAACGTTAACAAGCCAGGTAAAAAAAAAAAAAAATATTATAAACATATATATGAATTTTACATTATATACAAATAATTTTCCATTTCATAATTGATGATCTACCTAATAGCTTAAAATGTACAAAATATATGCCGCAAACTATTTATAATTTAATTTTTTTTTTATATTATTTTATTTTTTTTTTTTTGTTACTGCTGTTGCTCACTTTTTTATACAACATTCACGCAGGTTATTTTGCGGATAACGTAGGAATGATTGATGTACGAAAATTCAAGCACAAAAAAAAAAAAAAAAAACTCATCTTACATTTTTTATAATTAATTATTCTTTTTTGCTTTTATTTAAAAAAAAAAAAAAAAGGCAACAAAAAGGTTACCTTGTTATCTGCACTGCAAATTATTATATATACATACATATATGTATGTATGTATATATAATATATATAAATGTATGTATTATATATATGTATGTATTATATATGTATGTATTATATATGTATGTATTATATATGTATGTGTTATATATGTATGTGTTATATATGTATGTGTTATATATGTATGTGTTATATATGTATGTGTTATATATGTATGTGTTATATATGTATGTGTTATATATGTATGTGTTATATATGTATGTGTTATATATGCATGTGTTATATATGCATGTGTTATATATGCATGTACATCTTTTTTTTTTTTCCTGCCACCACCCTGTAGTCAGTGTTCGTTTGGAATGACTCATGGATTGAAAAATAGTAAGAGGGCAATCCACCAATTCGGAACAATAAGATTAGTATATATACGTATACATATAATACATACGTATGTGTAAAAATATATACATATTATAAATTACTACACATATGTAATGAAAAATCAAAACAGGAGAAAACAAATAAACATTCAAAAATTTTAGTAAGTATGAAAAACGTATTTACTGTTTATGTTAAAAAAAAAAAAAAAAAATCAGCATTGCCTAACCCCCCTTGACTCTCATATATTTTTTTTTAATTATCTCCTCAGAGTATATAAAAATAGGAAAATTTAATTATTTCCCGCTTGGCTTTTTTCATTTTTTGTTTGTTTTGTTTTTAATTATTACTAATTTTATACAAATGCATAATGTATTAATCATCTTAATTTTTGTTATTTTAAAAATATAATATTTTTACAACCTCTTTTTTTTATGGATTATATTAGTATATATCTCTAACATATAAATATATATAATAATTATACATGATGACAGGATTGTAAATCCCGTTTAAAAATAAGAGAAAAAAGGAATATATGAAAAATAAAAAAATACATCAATAAAACTTTTCTGCTACTTGCGTTTTGTACTTCAAAATAAAACAAATTAAATAAGTATGCAAAATATATAAAATACATAATATTTTCTATTTAAGGCAAACAATACTATATATAGCACCCGATATATCCTGATGATTTTTACTTTAGTGGAATAGGCATTATATTATATAGATATAAGTTATTTTCTTAACCAGAAATAAAAAAAACAATCGATATGTACATAAATAAATAAATGTACCGCTAAATATTTGTATATAACACATATGAATATATAAACTTGTACTAATATGCGAAAAAGTATGTTCACAGTAATTGTTTATTCCCTGAATATAAATAAAAAAGATTTATCTTTTAAAAAAAAAAAAAAAATTTAAGAAAAAAATATAGTACTTTACGAAATGTTTAATTTTTAAAGAAGTTTAAGTTTTAAAATCTGTCAGTTCATTTGACAAAGAGCGCTGAAGCTATAAAATTTAAGTGTATACTATTATACATATATTTATATAATATATATATGTACTTATTATATTGCAGCTTGATCTCTTTTTGCTTAAAAATTTACAGTATAATTACTTTTTCTCTTTAAAAATTTTTTTTATTAACATTTTGTAAAAACCATGGGTTGCATTCAAAATGTTCACCCGAAGAAGTACGGCCAAGGATCAAGGCAATGGTAAGAAAATATATACATAAATATGTGTATAAGCATATATATATATATATATAAATATATGTATTTACATGCACATACTTTTTTGCTTGTATATGTATGTATGTACAAGCGAAAAAAGAAATAATTAAGTACCATAATGAAAAGAGGGCACATGGGGAAAATGAAAATTATTAAAATGTGAATGGCTCATTTGTCAGAAAGTCGGTTTAAAAAGTTTGTATATACATAATATATGTACCTTCATACGTTCATACGTTTACATATTCGAAGCGGCATTTACTCCGTATTGCTGCATACCAGCTACATATAGAGAATTGAATTGTTGAATACTTTGCTAAAAAAAAAAAGAGATAATACAGTAGTGAAAACAGTGTTTATGCTTATAAAGTTTCTAACAATTATATGTTCATTAAAATGTTTAGAGAGTGGATCTCTTTAGAATATGTTTTGTTTACATTTACACATTTTATATCATGTATTGCTATATATATACATACCAATATACGTACATACATTTGCGCATAATATTTTCTCTATTTTTAGTCGAGTGTGCTCCAATAGGCATGCAATAATAAGAAAGTATAACATCAACATATGCAGACAGTGTTTTCGAGAAAGAGCTGATATAATTGGTTTCAAGAAGGTAGGTGTTTTTATGCCTTTTTCGTATTTTTACGATAACCTGTTGCACCACCCCGTGTTCATGTACATATATACATGTACACATACATATATATATACGTATATGAGTTACATGCTATCTTGATTGTGTTATTCACGTGCGATGTTTACTCTTTCCCTTTTACAGTATAGATAGAAGGACAATTAAGCACAATTTAATACAAAAATCCCCCCACTTTATTCCATTGGTTCAATCTTTTTTTTGCAATATTTGCGAATAATTTCCTTAGCTGAAGTTGGCGATCAATATTTCCATTTATGTTCATATGTATTATGCTTTTATTAAAAGATGAGATGAAAATGAACATTTTTTCCAAATATATATGAAAAAAAAAAAATATATATATATATAAACCAATGAACTATTTAACCACTGAACGATTGAGAACATTTCTTGAAATTATTTTTTTTTTTCATTTTTAAGTGGAAATTTTTTTTAAAAACTCTGAGTTGCATTTTGATAAACTGCAGCTGTGGTTGTGATTGCATTTGCAATTGTTCTATGTAGTTTTGTTGTAACGCATTATATTTCTGTTGCTACGATTATTGCATTTTATTGTATTTTTTCCTTAACATGTATTATGCCAACTTTTACAGAAAGATTTTAACAAAATTTTATAGAATATTTTTGACATTAAAAAAAAAAGAAAAGAATGAGAAAAGAAAAAGAACAATCAAATGAAGGGAGAATAAAAAAAAAAAAAAAAAAAAAATTAAAACTGATAGTAAAAATGCAAAATTCAGAAATTTTACCGTATATGGAGTTCTCTCCCCCTTTTCCTATCCCTTAATTTATGTCCATTTGGATTAAACAACAGAGAAATGTTGTTTCTCTGTTTTAAGCAAATGTTATTAAAAAAAAAAAAAAAGGAAAAAAATAAGTTCGTGTGTTAATATGCATATGGTGTTGTCACTTAGGCCCATTCGTAAAATAGGTTTAATTTATTTTAACTGGAATTTTTTCTCAGTGAACATATTTAAAGAAAGTATTTGCTGAATATATTTCTGAGGCTGCTACTTTATGTCAGCTCACAATATTAATAAGGATATATGTTGACTTTTGTCCCTTTAATTTAGCTATGCGTTCTATATAGAGGGGTAAAGGTTTTTTCAAAATGTTTTTAGGCGTTATATTGTTCTGTAATTATAATATTTGCTTTCCAAAATGGGAAGTACATTTGAGTATCTTTATGTATATATATATGTACATATACTTCTACACATACGAATTTTTATGCCTTTAAAAATATCATGATATTAAAAAGTAAATGATATGGACCTATATTACGTAAAAAAACATATACGTCCCTTTTTTTTTTTTTTTTCTTTTTCTGCTCATTTTAGTGGCAGATTGCAATTACTAAATTTCCCCCTTCTAGCATTGAAAACAATGAGAAATAAAAAATGATAATAAAAAAAAAAAAATAATAAAATAAAATGATAAAGAATTCATATTTTCGAAGCCTAGTTAATGAAGAAAAATATTCATTTTGTAACATGTTCAGGTACAGGTTTTTTGGTAGTAGGGCTAAAATAAATGTTAAAAGAGGAAGGAGAACACCAGTAAGTGAAGAAATAGAAATAGGAAATAATAAGAACGGATTGACCAGTGATGGTAAATTAGTAGGATACAATAATACTAATGAAGGAGACCATAATAAGGACGAATGGGAAGAAGAAAATTTGAGTGGAGCAAATTTGAACAAGAGGAATTTGAAGATAAGTATGAATACTACCAACAGGAGTGGTACCACCATGAGTAGTACCAAAATCAGTACCAACGTAAGTGAAGAGCTGAGAAAATGTAGCTTCCTTGATTTTAATTTCAAAACAGACATATATTTAAAATTGAATGAATTAAAAATATTTAATCCAACGCAAATTCAGCAAAACGTAATACCTGTATTGCTACATGGAAAAGAAAAACCTAGAATAGAGAGCAATGAAATTAGGATGTGCGAAGGAACAAATTTGTACAATGCAATACTAAGAAGTAGAATGCAGATTAATACATATTTAAAAATGAATTTAAATATGAAGAGCAATTTTTATGATATGGATAAGTACAAACAGATTGATAGTTATTATAAAAATGAAAAGAAGAGTAACAAAAGTACAGAAAAGACGAACGAATCAAATAATGAAATGAAATGTATTTCGAATGAACAAAAATGCTTCAACGATGTGTATGTAATTATCAGTCCTGATAATACTGGAAAAACATTAAGTTATTTTCTTCCCATATTAGACAATTTTTACACAAATAATCAAAAAATTATGCAAAATTTGTCAAACTTTTACCATTTTTTAAATAAATATAATTATAAAAAGTTTCAAAATAAATTATTTCGTAAAAAAGAAAAATTAAAATGTCTTAAAAATAAAGATAATTTGTTTTTTAATATATCATATGAAAAGTATAAAATACGTAATCGCTATTTATATATTAGAAAATACAACAATTATACTACAAATAGTAGTTATATTAAAAATAAAAAAAATAACAAACTTAATTGCTTAAAACATAAGAAAAATGTGTTTTTCCCCTATGCAATAATTTTGACAAATACAAGGGAAGCAGCTTGTGAACTTTTTTCATTTTTAAAAAATTTTGATATAAACATCGAGTTGTTAACTGGAGGTTATTTGAATAAAAAAAAGTCCATAAAGAAATATCATGTAGAATCTTTTTCAGGATATAAAAATGAAAATGTAAATTATAACTCGGACGAAACATATAACTATCGCAATGCTACAGCTGAATTTTTAAATAGAAACGATTTTTTTAAAAATAAAAAAAAAAATAAAAATAAAGATAGTAATATAATAAATTACAATGTTGATATTTTAATAGGAACACCGGATAAAATTTTTGAGAAAGTAGACAATTGCAAAAATAAACATTTATATAATTTTAAATTTTTAAAATATTTGATTGTTGAAGAATCTGAAACATTATGCAATGTTTTTAATGAAAAAAAGTTGCAACTAATTTTTAACCACGTAAAAAATTATACTAATATGTATTATTTTCGAAGTACTATAACAAATGACGATACGCTCAATGAATCATCTCAACTTTCCAGTGAAAAAAAAGCGACAGACTTAGAAAACGAATGTGAAAAGAGTAGGCGCAAGGGGGGAATTACAAGTGGCATAAAGGAACAGACGTATTATAGTGGAGTTTGGAAGGGAAGTAAAAAGAATTTTACTGACGATGAAGCAGAAGAAATGCAAAAAGAGAAAAGCGGGGGCATGGACCAAAGAACAGGAAGAACGACAAACAATTATGAGGGATGCGGACAGGATGTAGACGGCAGTATGTACAAAAAAGAAGGAAGGATCGATGGTGGTGCTGATAAATATTATGGAAGAATAAGCAAAGAAGAAGTTGCGTATGGGTATGATTACAAGGGGGAAGAGCCTGAGAATAGCAACTATGACGAAAAAATAAGTGTGTCCAAAGTAAACGAAGAAGCAGCAAGCTTGTCCAAAAAAAACGACGAAGCAGCAAACTTGTCCAAAAAAAACGACGAAGCAGCAAACTTGTCCAAAAAAAACGACGAAGCAGCAAACTTGTCCAAAAAAAACGACAAAGCAGCAAACTTGTCCAAAAAAAACGACGAAGCAGCAGACTTGCCCAAAAAAAATTCTGAACATGCAAGAATTTCTAAAAAAAACACACGCTCAAATAATATCGAAGCTGTTCGAATAACAAATAAAGCAATAAGTGATGAAAAAATCATTATTAAAAAAAGTGACAGCGTTGAAAATATAAAAAACACGCTTAACTCAAACATCCCTATATCAATATTTGTGTCAGCCACAAAAACATTTTGTATAAGTGAATTTTTGAGTAATAATATAAGAAGCAAATATACTCAACAAATAATTAACATGAACAGTCATAATATTAGCAGCGAAATGAAACACATATTTATTAATAGCAAAAATAAGGAAAAGATTTCTTTATTACTTGAACTATTGAATAATAAAGACGTAAAGAAAGTAGGAGGAGACTTCAAATGTTCTCAGTTTTTTAACAGATATGTAATATTTTGTAATACTAGAAAAAGTGTAATGAATGTAGCAGAGATTTTGTCAGAGCTGAAATATAAAGTTAGTTGCATTCACAACGAAATGAATTATAAAGATAGAAGTAAAAATTATAGAGATTTTAAAAAAAATAAAACAAATATTTTGATTTGTACAAATATATTAAGTAGAGGTGTACTATTTGATAATTGCCAAATAATAAATTACGATATCAGTAATAATATAAATGATTATATTTACAAATCGAACAAAGTTGCTTTTAAAAAAGGTAACATCATAAATAATTCTTTAACGTCTTTTTTTAATAAAAAAAATACTGGTTTAGTTAACGAGATAATCGAAAAAACAGCTGATAAGAAACAAATAATATTTCAAAATTTAAATAAAAAAGTTAGTAGAATGCTAAATTTGCAAAATAAATATTATGATATTGTGAAAAAAAAAAAGAAGTACCAAAAAAGAGGTGGACGGAAAGCATTGCATATATCTCCTAGGAGAAATTGCATGAGCAAAAAGAATAAAATTTTGTCGAAAAAATTGTATTTTTATCATAAAATGAACATAGAGCGTAAACGATTAATAAAAAAAGGAATACTTAAAGCTCATGAAAAAATACCACGATATCCAAATAGAAAAGCAGAGGTGTATGATAGCAACGAATATAACTCTGTCAGAAAAATGGACGATGGAGCATTGCAAATTTTGGCGAAAAAGAGAAAAACGAAAAAGGATAAAGAAGTAGAAGAAGCAAATTATGAGTCAGACACTATCATCTTGAATGATATGCCTACATATGAGGACGAGGCAAAAATAAAAGAGAAAAAACATCAGAAAAAAACGTACTTCTAGCTCATACATTTCTGTGGTAGATGGAGAAGCCGTGCTTATGTGCGCGCATATATATATTTGTATGTACGTACGTATGTATGCATGCATGTATGTACGTATGTATGTATGCATGGATGTATGTACGTATGTATATGTGCACGTATGCGTATATGTATACGCATTCCGGTATATATATTTCGTAACTCCTGTATTTTTTATGTTTGATTTTTCTTTTTTCTTTTTTTTGTAATAAATTAGTAACCGTCTTTTCTTTTGTACAATGTTGAAAAAGTTAATTTTGCATCTCCCTGAATGGTAATTTTTAAATTGAGATGTTATACTTTTACTTATATATATGTGTAATACTTTACTGAGTAAATGGATTTTTCGGTAAGTTGAAAACATGGTAGGATTTTTGTTTATTCGGATTGTACGCTTTGCAGGAATTAGTAATTTTAGTGTAAGAGCAATAAAGTCCTAATTTTTTTATTCTTAACACTATATTTTGTATTATGTTTTAAGAAAAGGGCGCTTAAAATAAACGCATACATATATTATAACTACTACTATGGGGGATTTATTTTTTTTAAATATATATCCGAAGATGAAAATGTATTCTTGCGGCAGTTACTATTTTTACTATAATACCATTAACATTAATAACAGTTTCCTTCTGTATATAAGTTCATCATATGAAGTGCTGCCTTACTGTAAGAAAGATGGAATGGCATAAAAGATACATACAAAAAAAGGGGGGGGAAAGAAAAAATTAAGAAAAACCATAATTTACACGCTTTAATGGAGTTCATTTTCCGCAAAATAAACAACATGCCCTTCCTTTTATACTAAAGTCCTTGCACTATTTTTTAATATAGAAAAATAAATGAAGCGCTTCTCCGTTGAAATAGTAAATCCTCCATTATTGTAATCATAATGTGCTGTAAAATATTTATTTTGGCAAAGCATTCATTTATTAGCTGTAACACAGTTAAACATAAAAAAAAAAAAAATAAAATAAGCCAGCAGAACAGTGCTAAAGAACTTTTTTAAGTTTTTTGAAAAAAAAGGAAAAATTTTATCTTAAAATACTAAGAGAAGAACATGTTATTATTGTAACATTTGTTCTCTCAGACGCCATAAGCTATTTTGTTTATATAGCATAATATAATACAAGAAAAAAAAAAAAAATAAGGGTATAAATAAACGACTAATTCATACAAAAAATATTGTATATCATTTTAAAGTTGTGTTGTAAATTTGTTCAAAGGGAAGTATACTATAATGGGTTACTTTTTGAATGTATTGAAATTTGTGCTTATTTTTATTTTACTTCATTTTGTTATTATCTATTAAAAAAAAAAAAAAAAAGCAAAAGAGTGATAGCAAATCAGTTAATCCTAATACATAATATTTTTAATATTTATATATGCACAATCAGAATAAGTAGTTTTTCATGTTTTTGTTTTATGTTTTCCATATAAAAAAAAAAAAATGTACAACACACTAAATTTTCATTATGTGTGTTAGTTAAATATTCATACATTTTAATTACATAAAACAAAAGAAATATGTAAAAAGTAGATACATTTAAAAGATATCAAACAAAAGATAAAACATATATTGAGCATTCAAAAATGTAATCAATATATAAAAGGAAAATGATAAAAATTACCATTTTTTTTTTTTTTTTTTTCATATTACAAGGAATAAAAAGAAAAATTAAAGATTAAGTTGCGAAAATAAGTGTATTTTTACATTTCTTATAAAAATTCAATCAAATAATTTACGTATCACAATTAAAAATACACTTCATTGATAACAAAAATATTTTACTTTTTTTTTTTTTGCGTTTCAGCTAAACATTTTTTAACGTGAATAGACGGCAAAAAAAAAAAAAAAAAATAAATAAAATACAGCAAAATACAGCAAAATAAAGCAAAATATAATAAAGTTTAACGTAGTAAATTAAGCAAAATTATTTAAAAGTGAAAAAAATTATTCTCTCAAAAACGTATACAAATAATAAAATCAATTTATATAATTTTTTTTTAAATTCTTTTCAGTTATTTACTAAAATTTATCATTTTGTCCCTTTTTAACGTTCTTATCAATACACTACTTTACATGATTTTTATAAATAAATGCATAAATACATAAATATATATATATATATATATATGTATATATGTATAAATTTGTTCAATATATAACATTTACGCATATTTTTCTACTTGTTCTTGAGTTTGTTATATATATATATATCACTAAGTGTTTGTATATGTATTTATACATGCCAATACTAAAATATTCTCAAAATATATGAAATATCAAGGTAATATTTATATCGCATTGCGAACATTTACGTTTACGAGTTTGTGTTAATTCCAGCAATACTAAGAGTCATCATATGAAAGTATTTATATATAAATATACATACATACGTACATACTTATATACATATATACAATACGTACGTACATAAATGCATACGTATGCTTTATTATTATTATGCGAACCGTCCGAACATGCTTATATATATATATATATATATTCAATATAGTAATACTTAACTGTACGGTATCATACATTCCTTTTGCGAAACGTACAAAATTATTTAACGAGTTAAATTTGTTATATTCTTTGTGCGTCATTCAAATTATTGCTTATAAAATAACTGAAAAAGTATGAACATATAATATATGGGGAAAAAACAAATTTCATATATATATATATATATATAATGTATGTAAAAACGTCTTAAAGATTATAAATATGCTTAGCATTATGCATCACAAGTAACGCCCTCCTAAATATATAAGCCTAAAAATTTTAATTTTTTTTTTCCTTACAATTATTTATTATGAGCGCAGTAGTACAAGAATGCTAGTATTATTTACATGATTATGCATATATATATGTACACATTTATGTATGCACATTTATGTATACACATTTATGGATGCACATTTATATAAGTACACATATATTTATATATATACATTGAACCATTTATCACTTTGCCCAAATCAGATGATTTAATTTAATTAGAACTACATACAATAAGAATAAAATATACGTTTCTTTTTTAGGTTATATTTTTCAGTATATTACATGTGTATGGTACACACACGCAACAAAAAAAAAAAAAAAAAAAAAAAAATGATTTTTATGTAATTTTAATTTTCGTTGTTTCTTAACCTGTTTTTATTTTCCTTTCGTTAACAATTATTATTTTATATATTTTTTGTTTTGAGTCAATCATTGACCATTTTTTTCCCACGTTTTCTAATTTCTCCCGACCATTTTTTCTTGTTTTTATGCAACATAGAAATGTACCCACATACCCATATATATATTTATTATATATATAAGTACTAATATGTATTTATATATATACTGATATATATTTATATACTTACACACGCGCAATACTGATGAATGCATACAACACAGAAGGGAGATATTTATTAATAATTTATGAAAAAGTATTCAAAATAATATATATAAAGCATTTAAAAGATAACAAAAATGAGAACGTTAAGGTACCTTCACTGTTTGTTTTTCGGGAGAGTGGAAAATGTTCAGAGAAGTTGATAAATAAAGATAAAATTCGAAAGAAAAGTAAAAAGTTTGGTAGTACAATAAATGAACTAATTATTGATAACATTATTGGTACGATTGAAATTAAAAATGAACTGTTCTTATTTGTTGTAGAGAAATGGAGATTATTATGTAAATTCTTTTATTTAAATAAGTATAGAAGTATATATAAAATTGAGAAAGTACATTACATACCATATAATATTAATATCACCTCGATGAACACTACAGTAAACAATTCATTAAACATTGATGACAATTCAACAAATTTTTTTATTAATAATTTAAAAAATAATGAAGATATAAATAAAAATTTTGAAATTATTAATAACAATAATATGAAGTTTATATATAAGAGTGATGATGTTTTGCAAATACAGGAGGGGGATGGGAATGATGATGATGACGATGAAATTAGGGTTAGCAAAATTGAAAATAATACACATAACAATAATTCCAAGAAGATGTGTTGTGATATGTATAGCTCGTACAATGAATTGGATAAACCCTACAAAATAGATGAGGACGATTTTTACAATAAACATTTTTCTACCAAATTTAGCAAAAGAGAAAATGATAATAGTACTAATAGAAAAAATAAAGGTTTAAACCATTTCAACATAAGTGGTGATGTAATAGAGCTTAGCACGTATAATAGGAATAGTAATAATTATAGTAATAAGTACAATAATAAGTACAATAATAAGTACAATAATAAGTACAGTAATAATTACACTAATCAAAAAGAGGAAAAGAATAATAAGAAAATTCTAAATTTTAATACAGCCAAAAAATGGCTAACAAATCAATTTACCCATAAAAATATATTAAACATAATTTCAGACATAACGAATTATGATAACAAATATGATAATGAGAATGGAAGAACTACTACTAAAATACACAATGATAATAATTTCCATATTAATAATAGCAAAACAACTTATAATAGTAAGCAAAGGAAAGATCAAGAACAAAATACGAACTCGTCAACTTTGGACGATAATGAACTAATAGCTAATATTCTTAATGATAAGGATGATTGTGAAATGAGTTATAATAACAATACCAGTGGGTGTAATAAAACTGGTTATAATGAAGGAAGCAATAAAAATAGAAGCAACTACAAGGGAAGTAGTATCGACACGAATAGCATTGGAAGTGCCTTCGACAGCATCCCTAGGGGCTGCAGTGGCCAGACGAAAGTCAGCAATAATATTGGCAATGATAAAAGTAGGAATAATAATGAAAATAACAATGGAAATAACAGTGGCAGTAACAATGGGATTAGTAATAGAAATAATAATTATGATGGTAGCACAAAAATAAATGGCGGGAGGAACGAGCAGCAGATGGTAGAGAGTGCAATGTATGGGAAGTGCATGAACAAGTTAGGAGAAAGTAAACAACCCGAGCAGTCAGCAAAAATAAATGTTAATTTAATTGATAAATTATTTTTTAATAAGGAGAACAGGATTGAAGTTATACCAAATGACAAACATGAACAAGAGAAGAAGGAGGAGGAACTGAATAACATATGTTATGATAATAAAATGGAGCAGTACCAAAAGGGGAAGGGCACAAATAACAAGTACATTCAAGGGGATAACAGTAATTTAAATAAAGGTACCACTGATCAACTTAAAAATTGTTACAATGAAAAAGGAGATGCTTATGTGAATGTAAGTAATGATAATAGTTACTACAAGAATATACTGTTAAATTATAATGAAGAAATGAAAATGGTAATTACACCGAACAGAGATAATTGTAATAGTAAAATTTCTCATGAAAATTTGCCGGTGAGTATTAATGGGGGTGCTGCAAAGGGATGTACTGTCAGTGCATGGAATAGCCATTCCAATAGAAATGGTAATAGTAACGGTAACTGCGATGTGATTGGAGCTGCGAATGGTAATGGGTGTGAAGATGCCAACTGCAACAGCAGCAGTAATAACATAAAGGATCTTATTACCAATTCTTACTTCAATGTAAAAAGCAATGTGAAGATTTATGATAAAACAGAACAAAACGAAAAGAGAAATTCATATCCCGTTTCTTTTAAAAGTGGAAATGATGATAATGTTAAAGCTGATGGAAAAAAAATGAACTTGAAAATGGACATACATAAAATATTAAAAATGATTCAGAAAATATTATCAGTTCATATGTATTACTCGTATGACTATGATTTAACACAGGGGATTCAAAAAAAGTGTAGAAAGAATATTGATGAAGTAGAAGGAGAGCCACTATATTCATCATCATCTTCCACTACGTTAAATAAAAAGAAATCATTTTTAAAAGTTAGTGAAAGAAATTTTATGTGGAATTATCAGATGATAAAAAAAATTAAGAATAAGTGTAAAATTGATGATAACTGGTTTTGTTCAATAATACAAGGATATATAGCTTATACATCTATAGAAATAAATAAAAAATGTTTAGAATTACTTCTAATAAGTCGACGTTCCTCTGTATTGGGTGGGACTAGGTTTAATAAAAGGGGTATAAATGATGATGGTTACGTAGCTAACTATGTAGAGACTGAGCAAATTATAAGAATTAATAATAGAAATATGACGTTAATGAATAGATTTGATAATGCAAATATGACTGTTTCGAATGTGAAGGAAGAAATAGACAAATTCAACACAAGAAATAATAATGTACCTAATTCAAATTATGAAAAGAATCAGGTGTTCTACTGTGATGCAACTCCTCTGCCGAGTATTCAAATTGATAAGGGAGAAATTAAATTGGAAAATTCAAGCGATCAAACAAATTTATGTTACGAGATGGATGTATATAACATAAAAAGTAGTGGCACAGGTAGCGACAATGGTAGAGGTAGTGCTATAAATAGCGACAGAAATTTCGAGAACAGGATTATTTCCCTAGTTCAGATAAGGGGGTCCATCCCCCTTTTTTGGAAGCAACATTCGATGTCTTCTCATGTTAATATAGAGAGGTCTTCCTTGTTAAGTATTAAAGCGTTCAAAGAACATAACAAGAAATTAATTAGTAACTATGGTAATAATATATATTATATAAATTTGCTTAGTCAAAATAAAGGGAATGAGAAAAAGTTGACTAAAAAAATGATTGAAATGATAAATTATATAAAAAAGGATAAGCATTATAAGGAGAAGGATTTTATTAATTATATAGAATATGATTTTCACATTTCTGTGAAAAATAAAAGTTTTGAAGATGCTATGAATGATTTTATTAATAAAGTATTACTTAATGAGATTAAAAATGTTTCCTTTTTTATGGAATCGTGTAAGAATACGAATAATAATAAGAAGAATAATAGTAATTATAATAATGTTAGCAGTACAGGAAATGGATATTCAGACGATTCTTGTGTTTATCAGAATGGCGTTTTTAGGACTAATTGCCTTGATTGTTTAGATAGAACGAATGTATTTCAGTATTATTACACATTATTTTTTATTTTCTACGTTTTGCACGTGTCAAAAAATGATATGTTTCTTAAGGCAGTGAAGAAATCGCAATTATGTTTTTATAAAAATGTAAATAGTATGTTCAGTAATAGGAGTGTTACTATTGTGAGTACTTTACAAATGGAAAATTATTTACTCGAGTTGTCGGACAGATATCCGGTAAATAAAAATTGCGAGTACGCTAAGATTAGTAGTACTACGAATGTTGGAAATATTGGCAATGACAGAAATATTAGTAGGATTAATAACAATGTTAGTAATATAAGAAATAATAGTGGTAATAATTACATAAGTAGTAATAATAATGCTAGCAGGAACAATACTAGAAGTAACAACAACTGTAATAACATGTCAGGCGGAGGGTCCAATGTACTCGAGGATTTTTATTATGTTAATAGTAAGACGAAGACGAACGAGAGGAAGAAAGAAGACCATAGTGATATTCCTAATATATTAGAAGAACAAGATAGGAAACATAGAATAAGATATAATTATGAAAAAGAAGATGAAGAAAAAAAAAAATTTAGAAATGAACAACTGGATGAATATATCTATATATTAAAACATCTATTTAAAAAAATGTGGGTGGAAAATGGGGATATTATTAGTACACATTATACTGGGACTGGTAGTGTTTTTTCTTCACAAATTAATGTAGGAAGGTCATCGTTAAGTACAAATATTGATCATGCAATTAAATCCATTGAAAGATTTTATCAAAATAATTTTGAGGATAATTTTAGACAAGAGTGCATTGATATAATTTTGTGCACCGGGAAATATAGTAAAAATAAGAGAAGGCATTTTATCGGAGCGGATTTGAATTATTTTTTAAATTATAGTAATTTTATTACAAAGGATTCTTTTCTTAATTTGAGAAATAAAAATGTTGATTCGCCTATGAATTATGTGCAATCTAGTGGCAATATGGATATAGGTAAACAGCAGAGAAAAGATGGTAAAGAATATTCGAATTATAAACAAGAAGAAACTTTAGGAAAAAACATCAAAATGGAAAAATTATTAAAAAATGGGAATCGATTACTTGAATATAGTACCAATAGCAATGATTCGAATAGTAACGATTTTGCTGATAGCAGCAGTGGCATGAACGAACACACACAAAGGGAGGGATCCAACAGAAACATAGAGAAGAATAGGGGAGAAAAAAAAAGAACCAAAGAGAAACATTTGAGTAAGGTTAAAAAAACAGACAAGGATAAAATTCCAAGCGAGGAAGATGAAGCTGATGAATATGACAAGGAGGAAGAAGAAGAATATGACGAAAATGAGGAGCAGGAGGAGGAAGAGGAAGAAGGGGAAAAGGATAAAGGTAATGATAGAGGTAAACATAAAGATAAACATAATAGCAGAGATATGCATAAAGATAAAGAGAAACTGAAGGAGGGGGAGAAAACTGCGTACAGTGATAATGAAATAAAATGTGTTAAGAAACAAATGAACAGAGATAAGACAGTCTGTAGCAATAAAAACGTGAGTGATCATATTATTGGACGAACAAGTAATAATGACAATATCGTAAATAATACCGTCGAAAGTAGTAGCAGTAGCTTAGATAATGTACAGAAAAAAAAAAAAAAAAAAAAAAAAAAAAAAAAAATATTAATAAAAAAGGGAAAGATAAAAAAAACAAAGGTGATTTGGTATATATGAAAAGTTTATATAAAAAGAAAAGCTACATTTACAGTATAAGAAATAGAAATAAATATACTGATTACCTAAGTCATGATTTAATTAATCATTATTACATGGATTATGAAGATTCTAAAGTAATACAGAATTACAAGAAAAAGAGAATGACGAATACAGATTATGAAGAGAAAATTGTGAAATTATGGGTAGGTACATGGAATTTATGCGGTAGTGATTTATATGAACTGAATGATATATCCTCGTGGTTAAATGAAATTAATGAATACATTGATATGTATGTATTTTGTTTTCAAGAAGTTGTTGAATTGACCGGATTTAGGATTTTAATGAACATGAAAGATAAATTTAAAGAAAAAAAAATAGAGCAAAAAATTATTCAATCCTTGGCAGAAATCTCGCAGAAGCAGAAAGAAATGTACATTAAAAGTAAGGGACGTAGTAACATATTTTTTAGAAAAAATAACGAAGATAATGGTGCACATAATTATGTCGATAACAATGCCTCATTGAAAAGTAAAAATATTGGAGGAGTAACAAACACCTGTTTTTCATCAGCTCGAATTAATATGCATAAAAATGAGGAAGTTAATGAAAGAATGAATAAGGATGACTACTATGAAAAATACCTGAAATGTTTTAATGAATCATACATGAGTGAGAATGTAGCACATTCCGTAAGGTGTGAAAAGGAAAAAGAAATAGTTAAGGAACGACGAAGAAGTACAGATAATAGTGTATCACTGGATATTTCGAAAAACTGTTTTTTAAATAATTATTTCAATAATTTAAATGAAGGTAACAACTCCTTTTATGATATTCAAAATAATGAAAGAAAATCGTTTAACTTGAATATTTTGAGTAACAACAATTTGAGTAATCAAAAAAAAGATAATGATAATAACGATTTACTTTTTTTAAATGAAAAGTCCGAACAACATAATATTGAGATGGAAAATAACTTTTATTGTAATAATACATATGAGCATATTGGTGAAGGTAATAACAACAACAGCATGTTAAAAGTGCTAAAGGATAAGGAGAATAATTTTTTCAGTGACCATCATATAAAAAGCAATGATACTAATATAAGTTCAAATATAAATGAAATTTTTGAAAATAATAATTCAAGTAATTCAAATAAAAAGGTAAGTGATTCATTAAAAAATAAAAACATTTATAGCTCACATGGAAATATAAGAAACTGGAATGATAGTGCCAATGTGAATATTTCAGATAGCCAAAATGTGCATAATATAGTGAATAATGAGGCGGAGAAGCATAAGGGGGGAGATCTATATTGCAGTGAGAAGGTTAGTAGTAACAATAATGGTGCCAATAATATCGGTAATAAGGATGTTAGTAGAAGCCTGGGCAATTTTAACGTTACCAGTGTACAAAACGTTTTTGATGAAGACGGGGTTGGGATGAGGAAAAGATCCACGAAGAACCTAATTCACTTAAACAATGACGATGATGTTTTCCATAATAATAGGAGCTTCAATAAAGATATAAAAAGAGGATGCAGTATGAATGAAAATGCGTTGGGTTCACATTCACAGGAGGAAGGAAAAAGTACACATAAACGTATTTACGATAGTAATAAAAATAATTTCTTCTTTGATGATGAAAAAAGGCATTTAAAAGATAAGGATGTATTTTTAAAGAATGCATCAAACAAATATTTTTTGAATTTCAAAAAGTTTAAATATGTGAAGTTAAAATCAGTTTCTATGATCGGATTATTTATAATCATTTTTATTGATGAGGGAATGGTTGATCATATAAGAGAAATTGAAGTGTGTAAAGTAAAGGTAGGTTTAAAAGGTAATACTGGTAATAAAGGAAGTGTGTCTATAAAGTTTAGACTAGGTTTTAACTCTTTCTGTTTTAACAACATACATTTGGCATCAGGTCAAACAAACATCTTTGAAAGGAACAGTCAGATGCAAAGTATTTTGAATAATAGTTTCCAAAACCAAGAATTAAATAATTTATTTAATTTTGACTACTTTTTTGCTTGTGGGGATTTTAATTTTAGAATTAATAAAACTCATGAAGAAGTATTTAAATCCATTGCAAATAAGAATGCTCATCAGTTATTAAATTATGACCAATTTATCTATAATAAATTGTATAATATTTTACCCTTTTGTCTTTTTTACGAGCATCCTATTATGTTTAACCCGACATATAAATACAAAAAAAATTCGAACTTGTACGACGTAAGAAGGACCCCCGCATGGTATAACTAAAAAAAAATATTTTACCGTATATAAACAGACATCCACATACACGAGAATGTGAAAATGTTTTACGTTTCAGGGATATTCAGCGTGTGTACACGTATGTGCGTACATATATATATATATATGTATATGTGTGTTTATATGTGCATGTATACACAGTTGGGTGCATTTACGTATACACTGGTTTATTTTACTTCATTACGCAGGTGTGACAGAGTACTGGTGAGCGGAAAATTAATACATTTGTCGGAATTAGAGAAAAAAAGAAAAGAGTTTATTGCACAAGAAATTAAAGAACAGGCGGATGATGTAAAAAATGCGGATAGGAATAGTAGTAGTAATAATAATAATAGTAATAGTAATAGTAATAGTAGTAATAAAAATAATAATAATAATAATAATAATAATAGTAATAGTAATAGTAATAATAATAATATTAATAATAATAATAATAATAATATTAATAATAATAATAATAATAATAATATTAATAATAATAATAATAATAATAATAATAATAATAATAATAATATTAATAATAATAATAATAATAATATTAATAATAATAATAATAATAATAATAATATTAATAATAATAATAATAATAGTAATAGTAATAGTAGTAATAATAATAATAATAGTAATAGTAGTAATAATAATAATAATAATAGTAATAGTAGTAATAATAATAGTAATAATAAGGATGGTATAGAGAATAGCAGAAAGTATGAACGTATCAGAAAAAACATTGACAATGAGGAAATGCATGATTTTTATCATAATGAAAAAATATATTTTAAATATTTAAATTATAAAACTCACAACAATTTTTTTTCAAGTGATCATAAGCCGGTTAGTGCAATTATTGAATTAAAAGTATTTTTTGATAAAAAAGACATTGAGTATAAATTAATTAATTCATATAGTATGAGAACAAATGATGAATTTAATAATATTGCAAAAAATTCAAGTAATACGAGTAATAGTAGTAATAATAAAAACAACAATTTGCTTGATTATTTCCTTCCGAATAATTATGGGATAAGCAAATACACTGCTTATCCAATCTCACAAATTTTAAATTATTCAAACAATTATAACGGGAAACTTAAAAATAACATGAATGAATATTCATTTTATGAAGATTCAATAAAAAACATAGATAAGATAGATGATTATTCGTATTCAAAATGAGAATTACTCCGTTTTGAGAAAAAAAATTATAAGAAGAATTTTTTTTTGAAAATTTTGTTATAGTTAGCTAAAAAAAAAAAAAAATAAAATAAGAGAATATTGAGTGTAAATGAGATCTGGAACGTAAAAAATGGAAGAAGAGCATGTATGTGTCTGTGCGCATACATATATATATATATATATATATATATATATGTTTACATATGTGCATTAAATTAGGGACAAAGACAACAACATTAACAATAGAAGTAATTTCGTTTTCCATATATTTTTCTGTATATATAAGTATATGTATTCACGTATATATGTATATTTATTCATACATATTAACATTTTTTATTATTTTTTTATGTGTATCCTTATTTGTAAAAATCTTATATCTTTTTTTTTTTTTTTCTCATTTTTATGAATTTTGTATCTTATATGAAGTTTAACTGTATTACTACAATTACACATGTATTATAAAAAGAATGTTAAATTCAAGTTTAATTTTACATCTTACATGTATTAGTTTTTTATTTTCTGTACTATTTATTGTGTCCATATTTAATTTTATAAAACATATATTTACCGAATTGCTTTTATTTCACCGTTGCCATATATATATATATATGTACGCAGGTGATCTATTTTTTTTTTTTTTTTTTTTTGTGTTACTTTTGTTTACATGTGGAATAGGAAAAAAAAAAAAAAAAAAAAAAAGAAGCAACATATTAATAAATAATTAAAATTTTTGAAGATTCTATATTCGGTTCGTTGTTCTTGCATTTAAATTTTTAATTTATAAGCGTATTTTCAATATTTATAATATTTCTGTTTATTATTTTTTTTTTTTTTTTCCTCACTTTTTATATATTTTTATTTATATTATTTTTTTTTGTTGTTGTTATTCTTGTAAACTTGTATTTTAAAAAAGTTTCAAAAAGAAAATAATAAAAAAAAATTGGCCTTATTTGGATTATTTTGCATGTACAAAATAATTATGGTCTTTTATGAAAAGACAATACTAAAGATTTGAATAAGTGTACTTTTTTATTTCTATTCATTAAAAGAAAAATATTAACATACGCATATCAACATGTGTCAAAATGTGGAATAAATATAGGTATGCTTCAAGTTGACTTAAAATTGATTAAAATATTTTTGGTAGAGAACAGCACGTTGGAATGAGATGAAAAGAATTAAATATAAAGTGCTTCACTTGTTAAGAAAATTAGAATATGTGTAATTAATTATATTTGTAGAAGGATTCATCTCCCTAGTTTTATGTACATATACATGCATACGATATATTAACAATTTTAAGTAATTTCTAAAACATTTTTCCTATTTTCTAAAGATATAGTTTTTTATACCTTTGTAGTAATATTTTTACGTTTGTATATGAAAATTTACGTATGACACATTTAGTTTATCTTAAATTTAATTTTTATATCGTTCAGGAAGAATATGTTGAAGTGAAGAACATAAAAAAACTAAAAGTTCTGAATATTAAAAAATAATTTTAGGGCAACTATGGATTATGAAAACTCTAACATTTTTGTAAAACATACAAATTTATATAAAAAAAGAAAAAGAAATGTAAATGTTTTATCAAAAAATGATCCACATTTTTTAATAGGCATATTCTCCATTTTTGTATAATACTTTTTTTTCATTTTTAATTCTCACATATATGTGCATATATGCATATAATATGGTAACTATTGGGGATGGAAATTTTTTTCATTCTTTGAAATTGCATTAATAATTTTATTTGAGAAAAACCATTTTTATTTTTATTTTTAATTTATAATTTTATATTTTTAATATATAATTTTATATTTTTAATTTATAATTTTATATTTTTAATTTATAATTTTATATTTTTAATTTATAACTTTTTTTTTTTTTTTTTTAATCTTTATGTCTATTTTTATGTAAAAATATAATAAACAATAGTATTTTTTCTTTTTATTACTTTTTCGTTTACATGACCTTTTTCAAATAAAAGTTTTTCTTGTTAGGGAATTGTGTTCATATTTTTAAAAACTATTTTCTTTTTATTTAATAATATTGTAATATGGGTTTTGCTTTCTTTTTTTTTATTTTTTGAAATTTATCAAATATCTCGAAAATTTAAAAAAAACAATGCGCTCATGTTTTCCTTGTATATTTGGTTTAAAAGTGTTAATTTAAAACAAGTTTTAAAATGCCCATATGATGTGTATATATTTAAGATGCTCATTTGAAATATATATTTAACGTATTTTTTTTTTTTTTTTTTTTAAATCTTACTATGAGAATAATAAATTCCTTTAAAATGGAATTAGCAAAAAAATAAGACTATTTAAAATAAGTTTATTAAGTATACATATATCTTTTTCTTTTTCTTTTTTTTATTAATTTTCATTTTTTCCCCTTTTTCTAAGTTTCGAAGTTTAAAAAACTCATTTGGCATTTTATTCCGTGTACGTGTATTATAAACCCATCGCATGAACATGAACTGGGTTAAACTTTATTGGCGGTTTTTGCAAATATAACTGTTCGTATTTTGCGTATTCCAAATTTTTGTCTCGTTCAACATATAAGCAGCATTACATACGTAGTCATAAACATACACGTGTATACACATACATGAAATCAGATTTTCGTTTAACCCCTTTACGATAATTTTAAAAAACCAAGATATAAGTAAAATGGAAATACGAACATACGTGGATGACAATCACACCAAATATTTGGAGGCCGTAAAAAATTACAATTCCCATATAGACGAACTAACAACCTTTTTTGATACTTTTGAAGATCCTTCAATAAATCATGTTAACTGGGGTAAACTTAAATATAAGGGTTACTTACAAAAAATATATAACCACGATACGGAAATACTGCCATTATATTTAGATGATCTGAGAGAACATTTCTGCAAAGAGAATAAAGATGCGGATCATTCGGTTTATAATGGTATAATGACGAACACGCATAGATATATGGAATTACTATATTCAGCTGCTGATAAATGCTTATCTGATGAAAATTTTAAAAGATTTGTAAAAGGTTATGGAGAAGAGGATGAAAATGAGAAAACGAGGAAATGGAATTTAAGAAGAATAAATAATGAAGATCTTAGTGGTTATTCAACAGATGAAAGTGAAAAGGAAGCCTTTAATAATTTATTTCGAGATATGATTAAACCAATTGAACAAATTAGACAAGAACGAATGAAAGAATATAAGTTACCAGCTTATTTAAGAGTCAATTTCGAAATAATTTTAATACCTAGTTCAAGGGATTTGGTAAGAAAAATGAGAATAGTAAATGCAGATTGTATAGGTTCTTTAAGTACATTTGAATGCGAAGTAATAAGAGCAACACAATTAAAACCACGTATTAGAGTAGCTACCTATGAATGTGATAGATGTCATGTTTTTGCTTATAAAGCTGTTGATGGTCCTTTCTTTATGCCTCTCTTTGATTGCCCTGGTTGTACAAATGTACATGGTATTAGAGGATCTTTAAAGTTTCAAGCAAAATTAAGTAAATTTGTGAAATATCAAGAAATTAAAGTACAAGAATTACCAAGTCAATTACCAGAAGGAGATATTCCTCGAAGTATGAATTGTATAATACATGGAGAATGTACAACATCTGTTCAACCTGGAATGTCAGTTACCTTAACAGGGGTCCTAATGCCAGTAACGAAAAGTGGGTTTCAAGCATTAAAAGGAGGTTTGATTGCAGAAAAGGTATTTCATATTTATTATGTACAGAATAATAAAGAAAATTTTAATGAACATATAGATAATTATGATAAAATAATGGAGGAAGTTCAAAATTTAAAAAATAGTCCAAATTTATATGAAAGATTAGCTTATAATATTGGACCGGAAATATATGGACATGATGATGTGAAAAAAGCATTATTATTACAATTAATTGGTGGATGCACAAAAAAAAAAAAAGATGGTGGTATGATAAGAGGAGATATACATATATTACTAATGGGTGATCCTGGGGTTGCTAAAAGTCAGTTGATGAAAAAAGTATGTTTAATAGCATCAAGATCTATTTATACAACTGGAAAAGGAAGTAGTTCCGTAGGTTTGACTGCTGCTGTTTTAAAAGATCCAAATACAGGGGAGACAACATTAGAAGGGGGTGCATTAGTATTAGCTGATAAAGGAATATGTTGTATTGATGAATTTGACAAGATGGATGAATTTGATCGATCAGCCATTTACGAAGTTATGGAACAACAAACAGTGTCAATTGCTAAAGCTGGACATTGTAGTAATATGCCTGCTCGGTCATCTGTGTTAGCAGCTGCCAATCCTATTAATGGTAGGTATGACTGTAAAAAATCAGTCATGCTAAATATGAATTTACCTGCAGCTCTTTTAACAAGGTTTGATTTACAGTTCCTTCTACTTGATATATCTGACAGAGATAAGGACAAAAAACTAGCTGAGCATGTGCTAAATATTTTAAAATGTATAGATTCTAGTGATGATAAAAAGAAAAGATCAGAATTAAGTGAGGATGGGTATGAAGAAATTGATAAAACTGTTTTGAGGGCTTTTATACAACTAGCCAAAAAAAAACAGCCAACCATTTCTCCTGATTTAATACCCAAAATTACGCAATGGTATGTCTCAACTAGGCAGTTAGAATCACAGCAGGAAAGATATAATGACACTCGTATAAATTATACAACGCCAAGAGCACTTCTTGCAATTTTACGTATATCACAAGCATTGGCTAGATTGAGAGACAGTGATGTAATAGAAACAGCTGATTTTGAAGAAGCCATCAGACTAACAGAGCAGTCAAAGGCAAGTGTATCACAACAAACAGAGAAGAGACGAAGAAAGGACTCATCCACAGAAATTATGAATATTATTAAAAGCATTAAAGACAAAATTATGGAGAAGAAAAAAAAATGGAATGGCTGGATACCTATTGAAGAGATTGAAACACAGTCAATAACAAAAGGGTTTACCAAAGCGCACGTTTTTAACACTATTGATAAGTATGTAGAGCTCACTGTATTTACAATTAATGAGAATAACACTGCCATTGCCTTTCCTAACGATGTTTACGATGCAGATGAGGAGGAAGAGGAAGTAGGCGAGGAAGACGCCCTTTGAGCGACTACATGGGGGAAGAGAAGTATAAATAAATATATGAAGTACAAAACATATTACTAGACCTTGTTTTTGCTTTTTTTTTTTTTTTTTTTTCTCTCCCCATTTACCGGCTATTATATATGCAGCACTTTTACTATAACTAGAGAAAAAAATTTTACATTCATGTTTACCTTTTTTTCCTTATTAACAATTGAAGTATATACGGCGTAACTCTTATTTTTAAGGTGTATTTTTAATCTCATAGATATATATGATAGTAATGTACATACATATACAAGTATATGCATTCATAAATTTTTTTTTTTTTTCCCCCATAATTTATGGCATCTCCATCATTCATGATAAACATATTTGTTGGTTCTTTTTAAAAAAAAATATTTACTATCATTGTTTTGACACTAGGAAATCAAGTTATGTAGTAAAATAAGGGCTGAAAAAAGGTTTAAATAAAAGAGCACGAACTAGGAAAATGTGTGCGTATTTTCGCTAAGTGCACGAAAAAATAAGCAGACAAAAGCAGGGTCACACATGCACATAAACAAACGTAAACAAAAACAGATAAATGCATAAATACGTAAGTTCATAAACATAATGATGCATACACTTTTGCTATTTTTCTATTGTTTTTTCCCCATCTGAGCATTCGTCCCTACAGCTGCTCCACTATCCTTTTGAGCTCCCCCTTGTCCGCATTTATTTTGAGGAAGGTGTTTCCCTCTTTAAGCCTTGTCTCAGTTATAACATTATGAGATACGAACTCGACCAGTAAGGAATTTATCCTTATACTGGATGTCCCTACAGTAAACAAGCGCTTGTCTTGTAACAAGGATTCTTTTTCTACACCATATATACCTTTTTCCAAATTTTCTAATTGTATGGAAGCAATAATCTTAAATAACCTTTTATGGTTAATACTTAAAGCATTTAGTATAGTTTCAATGTTATTCTTTACATCTATCTCTTCACACTTTTTATTGAATACCCATTCAGGTAAGAACTTATTCCATTGTCTTAAAATTTCATGTCTATAATCTAACCAAGTGTGACATTTCATATAGTGAAAATTAATGGTACTTATATTTTTAAAATTCATGTTTAGCTCAAAAGAAACATCGTCAATGGAACATATAAAATAAATGTTATCATATTGACTTAAGAAAGAGAAATATTCGTAATACGGGTATAATTTCATATTATCTAAGTTGTGTATAATAAAATAAAGGGGTATATTCGATTCATTAACCTTTTGTACTAATTCATATAATAAATCAAAAGACTTTAAATTTTTTGAGCTTTTATGATTATAATGATATTCTAATATACGCATTAGAATTTCTTCAAAATTAACCTCTTCCTCAAACCCTAATATTATACATTTATTCCCATCATTTAAACAAATATTTGTAAAAAGATTTAATAAATGAAATTTCGAACCTATTCCATATAAACATATATTTATATTATTTAATAAATATACTTTCCATTTAATAAATTGCTTCACATTATAGTGATATAATGATCTTTTTTCTTTTATATGTGTATGAGGTAAATTTTTTATCAAATATTGTAACTTTTGCACATGATCCAATTTATCTAAATTTTCTTCAATTGGTATAAATGATGATAAAGATTTTATTTTATAATTAGGTTTCACTATTTCTTTTATATTTAAACTAGAATAATAATCATATGATATTAATTTCTGTGTAGCTGAATCTACAATATCTTCTATTTTTTCATCATTTCCAAACTGTTCTTCATCAACATTTTTTTTTTTTTTTTAGTTTTGAAATTATTTGTCACTCCTTGATCTTTTCCTGCTTCTTCCTCCTGTGAATTATCCAATTCACTTTTAAGTCCTTCCGAATAATCACTACTTCCTTCTATTCCATACAATGTTGGATCATTATAAATGTTTATATCCATTTCTTCTTTACCAAGTTCATCAATATACAAATCGTAATTATCATTTTCACTCTCATGCATCTTTTTGTTTTTCCTTTTCTCCTTAACGAGTTTTGAGCCTTGTTCGTTCTTTCGTTTGTTGCTCTTCTGGTGTTCTTTGTCCCACGCCTCATCGCATTCGTCGCTGCATTCGACATCGCCTTTTTCATCTGAACTTGCTACTTCAGCACCATCTTCCCCTTCCCCTGATTCCGCATCTTCCTTCAGTTTATCCCTTTTCAAAATGCTGCCCCGTTCTATGTTATTCCTACTTAATGATTTACTTTTTTTATTGTCTAATTTTAAACTGGACAAGGCTGTTCCTTTGTGCATTTTTTTTTTTTTTTTTTTTTTTCATTTTCCACCTTATTACTCATCATTTTTTTTTGTTTCTCTAGCGTTAATTTTCTTTTTGCCTCTAATTGTTGTTTCATTTTTTCCCTCTTTTTTTTTTGTTCTATATCAAACATGCTAGTTAGGAAGTACGGGATAATATTTTTTTCATTTAACTTATCATAATCAATATTAATTATATCATTAATTTTCATTTCATCCGAATAATGATACTTTCCACCTCTTTGTAAAAAATGCTCTAATTCGTTCTTTGTGTGTTCTCTTAAAAAGGCAACACTTTCGTTGCTTATACTCGTTTCGTATTTTTCTACATAATTATTTCTAAATGTTTTAATAAGATTTTCATTCATTTCGTCTTCATCCTCCTCATCATCGTCCTCTTCTTCGTCATAGTTTGCATCTAGTGCATTTTCCTTTTGATGTTCTCCTTGACCTTTTAGTTTTTTCTTACTGTAAATGTTGCTATTGTTTGAATCAGATTGATATGTGGCATCTAACTTTATGTCAACACTTGCGTACGTGTTTTCATATGTGTTTGTGGGCGATTTTTCCATTTTAAAGGAACTTAATTTTTTACTTTTTTCATTATTATTCGTTAATTTTATATTTTCATTAAAATCAATTTTGACTTCTTCCTTACTTAAGAATTTATTTACATTATTTGGTATTCTTACGATAAGACTAGGCATATTCTTATTATTTTCTGTAAGATTTGTTATTAAATACTCTTCCTTTTCGTTCTCTTCATCCTTCGCCCCCACTACCATTTTTACCTTCTTCTTAGGGGAGTTCACCTCGATGTTTTTCATCATTTTAGATATGTGCGATTAGGACGGAAAAATGTGAAAGGTGCATTAGATAGAACTGCAACAGGGGTTTAAACAAGAACAAAGCAAAAAAAAAAAAAAAAAAAAAAAAAAAAACTGACACTCAAAGGAATATTAAATATTTTAAAACGAATTCAATGTTCAAAATGGTTATTGAGAATTAAGCAAAAAGTGAATGTATATTTTTTGGGAAGGCCCCTTCAAAAATATTAAATGAAGAATATTCCCATAATTAAAAGTGAATAAACACTCTAACGCATATATTGTGTGGGTAAATACGTTTCGGAATATTTACTATATTGTTGTGTATTTTCCCTCATGCAAGAAAAGTCAATGATCCGAACAAAATATTCTTACGTGAAATGGCACAAGTACGTACGTATATAAATATATATATGTGTTTATGTACATATATATATATGTGCACATGTGCATACATATGTGTGTACACCTATTCAATTTTGCATTTGCACGAAATTAATTTAAATTCTTCCAAAAGCATCTTATTTAGCAAATTTATTATTTGCACTGTTTAAAATAAAATACAAGAGTAAGCATTTTTAAACTGTAAATTCACGTACCACCTTTTTTAATTTTCTTTTAAAATGTGAAGAGAATATATTTAAGGATTATATTAGTCTTTAAAAATATGAATTATTCTAATTATTTATATTTTTTTTTTATTTGAACAATTTTTTATTGTTTTTTTTAAGCGTATTATTTGCTTTTCTTTTCAGCTCATATTTTATTATAATGCTATATGAAATACACTTACGAATTTTGTCCTTAAACGTATTCTCCTTCAGTTAAAACAAAGTGCTGAAAAAGTATTAAAAGTGCAAAAAAGAGAAGAAAAGTGATGATGAGCTATAACATGCGGTGAAATTATTTACAAAATGATGTATATTTAAGAGTTATTATCCATTTATAGCTTAAAATTAAGTATTTTAAAAAAAATGCTATTTTATTTATTGCGCATACTTTTTCTTTTTGCTTTTGATTTTGTTTCACTTCTGCTTTCCTCTTCGCCCCATTTTTTTTCCCCTTACATAATTAATATATCTTATTCGCAACTTTTCCACTTCCTATTATTTTGCTAACATGGATAAGCTGCTACTATATTTTAACATGGTCAATTTTTTTTAACTTTTATTTTCGTATTTTCTTATATAATATAAGTATTTTCGTTTTTCGCGTAATGTAATAAAACGAAAATATTTGTATTTTCCTATTTTTTTGTACTCTCAGTATTGTTTGCGCCCCTTATTATTATTATTTTTTTTTTCCTCCGCATAATTTTCGTCTATTTTTTTTTAGTGCGAATACAAAACATTTTAAGGAAAAAAAAAAAAAAAAAATTAAAGCTATACAAATGTAGTGAACATTTAAAACAAAAAAATTAAATAAATTAAAGGAAGTATAAACGTAAAGAAAGTGTAAACGTAAAGAAAGTGTAAACGTAAAGAAAGTGTAAACGTAAAGAAAGTATTAACGTAAAGAAAGCATTAACGTAAAGAAAGTATTAACGTAAAGAATGTATTAAAGTAAAAATATAACATTGTTACAAAATAAAAAACGTACCAAGGTAAAAAGTATAACAAAACATGGAAATTTAATAGTGTGATAATGTAAATTAAAAAGCTGTATATGCCACAAAGAATAAAGCGCAATAAATGTATTATTATTACTACGTATGTTCTTGTGCAGAGGACATTAAGATTTGGTTTAGCAGCAAAAATAGAACGAATAGCATTATATACTCCTTAAAATTATACAGTTTTTTTCGTATTTTGCCTTTTCATAAGAATAATATCGTAGTTATAATTTTTTAAAAAACATTTCATAACATCAAATAGAACTGTAAATGTGTCTATATTTTCAAAAGCATCAAATAATACTTGGACAGCCACACTTGTATCTTTTGTTTTTATAAGCATAGGTATAATATAATTAAAAAAAGGGACATTTATATATATGTTTTCAATTTCGTTATTACGTAAATCTTGGATAATATGTCCATTGTATATTAAATCATAATTCACTCCTTCATTGTTATAAATATTTATATTGTTCCTTTTTAAATAATTATAAAAAGCATTATTTTTTAATTTTTTCTCCACGCACAAACGATTGAAATATCTGATCACGTCGACATACTCGTTAAAATTTATTACTTCCCTGTAATTGCCTCGGTTGGCAATGCTGCTACTGCTGCTACTGCTGCTACTGCTGCTACTGCTACTACTGCTGCTACTGCTACTACTGCTACTACTGCTACTACTGCTACTACTGCTACTACTGCTACTGTTACTGCTACTGTTACTGCTACTGTTACTGCTACTTTTACTACTGCTACTGCTATCACTACTTCTGTTATTACTACTACTATCAGTTTCACAATCCAACGTAGTGTTCATTTTTATGCAGTTCCTTTTGTTTATATTATATATCACAGAAAATACTAATTTGCGATATATAAATGAATATTTATAATTGTAATAGGAACTTTTAAATTTCTTAACAAATAAATGTTGCAGCATTATGCTCTCTATAAAATTTTTATCTTTAATAATGATACTCAAATCATGATTAAAAATAAATAAAAAATAATTTATTAATAAAACAAAGTTTTTCCTACTCATTATGTTATGTTTATTGTCTATTTGTTCATTTTCCCTCTCAGGGGGGTGGAAATGGGAGGAGCTTTTTTTTTTTGGAATATTTTTTTCTTCCCATTTTTCATGTTTATTATTCTGTTCAAATGATATGTAATCTGTTGACGATGCATAATAATTATTATCATGAAGGGATTGTCTATCATCTGTTAGGCATATGTTTAATATATCTGCGAAATTATTTTTAAGGTGTAATATAATCTTATTAAAATTGCTTAATACATTTCTACAAGTTTTTCCTTCCATTGCATGATAATATTTGAAGTTATCATGAAATAAATTAGAATGAATACCAATATTAATGAAAACAAATCTAAGTATCAGAAATTCATACGAATCATCTTGGTTCATTTTTGTAAAAGAAAAGTAACTGCTATATTTTTTGTTCTCTTCTGGAAGCACTTCATCCATCTCGGTGCTTATTACGTTATAAAGGTTATCACTACTATCTTCATACGACTCATTCTTTTTGTCATTATTTTTATCCTTGTCTTCCCCATGCTCATAACGAATATCACCTTCCTGTAAATATAGTTTCATAAAATGGTAATTTTTATCTTCTTTTAACTCATCTTCATCTAATAAAGACAATAGACCTTTGTTTATATTTTGCTGCGAAATGATATACTTTTTCTTGATATAAATGAGAACAAGGGTTGTAATTATATTTATGTTTAAAGATGTGTTGTTCCCCCTCAAAAGATAATATTGTAACAATAGGAGTATGGAGCTTACGTTCACATGATTTATATTTGCTAGTATCTTTTTTTCAAATATTGCTAGATCAATTACTTTACATAAATTTAATTCTGCAACGGATAGTAATATACTACACAAGGAATCAAAAAGGTAACGTTCTTCATCCAGAAAATGATTATTATTATACATAATATTCTTTTTTACTTTTTCTAATAGATCTAAAATATTTAGAGAAATATCCTCTTTTCTCAGGTTTAACAGACTATATGTAAAAAGTATTTTATCTAGGTCGAATATATGTATGTTGTACTTAAATATATTGTTATGAAATAGGTTTAATAAATATATGTAAAAGTTCCTATCAGAACTATTATTTTTCAGTGATATTAGTAAGTCCAGAACATTCATGTAATAACTCTTATTTTTTTTGACATCTACTTGTTTATTTATACCTTCTGCGTTTAGTGTTATTTCGAGGGCATTTGCTAGTATGTTGCTATGGCTAGAAGTTTCGTCCTCCTGTGTATGCGGTTCTATTTCTGCTACTACGTCTGCTTCTGCTGCCACTTCTGCACCACATGGATAAATCATATTAGCACTTGTATAAGTTGTGTCATTATATGGACGAAATTGATTTGAACTGATGCCCGAATTCTTCGTACCTGCACACTTATTTATCGATTCTATAATTTTAACTGTTTTACTTTTACTCTTTCCTAACAAACAGTATTGCCTGTTTTTTGTATCTTCATAAGAATAAATGCTTTTTAAATTTTCACAAATATAATGAGACAACTGAATGCAGTTGAATAAAATATATCTCCGAGTGTCAATACCACTGTTGTTATTGCGTATGTACACGGATGTGCTTCCTTCAGTATATAGAGGATCTCTCTTATAGTACAACTCGTTTTTAAAATTGCAAAAATATAAAAAATTTAGCAAGATTATATAATCACTACTGTTTGAAGGGGGTATGTAATTATTTATAAGATAAAAAAGAAATAAATAAAATTGTGTATTAAGGTAAAGATTGTTCCGAATAAGGGATAAAGCTAAGGAAAAGGAAGTTAAAAAATGTATATTCAAAATTTCTTCATTCATTTTTCTATTTTCTAAAAATATTTTCATATTCTTCATTAAGTAGGAATACATATTATATATTACTTGTACATATTTCTCATATGTATCATTTGAATACCTTTTTGAATAGTCATAATGTAACAATAACAGGGATAGCAAGCCTATATTTTGTATAATCTCTGAATTAACTCCATAACTAGTAATGCACTTATCAACTAAAATATGGTGAAGCGAGGGTATGTCAAGTATTATGTTATTTTTGATTTGATAAAAGAGTAAGTAGTTTACATCTTTTAATGTTATTTGTCTTTTCATTTCTTTTGTTTTGTTGATAAGTAAAAAAAAAAAATTATCATATTTATTTATTTCAAAATTATTTACATGTAATAATAAACAAATATTCTTACATGATAAACTAAACAAACCATTTTTTAATACGGAAAATAAGTAGTCATACAGCACATTAAAAAAATAACATTTTAAATTCTTCTTTTGTATCACTAGTAAATGTAGAAGCATGTCCAATCCTGCAGAATTCCTTATCTCACATTTGTTAGTATTTTCATGTATGTTGTCAATTTCTCTTTTTAAAAATGAACACAAATATAGAGATATAAAATTAGTACTATCATTCATTTTATAATAACTTAGGCAATACGATAATTTGTAAAAGTCCCATAGCAAGAGATTCGTGTTACTTCTGCTTCTCTTCAACGTGTTCATTAGCCTGATCAGCAACTTACGCACGTAGTCCACTTCCCTTTGCTTAATATGTGTATAGTTGTGCACGTGTGAACATCTCCTAGTGCTCAGCTCCTCTTCCGCTGTTTCTGTTATTTCTGATTCCATCCCTTCTTCATCGTCCATTTCCTGTGCTTCTATTCCTTCTTCCGCCGCTTTCTCTTTGTATTCACCATAATTGGTGTAGTTCATAACGGTATGGTCCTTATTTGTAACACCAGAAAAGCTATTTCTCGATACAGTTTCACTGCAATTTGTATCGTCCTTATGCACACACTTAGTAGTGAATAATGAGGGTGCCCCTTTTTTCAAGTTGCTGTCATTGTAATATTTAAAACCTTTTTCTTCCGCCATGTAATTTACATTTTCTTCCTTTAATTCATTCGTGTAAATTCCAATGTGATCCGAGATATCTTCATAGTTGTCATTATTTAAATTCTTATTTGCTATACTGTTACTTGTATTAAATAAATGATTGTCTTCATCTTTTCTTTTCTGTTCGTTCAATTTATGATATATTTTATTTTTTACAGCCAAGTACAAAATGCTAATAACTTCAGCTATGGACAGGTAATCAATATTTTTATAAAGTATAAAAAAAGACTTGTTCAAAGTTGTTTTTTCATAAATTTTTAATTTCTTAAATATTATTGATAACACTTTTCTTGTTTTTTTTAATTTATTTTTATCCAAACTTTTTTCAAAATATTCGTTTCTTTTTATTTGTTTTGCTTCTATATGTGGCGAAGACTCTACATTAGTCTCTTTTAATTTTTTTAAATTTTCGACATTTTCAAAATTAAAAATAAAGTATTCACTATGCAATTTGCTAGATGTTTTTATGCCTTTCGCTTTAATTAACCTGTTAATTACACACAACCTTTTCGTAACATCCTTAAAAAACATTATTCGAATGATAAGAGTGAATAACACAGATTAAAAGAAAATGCATACATCAACGGAAAAGAGAAAAAAGAGATAGGGGCGAAAAAATAGAAAAAAGGGAAAAAACAGTTAAAATATCTCAAAATGATGAAATCAACAAACAATCGAAGCGAAGAGGGACGAGGTAAAAGAATTGGAGCATATATGCCTACATACGCACGTACATTATCTCTATGTAGGTGTAATTATGAACCTGATATATAAGTAGGCTAACGAAATGGATATCTAACCCTCACATATGACAGCTATGAAAAAACTCTCCAAAAACATTATACTTATCACGAATTGGTCATAATGAAATGAATTCTAAAATATGAAGTTAAAAAAAAGTTATAATAATACAAATTAAAGAAAAGGAGCTTCTTAAAAAAAGGAAAAGGTTAGTTGTTTTTATTATTTCCTGAAATAAAATCGTGGGCAAATGTAAACTAAGTATGTTTAGGCAAGAGAGAAATATTTAATTACTCCCAATTAAGTCTTAACAGGCGGGCTTGTATGTATGTATGCAACAAATAACAAGTGCATGAAAATTTATTCTACATAAAATGAATGTTCATTAAGCAAGTCGCTATTTAAACATTTGAGATTGTTCAAAAAAAAAAAAAAAAAAGAAAAAAATGTTTCTCATATTTTTTAGTATATTAACAGGGAAAAAATAAATAAAATGCATATTTTTACTTTTACTAAAATCACTGCATGAATCGTTGTTCAAACATTATTCTGAGGGCAACAGTTTAGTTGGGGTAATACTAATAAGAAAAGGAAGACTGGAAATTAGGATTTATAAAATGAATCTTAGAATATATACAATCATACGAGTATATAAATATGTACATATTACGAATGTTTGTATGTAAATAATACGAAAGAGAGCAAGCGAAACTGTCAATATAATTGCTTTAAGGGGGGTTGCGGCAAGAAATGTGTACCTTACATAAGCTTATATATCTTTTATATAGTTTCGAAGCTGTTTTTTTTTTTTTTTAATTTTAGGAAATTATTTTCAATAATAATTATTAAAATAACCACAGAACTAAGAAATGGTATCAATGCTGTTTTAGAGCAAACACGTTGGCGTATGCGAATGCGCGGGTGTATGAATATACATATACATATATATATATATATATATATACATACGTATATAATAAATACTCAAGAGCGTAACATTTTTTTTTTTTTGCCGAATTTTACGAAAAAAAACAAAAAGTTTTTGTTGATCGGTGAAAATGCAATGCATGAAAAATCACAAAAAAAAAAAAAAGGATAAAATAATAAAATAAAGAAGCAAATTAGTACTCATCAAATAAGCAATAAGTAAATAAGCACGAATCAAATAAGCTATAAGCATATAAGCACATATCATATAAGCAGTAAGCAAATAAATACATAAATAAGTAATTAAATATATAAAAAATAAGACAACAATTTTTTGTTAAAACAAATGTTCACAGATCATTCATGGATGTGATACATGTATGGGAGGATAACAAAATAATGATCCTGCAAAAGAGACTATTTCTCTTTTTTTTTTCTTTTTTTTTTTTTTTTGATAAATTATTTTGGCATATTTATTGCCCGATTAGAAATATTTTTTTGGTCCCGACAATTTGTGCTTCCACTTATTTTCGTAGTATTGTAAAGCAGAAGATATGTTTTTATTGATATAGTTAAAAACTTGATGTTGTTCACTACCTTTTTTTTTTATTTTTTTTTTTGGTGAGTTATTATAGTCGGAAAATGCTGATGATGAAACCTCATCATTACTACTAATATAAGAATTTAAATGTCTACATTGATATAAATGTATGGGTGTTATATCCCTAAGAAGATCTTTCCCATCAGATATTTTTGTTTGCCCATTTTTGCTTTTCTTTTTTACAGAATTACCATTTTTCTTTTTGACTACATTTATCAACTTTTCCTGTGATCCGTTTAAAGATTTAATATGCATCTCTTCTAAATATGCTCCAGATGATGTCTTATTTTGTTGCATATATGCATACAATGCTTTTTTTATGTTACAAATGATATCATCATATGAAGAGAAAATATCCTTTTCATGACAGCTTACATTTTTGTCTTTCAAAACACACTTAATGTAGAGGGAAGTAGTGTTCACACAATTTTCCAAAATCTTGATAATATCACTTTTTATGCTATAATATTGTTCTTGCTTTTGTTGCACTTCTTTCTGTTTGTCATCTTTTGCTTGATCTTCATCTATTTCATTGTTATTGATTTTTTTCAAGCAACTTTGTTTGTTATTCTTTTCAACGACAGTATCTTTTTTTATGAACACATCTTTTGCATATCCATTTTTTAGTTCCTCTATAAAATATTCATTTTTTTTTATTACCTTTTTTTTTAGATGATTAAGAATAAATTGTATCTCCTCTATAAAACTGTCCATATCTTTATTGAGTATACATTTCAGTTTTTGGCATAGCAATAAATCAAAAGGGTTTTCTATATGAGAAGTATACCGTGTGTTGTTCTTCATCTCCTCATCAGCGTCTTCTTCATCCGTGTCTTTCCCATATACATCTCCTTCTTCCTCATCCACGTCCGCGTCTTCCCCATCTGCACCCGCTACTTCCTCATCTGCACCCGTTACTTCCCCATTTACACCCGTTACTTCCCCATTTACACCAGCTACTTCCCCATCTGCACCCATTACTTCCCCATTTACACCCGCTACTTCCTCATTTACACCCGCTACTTCCCCATCTGCACCCGCTACTTCCCCATTTACACCCGCTTCCTCCTCATCCACATACTCATCTTCATCTTTCTTCGTATGTTCCCCATTATTATCACCTCTGTAGACTTCCCTATTAGTGACAATAGTATCTTTCATTTCGCATATGTCCGAAGGAATTGCATTTTTACTACACGTGTTGCAGGTGATACTAGTATGGTTATCCATCGTCTTATTGCCCATTTCGTTCCTATTTCTTGGGATTATTTTACTACCGTTACTGTTGTTACTACTATTATTGTTTCCGCTGTTATTACTATTATTGTTTCCGCTGTTATTACTATTATTGTTTCCGTTGTTATTACTATTATTGTTTCCGTTGTTATTACTATTATTGTTTCCGTTGTTATTACTATTATCGTTATTGATGTTACTCCTGTTACTTCCGCTGTTACTTCCGCTGTTACTTCCGCTGTTACTTCCACAGCTATTTCCACAGATATTTGCACTGTTATTTCTATCGTTATTGCCACTGTTTTGATTACTTTCAAAACGTCTGGGGGAATGCTGCTCTGACAAATTTTCCAAGTCAATGGTTGGAAAGTCATGTACTTTTAAATGGGATAAGAAGTGCATATTATCTTTATTTTTTAAACTATCATATTTAGTTGAAATGTTATATTTTTCTATGTGAATGCTGTCTCTATTCTTCTCGTTTGAATACTTTTCAGAATAACTCTTTCTAATGATATCCTCTCTTCTGTTGTCGTTATGAGTTACAGTTCTCATACGTTGTTCACTCATGGAGACGGTAGCTTTTTTTATATCCCCCAAATGAATTAATGAACTTTTCTCTTTGAAATAGTTTTGATAGATTTGTTTACTTTCGCAATTTTCACTAATCGCGAGTAGTTCATTTCGTTCGTTATCGTGTTTTGTGTCTTCATCCTCTACTCCTTGCCTCATTTCACTCTTTTGATCCCTTCCTTCATCTTTCCCACTTATCCAATCTTCACTCCTAATTTTATATTCGTTTATCACCCTAACTGCATTATTTACCCTACCTTCACTTATTACCCTACCTTCACTTATTACCCTACCTTCACTTATTACCCTACCTTCACTTATTACCCTACCTTCACTTATTACCCTACCTTCATTTCTTATCCCATCTTCATTTCTTATCCCATCTTCATTTCTTATCCCATCTTCATTTCTTATCCCATCTTCATTTCTTATCCCATCTTCATTTTTTCCTCTATATTCGCTTTTCCCTATATGTCCACTTCTCCCCATGTGTGCAATTTCGTCATCATGATGCTCCCTATTGGACTTCCTCAAACTAAAGGTGCCCGGACAACTCTGCGTGACGCCGAAATGTTTTAGTAAGGCTCTGTTTTGGAATAGCTTGGACTTATTACCCACATTGCTATCACATAATTGCAATAAATTTTTTTCAATTTTTTTACAAATATAAAAAATCTGATGATCATAACAGTTCCTATTAGAAACAAAATAAGACTTCTTTATATATTCATAAGAAATCCTATTATCACATATAGTCCATTTTATTTGGTTTGCTAAAATTAATATAAAATAACCAAAAACATATTTATTATTATTTTTATCATAACATAACATATAACTTTTTTTTCTATAAAAATTTTCAGTAAAGTCAAAAAAATTTAATTCTACGAATCCGAAGGATAATATTTTATACTTATGATCTTTAAAATATTTTATATAAATTTTAATAATTTTCTTCTCATCTTCAATAAAAGGTTCAGTAATTAAAAAACATAAATATAAATTATTTATTTCTGCATTTCGAATTTCTATATTTTTGCTTGTACATGTACTTTCTTTATATTTTAAATATATAACTATATTCTTATTTTTTAATTTTTCAAACAATCTTTTATTTAATTTTAATTTTTTAAAGTATAACACATTGACGTATGAGTTCTGAAAATTACCGTTTCTTTTGGCTACATCACTTCCGTTTATTAAGTTGTTACAACTAAATGAAGGGGATCGAACATTCATTTTAATATGGTTGTAACTTTCGCATTCATCATTACTACCCCTTTTTCTTTCATACTCATTCTTTAAGCAAATATCATCTTTGTCTTCACTGGTTTTATATGTGTTCCACTGTTTTCTCTGCTTACAATTCCATATATTCAAGTTGTAATTATGTATTCCCTTACTTCTATGTAGCTCAACTGTGTCACTACAACTCATTTTATTTTTCTGAACATACCTTTTTAAGCGATTCAACTGAATTTTGATATACCATTTATGTACGTTTCAGTTGTAAGATCACTTGGATATCATTCATTAAGGATATAGAGGGTTACTGATAAGCGGTGTGCTACTATTAGTCGGTGAGTTACTGTTGCGTGGTGGTTACCATTACATATCGTGTTACTACTACGTGGTCTACTATTATACTATAAATTTGGTTAAATGCAAAATTTGCGTAGTAACAATTATTATACGTTTATGTAATATTATAAAGATATTACAAATTGCTATTTACTAGGTTATGCTAATGTATGCTTCAGTGTATGTACGAGGCTTACATTATTGGTGCTTACTTATAGTCGAACAAGAAAAATAAAAACTTAGGAGTTTTATAAAAAAAAAAAAAAAAATAAAAAAAATACGAAAAATATAATTTCCTTTAACTTTATATCCTTTTTATTAATTTACAACTAATTTTGAATTAAACACTATGTAAAAGACAAGAATAAAATAAAAAACAAAATGTATGCATAAATAAGCAATAAAATAAACCAGAAAATATGCTACAAAATACATCAAAAAATATACTATAAAACAAACCAAAAAATATGTACACATGAAAAAAAAAAAAAAAAATTTTTAGAAATATATACAAATCAAATTAGTTTTTTCAGAATGTTCCAATGTAATATTTACAACTAATTTTAAAATATTTTTTTTCAAATTCCATTTAAAATAATAAAAATTAAAAAAAAACATTTTTATACAATTATGCTATTTTTTTGTTATTTCTAATTGTTTAGCAGCATTTTAATAACTTAGCGTTTTGGAAATATTAGCTTAATTTAATTTACTACTAATTAGTTCCTTCCTCTCTCTTTTTTATTAATAAAATAAATAATGTTTTCACAATATTTTTTGAACAGAGGGAGTTAACGGTTTAGCTTGAACTGTTCTAATTTCTCGTACATATATACATGTAAATATATATATGTTCTTAAGAGTGCATGCGTTAATAAAATTATATATGTGCTTTTATTTTGGCAAAAAATGAGGAAAAAGAAAATTTCCTTTTCCAAAAAGAAATAACTATTTGATTACACTTCATTTACAGTTTCAATAATTCCATTTTTTTTTTTTTTTTTTTTTAAATTCTACGATGATTATTCGTGGAATATATAAATACATGTAAACACCTAATTAAGCTGCTTATACGTTCTTTTCTCTACAAATATATATAAATATATACCATAACGCATTATTTTAAAAAGTTTAAGAACGGCTTTAGTTCTTCATATTGCCGAGAAACAATATATAAATTGAAGTAATAAGTATTAGTATTTTATTCCCCTTACATATTTTTTACATATTTAAAAACGTTAAAATGTTATGTTTGCGAGAAAATACATGAAGGGTAAAATGTGTTCTGTGCGTTAGGTAAGTTTACATTTATAATGTACTAATATAAATATTGTATGCATATAAATAGGTATAATTAATAATGTACCTTATATTTATTTTTATGCACATGAAAAAATGTTTAGAGCATCGTTATGTGCATTAATTTTTCTCTTGTTTTTTTTTAAAATACAGATATGTCTCACTTGAAGAAATTTCTTTTTTTCTTTTTTTTCTGTTTTTTTTTTTTTTTTTTATTTGTAAGAACGATTTTTCTAATTTTTTAATTTTTTTTTTCTTTTCTGAATTTATTAAAATAAAAAGAATTCTATATAACTAGAAGTTAAACTTTTTTGAGAAGAATAGAATGAATTGGAATTAACTGCACGATGTATTTTTTTTCCATAGAAGAATTACAAGGCGGAAAAAAAAAAAAAAAAAAAAAGATAAAGAGCACAAGGAGTGTAAAAAATAATTATACATAAATATTTCTTTTTTGAAAAAATAACTGCTTAAAAAAAAAGACTTATGTATGTATGAATGCATGTATATGTATAACGTGTAAATATTATGAACATATTTAAGCATAATTATATGTATGTAAATATATGTACATAAATAAGTAAATAAATAGATAAATAGATAAATAGATAAATAGATAGATAAATAAATAAATAAATAAATAAATAAATAATATATATATATATATATATATATTTATATATATATATATACATATCCAAATTCATGTACGTGTACTTGTAAAGGTTGACGAATTACTGATGAAGATGTGAAGTTGTGAATAAAGAAAGCTAACAGCGTAAATAAATATGAACCCTGAGAATTGTAAGGAAGAGAAAGAATTATTTTATACAGAAAAATGTGGAAATGAATATAACAGCAGTTTAAATAAAAATAACGATAGTGAGAATATGATGATACTAAATGAGAATAATTTTAATGATATAAGGCATGATGAAAATATAGACGAGGGTAAAAAAGATAGAGAAATATATAAAGGTCAAAATAATGCGGAAGACGGTGAAGAAGATACAGATTCAATTTTCGGTTTATCATCTCCTCCTCGAATAAAGAAAAAGAAAAATAAAGAAGATGACAACATGTTTATAAAAAAGCAAAAAGATGACAGATATGAAAAACCAGAAAAGAACGATATAGTGCAAAATTATGAGAAGCATGATCGCGAACACAAACACAGACACAGACACAAACACAATCATAATTACAAAGAAGAAGATGAAAGTAAAGATGAAGATGAAGAGAAAAAGATAATCATCGATAAGAACCACCTATTTCACGAAATAAATTCGTTAATAAAAAAAAAATTAAATATAAACGATGTTATTAAAATTGACATTTTTTATAAGGACAACTGCACACAGATAAAACCCTATACCTTATTTGATGATTATAAACATGTAAATATTGAAAATAAAGTAAATATTGAAATAATAAATTTTTTAAAGAACAGTTTAAAGAATAATAGAAAATTTATTAATATACATAGTAGTGTAGTGGAACTCCGAGGGACTTTTAATGACGAACTAATAAATTTACCCATCATTAATCAAATAATATTACAAAAGATAAGTAACAACAATTATAAGTATAAGTTTAATATAGATAACGAGGTGCTCAATTATATTTATGTTGATCTTTTTAAGATTCATAAGAGCAAGTATAAGTTTAAAATACTTGAGAAGAAATTCGAAATAGAGGAGTGGTATTACTACGATACAAAGAAGAAGAAGCGGAAAGGAGACGCAGCATGGGAGAAGCAAAACAAGGGTGTAAATAAGGGAGCGACGGATGAAGAGGTGAATGAAGGGACGAATAAAGGGGCTCATGAAGAGCCATATGAAGCCTCGAATTATGAAAAGGACAAAGAATGTAAGTATAACTTTATGGAAGAGGATGAAGAACACGAGAGTGTGGCATCAAGAGAATGTAACGAAAGTGATGTCCTTCTAAATTTATATAATGAGGAAAAAAAAAAAGAGGAGAAAAATTTAACAAAAACGAAAAAGAAAAAAAAAAAAAAAAAAAAAATGTTGATAAGGACAAGTTGTATATTGAAAAATTAAAAAAACTTTTAGAAGAAAACAGTGAAAATGAATCAAACATTTCTTCAAATGAGAAAAGTTCTGATGATTCAGATGACACATCGAATGTTAAAAATCAGGTTTTATATAAAAGGAAAATAATATATTCAAAACATAATGACAACACAATAATAAATGTTTTTAAGGAAGTTGAAAATGATACAGTATGTATCTATTACCCCAACAGTTTTTATAATCAATGTTTAAATTTAGTTTCACTGGAGCCCATATCAAACAATGATAAGACCAGGGCGACATATGCCAGTCGAGCAAATTCGTGTACGTATGACATGTACTTACACAAAAATAAAGTTTGTAATTTACATAACGATGCAGAAGACCATGCATATTTGAATATTCTTAATGAAGAAAATATTAAGATAAAAAAAAGATATGTAAGGGACATATCTATATACAATTTTTGTTGCGATGAGAAATACAAAGGATGCAGTTTGTTTTTACACATAGCAAAAAATAAAAAATTGAAGAATTTGAAAATTGATTATAATATTAATTATTCTGACTTTGTTAATAATTATGATATAATTAAAATGTATGAAATTAAAAAGGAAGACAACTCGAATTACAAATGTGCAGAAGGTAAGAAGATAAATGTGGGGAAATTGTTTGAGCTTGAAAAGGACTGGAAAGTTAACGTAGATATGCACATCGACATTGATAAGCTTGTAAGGGAATTTCAGAAAAAGTATGACATAGGGGATGGGGATAATGCGTGTAAAGCGGATAATGTGTGTAAAGCGGATAATGTGTGTAAAGCGGATAATGCGGGATATGCTCAGTTACGCAAAGATTGTGACAAGGGCGGAAAGAAAGATAGCGAAATTGATAGAAGGAAAAGGACGAATAAGCTGGACTACATAATATACAACTTTTACAAAAATTTCGAATGTTTAATTAATTTTATAAATAAATTAAAAAATAGCTGCACGAAGTTTGAATATTTTTACCCCAAAATGATTGGAGATGTAAATGAAGAAATTAGAAAACATTATGACAAGAAAAAAGTTATTCTATTAAAAAAGTCAAATATCAAATATATTCGTATATTTAATAATGAAGTAAAGAGAATAATGATTTTATTTTTTGTATCATATGATTCGAAAATATTAGATCTTGCTTGTGGACATGGGCAAGATATGCTTAAATATAATACAGTAAGAAATAAGGTATATGTAGGTTTAGACATTTCAAAAAAAGAGATAGAACTAGCTAAAGAGCGACTAAATGGAAATGATATGAAGGGATTATGTAATAATGATAATTTTCTTTTCTTGCAAGGGGATATTTTAAATAATAAATTTTATAGAAAATGGAAAAATAAAAACATCACCTTTGATATAATTTCTATCAATTTAGCATTACATTATGTAATATATAATGAAAAATCATCTAAAAAATTTTTTAAAATTATTGAAAATTTTTTAGAAAGTGAGGGAATTTTATTAGCTACGACCATTTCGACTATAACTCTGGCCGATTTTTTAATGAAACGACCTAACATTGAAATAGTTAATGGTTAGTGTGAAATAAAAAGATATACATACCTTTTTTTTTTTTTTTTTTTTTTCTTGTGAATATAATTGTGTTAATTTGAAGCTTGCACTCGTTAGCCGTACGGCCTTGCATATATATATATACATACATGCATATTCCTGCATACTACCATGTACGCACAGGTACGTACTCACATATATACATGTATGAATTAACACACACACTTCTTTATTTGCCCTTCGACGCAGACACTATTTCGCTCACCTTAGAAAATGACTTGTTTACCATAAAATTTGACCAAGAAAATTTGCTCAAAATTTTCAAAAATAAATTATGTCTTGAAGAATTTATAGAATTTATTAATTCCAACAGTTCAAATTCAAGAATGAAATATGATTACTTTTACAATTTAATAAAAGATTCTCTGGATAATACTATGGGTATTAAATATTACTTTTATCTATATGATACTATAGATGCTAACGAATTTGTTATACCTCAAAAATATTTAAAGAAGAAATTACAAGAATTAAACATGGTTGAATTATTTAATAATACAGCCATTATGTTTCTTCATTATATAACAAATAATTTAGAAACTTATGAAAAATATCAAAATATAAAATATTTTAATTTAATTAATAAAACAATTGATAAACATATCTTTGAAGATATTAAATTAAGAATCAACAAAATTCATGGATATGATAGGGATTCGAAAATATATTATGATATATGTTCTTTGTACCATGTATATGTGTATAAGAAAAATTTTGATGGATCCATCCTTGGAATAATCTAGCCGAACAACGTTGGACCATTATATACGTGCTTTAAAATGGCGCGTTTTTTTGAAAAATTTTTTTGGCGAAATAAAACACTTTTAAATGATTTATTTTTTACGTAGACATCTTTTAATTCTGTTTATAAAAATAGCCGTTAAAATTACTTTTTTTTTTTTTTTTTTTTTTCTGCAAGATATAAGGAATTATATTTTTGCATAGCCCTTCATTTTTGCTTTCTTATGGATATTCGAAACGATTTTCCTGTATTTATTTTTAAAGCATACCTTTTTTTTTTTTTTTGAAAAAAATGGAAACTGTATTTCACGTTTATATCGGATGCCATATAAAATTTTTGTTCCTTTTTAGTACACTGTGTTTTTTATTTTATTTAACGCACTATGTTTTTTACACTTATGTTTTTTCTGCTTATGCTTTTGAATTCTTTTGAAACTGCCTTCAACTTTTGTAAGAAATTTTAAATTCTAAATATCGCAGAGAAATAAAAAGAAAAAATGGCTATAAGTTCGAATGGAACATTTTGAGGCACGTACTAATTACTATATAGTGTTCGTTAAAAAAAAAAAATACATATATATATAGCAAGTTGAAAATAAAAGCGAAAGCGCGAAGGTTTACATTGTGTTATATTTTTGCGTTGTATAACACTGTATTTTATTATTTTGTATTATATTATATTGTATAATACTATATTGTATAATACTATATTGTATAATACTATATTGTATAATACTATATTGTATTATAATGTGCTGTATTGCATAATGATGTGCTATACTGTATTATATTATTTTTTTTCTTAATTATTGCCAAGGAACTCACGTTTGACATGCTAATAAAGTGTATGTATAAAATTTTACTATCTATATTTGACAGAAATCTATTTAGCTGCTGAAAAAAACATATTACATTGTATACAACATATATATCTTACATATTATCGTATATTATGGTGTAATTAATTATTTTTGAAAAAACAAACTAAACGGAAAATTTTATGGAAAAGAATAGTGTAAGTCAATCTTCGGTGAAGCTAATCCCTCTTCTAATGTAAAGGGGTAAAAAAAGAACGTTTAAAGAATCGTGGGCAGACTAAGTATAAGGTAAAGGATGAGTGTACATATTAATTGTAATTTATTTAAAGAAGCATGAAAAGGCTATAAGAACCTTTTTAACGAAAATTTGCATTTGTACCAGTCCACTTTTGGAAGGTAAACTTGGGCAAATTAAAATTAGATATGCCCTTTTTCAGTAGAAATAGCATATGTATTATAATGTACGTATGTTTGTAGTTATGTATGCATTCATATAAGTAACAACTTATGTACGTATGTGTGCGAGTACATACGTATGCGCCCATTTATACATCAATTAAACAAGGTGTGTCTTAAAAATTGAACACAAATTTTAAAAATGGTAATATTATGAATTTTATTAAAAATTTGATAATATATATTTTTTTTTTAACTATATCTATTAATTGTAAGAATATAAACATGTTAAGAAATTACTTTTTTTTATGCAAGAGTACAAAAAAAATAAATAAGAAATGTTTAAGTTCATATATAAAAAAGGATGTTGAAAACTATTCCAAGTATTTTAAAAATTCGTGTTCGCTGATTTTATCATCAGGGACAGGTGGAACAGAGGCCTGTGATTTCTGCAGTATGTTATATAATATGTATATAAAATATTTATCAAAAATTAAGAACAAAAAAAATGTAAAATATGAAATCGTTGATTTAAGTAAAAATGAAGTAGGTATTAAAAAAGTAGAAATAAAAATAGATGGAGAATACAGTTTTTATAATTTCGTATCAGAAAAAGGAATACATAGATTAGTAAGGAACTCTCCATTTAATGCTCAGAATAAGAAAATGACATCCTTTGTAAAAGTAGATGTAATACCAACTTTAAGTTTTAATGATGCAAATGTTATGAATTTTTTAAATATTACTGAAAATAATTCTAATACCTTGAAAAAAGGGAATAACAACCAAAATATTAATATGAATGATATTTCTATAAATAAGAGTGATCTGGTTATTCAAACTATGAGGTCGGGTGGAAAGGGGGGTCAAAATGTTAATAAGGTCGAAACTGCAGTTCGAATTTTACATAAACCAACAAATATTTCTGTAAAAGTATCAAGTGAAAGATCTCAAATTTTAAATAAACGAATTGCTTTAAAAACAATATATGAAAAATTATTATATTTACAACTAGAAGCATTAAAAAGTAAACATTATGAATTAGCTAACAAAAGTTTAACACATTTTGGTGAACAAATTAGAAATTATATTTTGTATGGAAATAAAATGATAAAAGATACTAGAACAAGTGTTTTTTCAACTGATGTCGATAAGGTTTTGTCACAAGGTGAAATTGACTTATTTGTAGATGCCTATCAGAAGTATCTCTAAAAGGAGGGACCTTTTTTGGGGGGAAAATGGTGTATATGTCCATGCGCTCGTGATTGTAAGTAGCGTTTATATTCGGTTGTAGGTAGGGTATATACACGTTTGTAGATAACATTTGTATTTACTTATAATTATGCACCACTGTTCAGTTTTTCACATGGGATTTATTTAAAAGCGGAAATTACCTTCTCTCACATGAGCTTTTGGATGTTACTTTTTTTAGTTTTCTTTATTTTCTTTTTTGATTTTTGCCTTGTTTTATTTTATCCCTTTTTTTTTTTTTTTTTTTTCTTTTTTTTTGGTTACTTAAGCGTTATAAAATATATTACATTTACACCTTTGCAATAACACATTAATTAATATGTGTATGCATATACGACGAATGGCTAAATTATAGAGTCCTGTACTGTACGTCTATATATTATATAATTTTTATTTTAAAATAAAAAAAAACAGTTTTTTTTTTTTTTTCATATGGAATGCAAAAGACATCCTTTTAATTTAAAGATGGAAATGATAAAAGGCATTAAAAAAAATTACAGGTAAAAAAAAAAAAAAAAAAAAAAAAAGATGAAAAATTCCGAAAAGATTATTTATATAATGAACATTTAACGTTATATGTTCTTAAGAGTAAATGTGTGCGTATGAAAATTTACCTGCATGGTGCCATAAAGATGACTATGTAATGGAAACGGTTCCATCTATTCATCGTTTGCGGTGTGTATGTATAGGCATATGTTCAAATATATGCATAACAGCAGATAGTTGTAAATATTAACATGCCCCTCTTAAGTGTATTTTTTTTTTTTTTTTTTTAACCCTTTTCAACTTTTTTTATATTTTTTGAATGAAGAGTTATAATTATATGGAATTTTATAGTATACTACAAAATAAAGGGAAAAAATGCTCTTTATTTTTCGTGGAGCAACTCATTTTAATTATACTACTTCGCCGAATGCGCACGGCGCATATTATACATACGATTATATTCCCCTTTAGTGCTTTTACTTGACTTCGATGACTAATAATGTTGTTCATTTTTTTTCTTTCGTGTGAACATTTACATTTAGTTTTGAAAAAAGAAAAAAAATCATATTTTAACTGACATAATTTGGGGAAGTTATATACACATATACCAAAGTAGTAATATACCTTTTCTCAAGTTGATAAATAATTTTATACATTTTTATATTTTTTTTTTTTTTTTTTTTTTTTAATGAAAGAAGAGCTTGAATTAGTTATTAACGCAAAAAAGGACAAAATGGCTGAAAAAATCGAACAGTAAGATTTCCAAATTGTCAATAAACTTGTACGCCTTTTTTTTTTTTTTTAACACATACGATTTTATTGCCTATATTTTTTAAAAATAAGGAAATTTAAAAATATTAATTACGAAGATGAAAATTTTGAAAGGAAGATAAAAAAAAAAAAAAAAAAAATATATATCCTTCACTCCTGCATTAATTTCCTCCTTTACCATTCGTCATGATTCTATCTGTTTTTTCCATTAATTTTAATGCGTCGTTAGTGCTAAGAAAATTGCATTATCGTTTTCCTGTCAATTTTTCTTCATTTTTTCGTTTCTTCGTTTCTTCATTTCATAATTGCTTTATTTCTTTCTTTCTTTCTTTCTAATTTTTTTTTTTGGAAAATAAGAATAATATAATTTAATTTGTTAAAATAAATAGTTAAAACAAAAAGAATGAAAAAAAAAAAAAAAACGAAATGTATAAAAGTACCAATTAAAGTGTTATACACATCCTTGCGGAAAATTTAAACTTGTTAATATTACAATACTGCACATTTTTCAAAAAAAAAAAAAATTAGTGTTTGGTAAAGGACGTTAGTAGATATTTTTTCCAAAGTTTACAGAAAAATCAGTGAAATTTTACTCTTATAGTAGCAATATAGTACAATACGTATATGTGTATATGTATTATGTATAAATATTTATATTATTTGTATGTGTGTACATATTTAAGCGCACATATACGTACTAGTTGAACAGTTTGTTTTTACCCGTCGGAAAACTCTTCAGAAGCGTTACAGCACAAAGGGAAACCTAAGCAAACTTCAGAATCAATTCCTTCTTCAGAGCCTCTTTAGGTAGATTGCCGTTTCTGCGTAATGTTGTCATGTTAACCTATTTTGCACATGGCATAAAAAGGTTCTATAGAGGCTTATTTATTTTATTATATTTTTTGTGTATGAGGTTTTTAATTTTTAATATTTAATTAAAAAGTTTCTTTTGCTTATATATACATACGATAGGATGAAAATACAAAAATGCAACAACTTTTAAATAAATGCTTAAATGTGAATAACTCAGAAAATGTAATAGATGAAGAGGAGAGTCTTTTTCAAACATGTAAATTAATAGTAGGTTTAAGTGATAATATAGGTGAGGTGAATTGTTTAAATAATGATAGTATGGATAACGATTTTTTATGCGGTTTTGATGATTATGCTAAAAAGAATTGCAGAGAGGAAATAAAAATGAGTGTAATGAATGGAATGAAGGAAAGGAAATTAGAACAGGTGAACTTGAATGCATATTGTGAAAATGATTTTAATAGAATATTTAATATAGAATATGTAGACTTACCAGTGAAATTTTACGAAACGATATTTTTAAATTTTTTCAGTTCTTTTATTCAGCTTGAAAAGATGGAAAAAATATTTTGGGAAGACTACATATATGTGATGAAAAAAATATATGACACAATGAAGAATCAAAAATATGTCCTATTGCACAAATTTAATTCCGTTCCGCATCAGCAAAAAAAAAATAATGTAAATTATAAAAACGGTGATGCATTAATATGTAGTGACAATATTATAGCTGTAGCAGATGGAGTATCTTCAATAAAAAATAGTGGTATTAATGTAAGTAATTTTTCAAATGAACTTTTAAAAAAATGTCTAAATTTATATTTATATAGATGTGTTAATAATGAATTATTTGAAGAACAAAATCAGGTTATATTTAAACATTATAATTTGAAGTATAAAATGGATGAAGTATTAAAACCAATTATATGTAGAGGCGCATGCTCCTCTAATTTTTTAGGTGCATCCACCCTTTTATTTTCTTCCATAGAAAAAGAAAAGTTACATATATGTACTATAGGAGATTGTCAAATGTTAATTGTTAGGTTGAAGGAGAATTATTTAAGAGACAAAATTTTCGAAAAAGTGAAAATAAAAATTCAAGCATCTGATGAAGCGTCAAATTTTACGAAACGTGAGAGCAATATTACCACTATCGTGGATTGTGATACGGGTTACGATCTAGTAAAAGACGAAGTCAAGGGGGAAGGGGGGAAAATTGCTCAGAGCAGTGCAAAATTAAATGGTCATTTAAATGATGATTTAAGTGTAAAATTAGACGATAATATAAGTGTAAAATTAGACGATAATATAAGTGTAAAATTAGACGATAATTTAAGTGTAAAATTAAACGATAATTTAAGTGTAAAATTAGATGATAATTTAAGTGTAAAATTAAACGATAATTTAAGTGTAAAATTAAACGATAATTTAAATGTAAAATTAGACGATAATTTAAATGTAAAATTAGACGATAATTTAAATGTTAGTTTTAACAAATGGGAGGACGAATTCAGTAGTAATATGTCTAAATGTCAAGGAGTATATAAAAACGGTGAGAATGATAACAGGCTTCTAAATAATAAGTTTGCATTAAAAGACTTATATTTAAAAAGGAAGGAATTATATCGAGATGATATTAATAGTAGTATAAATAATATAGATGATGTTGGGAAAAAAAATGCAAACATAGTATTATACGTTGAAGAGGTATTAGGGGAAGAGATCTGTGATGATTTTGAAAAGTATGTATCTAGTCAGAATTATAAAATTGGAAATCTGTCATTCACAATAAAAGATGGAGATTTATATCAATACCCCAATATTAGATCAGATACAATCATTTCTCGAAATATTTCCTGTGCAACAGAAAATGACTTTTACGAAAATGAAAAAAACAATCTTTATCTAAAAAGTACTATAGATGAAACCGGGTTTAGGAAGTTGTTAAATTTTTTTAATATTGAAAGAAAAGATATCCTAGTGGATTCGAAGAATTATGTAAGGATGGAAAATACAAATGAGATATTATCACGTGAATGGACGGGGGGTGGGTCTTCAGTTGGAGTACATAAAAAAGAAGGGGATGTAAAAAAGGGAAGTGAAATTGAAAGTAGAATTAACAGGGAAAAAGAAAAGAATAGGAAAAGTCAGAATTATATGAACGTTAATAATTATAGATTTAGATGCTATAAAGAGGAACTAAGCCATTTTTATATAATTTACAAATCAAAAATTCAGCAGCATTATTTTAATTGCCCATATCAGATAACTTTTATGCCTACAAATTTGAGTACCAATATAGGTAAGGATAAATCAAACATTACTTTAAAAAATAATATTAAAATGAACAAATATAATGATATTATTTCAAAATGTTTAAGATATTGTGAATATTCCAGTATTGACATTAGGACAAATGACATTATAGTAAGTGGAAGTGATGGTCTTTTTGATAATATTTATGACGATGACATAATGGAAATTCTATATAATAATTTTTATATCATAAAGGATAACGATTTTATAAATTTAAAGCACTTTGTGAATTTTGTTGATGAATACAAGCGAATATTAAAATACATTGAGCATATGATATGGAACAGTTCATTGAAAGGGAAGAGGACTAAATACATATGTTCAGGTAGTTTGAGGAACTCCTCAGATGGAACTGAAAAGCGTAGTGAAAGAGAAGAGCTTAACACAAAAGGGGGAAGTAATAAAAAGAATGGAATATCAGTTATGAGCTACATATCTAGTGATGATATCTCGGGAAACTTGAACAATAGAAATAAGAACAGAAGTGGTGTTAGAAATGATAATAAAAATGATCATATAAGCGATCATAGAAAAAATCATAGAAACGATCATAGAAACGATCATAGAAACAATCATAGAAGCGATCATAGAAATAGTAGTAACAGTAATAAGAATAGCAGACTTGGGAATTATCAGGATAAGAAGAGAAAGAGTGAAAAATGCACTACAAAAGCGGCAAATGACACAACAGATGAAGAAGGAGAAAACCTCAAGTCATTTACCCTAAAAGGGAATTCCATTAGCTATCTAGGCAAAAAAATCAAAGACAAAAAATTTGGTACTAATAATAACTGTGATGTTAAAAAAAATAGTGATGTTATAAAAAATAGTGATGTTGTAAAAAATAAAGGAAAGGATCAAAATAATTCTCTTGATAAAAAGTACAAGAACGGCTTAAGCTTTGCGATGAACAAACTGCATTTTCCATCTAAAATAAAGGGAATGTTTTCCATTAAATCAAAGAATAAAAATACATATATAGCAAAAAAAAAAGAACGTGTTATGGATAAGGAGAGAACTGAAAATATCCTTTCGAAGGATAAGAAAAATGGTAAAGTGAAAGAAAATGATAAAATAGTATCAAACGAAAATAGTTATAGAAGTAATAATAATTCATATAACAGTTTTATGAAGAATAAGACGTTTGATTATGATGATGATGATGATAACAGGAAATATTCTGCAAATTCTGAACACATAAAAAGTGGAAAACAGGAGAATGTTCAGGAAAATTTAGAAAATGATGGTAGCTCAGCAAGTTATATGGTAAGTAATGCTTTCACAGAGGGTTCCAACTTTGACAAATTCAATAAATCCAATAATGATTATGATGGAGTATGGGTAAAAAATATGCACCCAAATCAACTCCAGAAAGGGGGAAAACAAAATACTGAAATTATTGTAGATGATTATGTAAAGTATCTAAGGAGAAAAGAAACTAATTACACAGAGAAATGGATGACTGAACAAAAAACATTGACAGAATTTTCAAATGTGTGTGATATGAAATATAATATAATGGGAAATTCAGAACGGAATAATTATGACATAAAAGATATGAGAAATATCAGAAGAAAAAAAAAAGTAATTATTGAGAAGAAAATTGATTGTTCTATATTTTTATATGAACCATCTGATTTTATTTTATTTGATAAGAATAATAATATTTATTTAAATGCTAAAAAGGCTTGTGATGAAATTATAGAGCTGGCAACAATTCTAGCTAGCCAACCAGTAAATAATACTTTGTTAAAAAAAAGAAGAAAGGAATACAATGAGGAACAGAAAAATATGAACGGCAATAAAAATAAAAAAAGCATAAAAAAAACAAAAACACATGAACTAGTGAAAAAAAATATACAAATAAATAATAAATGTATTAGCGGAAATTTGGTTTCAAATATTAATGAAAAGGAAACATATTTATTTGATCAGGTTAATTATGATGATATACAATCAAATAAATCAAATGATAAAATTATTTTAACACCTATATCCGAATTTATTTTTGACAAATACGAAAAATATTTTAATATGGGTAAGCCTGACGATACAACTGTTATACTTTCTGTTGTAAAGGAAAATAAATACAATTCTTAAAGAAAAAGACGTAATTCTTTTTATTTAATTATTTTTTTGTTTAAAATTTTATGCCAAATTTTGTTATATTTTCCATAATTTGTCCTATTTTCCATAATTTGTCCTATTTTCCATAATTTGTCATATTTTCCATATTTCGTCGTATTTTCCATAATTTGTTATATATGCTATATTTTGTCATATATACTATATTTTGTCATATATACTATATTTTTCCATATATGCTATATTTTGCCATATGTGCAATATTTTTTTCTGAATTGCACCTTTTTTTTTGTTGCATTATAATTTGTAATATACTTTTATATTTCTTCCTACAAATAATAAATTTTTTTCTGTACGCTGTACATAACATACAAGTTTTTAATAGAAATATATATAACAAAATTTAGCAAATAGGGAGAAATATACATACATGAATAATATAATCATATACATATAAGAATATACCCGCCAGCCCGTACATACACATGTGTGTAAATGTGCGTCTTAAAAAACAGTAGTAATATTTGTTGTGCATATTCGCCTCTAATATCTACAATTTTCAAAAAAAATTTGTTTTCATAAATTTGTGGATTGTGAAAAGAGACGTAATGAAACAAAACAATGTTAAAAAGACTTAAAAAAAAAAAAAAAAAAAAAAAAAAAAAGTTTAAAATTTTAAGAAACAGATAACCATAAAGGGTGTACATGAAATTTTCTTATAATATGGCATTTTTTAAAAAATCAAAATGAATCTAGGTGCAAGTAATTAAGGGAAGCGAAATAGGGATAATAATAATTTTCATATGTTAAAATATTTTGAAAAATTATGTTGTAAAAGGATAATACATTTAAATCTTTCGCATCCTTGGGACAAGCAATACTTGCCAATTTTATATAAAAAGGGGTATGTGTAAAGTTAGTAGTACTTTTTTTAAGATCATATTTTCTTTCAAAATCGATATTATAATTATTTAAAGGAGATAAATTCATAATTAAGTATCTATGAATTATGGAATATTTTTTTTGATAATGAAGATATGGATCAAAAGGACTGAAATTTTTTTTTTGCTTTAATTCCCATTTTTGTTTAATATAGCTATTTATTATCATTTCCATATGTTTTTCAAAGCTTACCAAAAATAAATACAAAAAGTCCTCTACTTTTGCTTTACGAACAGGTTTATTTTTATTATATTCTCTATTCTTCGAGTAAATTAAAAAGTAAAAGGAAAAAAAAGAAATAAAATATTTGTCTAGAAATTTATAAATTAATATTTTTCTAAAAAAGAATATTTCGTTATTATTATTTATATTTATTCTAATTAATGACATGAATCTTTCGTTGTAACAGTAGTTAGAGCACGTCCTTCCCCTTACATAACTCTGGATATCATTTATACTTACTTTGTTTTTACAATTAAGATTATCTTCTCCCTTCCGAATTTTAATTTCATAGAGGTTATTTATAATCAGCTTTTCCTTTATTTCTGAATGCACAATAAAAGGGCACTGCTCAATATCCTTTCTATTTTGTGTTTCATATTTAAGTTGTTTACATTGTCCGTCGTTAAATACCCTCTTTCCATCATTAATATAATCAACATCACCCGCATGATTAGAAGCAGCCATATTACTATTATCGCTTAATCTCTTTGAACATGTGTTCAAGCAGGTTATTTTATTATTTTTTTTTCCAGGAACATAGTAATTATGACTAAAATTAGAACACCTATTTTTGAATCTGCTCATTAGCGCATAATTGCATAGAGTGTGCGGTGTAACAATATAACTATGCTTGTATAACCCTTTATCTTTGGAATAATTAGAAAAATACAAAGAAAAATTAAATTTTTTTAAAAAAGAATCATAATTTGAATTGTTGTATTCATTTTCTTCTTCTATCTTACTGTTCCCTGTTTTAAGTATTTTTTTTTGAAAGTTGCAAAAATGATCTTTTCTTGCATTAGGTGCAGGGTTGTTTACATTGCCCTGCAAGGTACACTCATTAATTGATTTTGTTTCGCTAGAATTTCTTTGAGATTGTTTTGACATATCTTTTGACTGGTCATATGAATGACCTTGTTCAACTTGTTTCCCTTTGTTACGTCGTACATGCCACTTAAGTTTTCGTTCTTGTTTACATCGTCTATCCGCGTTTTCTTTAGGTAAATTTTTTAAATGAAAAACTTTGCAGAGTATTGATATGGATAATATCACAAGGACAAAAATGAAAACCTGGTTTAGTATTTCCTGCAGGATAGTATCTCCTACATTGTGCATATAAATTCTCAACATATTTTCATCATGTATGTCAAACATATTTATTTTTTTTTCTACGTTTTGGTTAACATTCATTACAATATTTTTATTTACAAATTCCTCCTTTCTTTTGATTATTAACAAGATCATATTATTATAAAAAAAAAAAGAAAGAGTAATGGAAATTTTCATAAAAAGTTGTATTTTATTTTGCGACTGTTGTTCATCAGCAAAATGATTAACAAAAAAGGACAACAAAACAAATAAATGCCTGAAGAAATCATTAATAATATAACTACATTCCTCCTGGCTATTTTTGTTGAATTTATTTTTTTCCTTATGTATTTTTTTTTTACAAAAATAATTTCTAACTTTGTATATATAAAGCTTTTTAAAAGGAGTTCTTACATTTTTATGCATAAAGATATCTGTATACATTTGTATAAGAAAATATTCGATATTGAAAAATAAGCATGCATCAATGAAGTAACTTAAGAATTTTGCAAATTTCCTTCTTTTTAAAAAAGAATTTTGTTTTCTAATTATAGTAGAACTGAACTTTTCACCATCACATAAATCGATTGTATCAAAAATGTTCAAGCAAGTTCTTGCCTTTTCAGCATAGTTTTTTTTATCACTATTGACGCTGTCACATGGTGTGTTTCTATTATTATTACTATTATTATTATTATTACTATTATTATTATTATTATTACTATTATTACTATTATTATTATTATTATTATCCTTCATTTGATTAATCTCATTGCTTGTTGTTTTATCACCATCTGTTTTAACCTTTTTAAATAATAACTTCCTTCTATTTACCACACTATACCCGTTTGCTTCGGACTCCTTTGACATTGTTAAGCAATACAAATCCTTAATATCAACTGCAAAGGAAAAGGGGTCGTGTATTCTTTTAAAAACAATGATTTTTTTTTGCTCCCTTCTATTACTTTTTTTTTTAGAATTTAAATGGAAATTCAAATACTTGGAAATTTTTCTTTTCATTTCATCTGCAATTAAAAGTTGTGTTTTCTTTCTGCAAAATTTGCCTTGATATATTTTGTCTATTTTTGATTTTAACAAGAAAAGATATTTTTTTTTTAGATTGTTATATGTAGGAATAGTGTAATTCTTTTCCTTTTCTTTCTTGTTCTTCCCATTCCTTTTCTTTTTCTTCTTCTTCTTGTTAAAATAATACAAGTTTACAAATTTTTGGTATTTACTTTTGTTGTATTCCATTGATGTTTGAGTCTTTTGGCTTGTTATAATTTCATACAAAATTTTATGAGAATTTTTGATTTTGATAAAAGGCATTATATGTTCAAAGTTATGAAAAAAAAAATGTATGTGATACACATTTTTAATTAAAAATAGGATGTCGGATATATGAAAAATTCTTAATTTTAGATCATCAATTTCTTCAGAATATTTTTTGTTGTATATGTTTTTGTTATTATATAAACCGATGTAGAAAAATTTCTTTGTTAAAAAAATGGAATAAAATAACAATAGCATATGACCAAAGTGTATTTTGTCAAACGTACCTGCAAATAATCCTATGTCACTTTTATGTAAATTTTTGCTTATTGTTCTTTTTATTTTATATTTTTCGACTTTGATACCTTTAAGATTTCTTTCTCTATTTATATAAAAATTAGATTCCTTTTTGTTTATTTCTTTTATCAAACTTATCTTTTGTTTAGGACTCGTGATGTTCTCTGCTTCTGTTTTATTGTTATCCTCTGCGTTTTGTGCATTATCCGGTTTTGCTAAGATATCAGAATTTGGAGTATTTGAAGCATTTGGAGCATTATGAATCATTTCACCCTTTTCTGGGATTTCAATTTTTTGCTTCTTTTTCTTAACATCATTTTCGCAATTCATACCATTTGTGGAATTCATTTTTATTAGACCTAAGCCATAAATTTTCTCATAAGATTGCGTCAAGTTTTTTTTCTTATTATTAAGGATGATAAAAGAGCAATAGTACCTTCTGAGTTGACCTCGACCATACTTTGACAAAACATCCTTATAATAATTCGTAAAGGAAAAATTCTCGTAATATATATACGAGTATAACTTGTGTAAATCAGCTATGGGTAAAACCACACGCACTATCTTATCTAGTTTTCTTTCATAAATTTTCTCAATTATAAACTTTAAATAATAAAATGTAGACATTTTTAATATACATTTTGAACTAATAAATTTGATAAATAAATAAATGTTTCTAACTTTATTTCTTAGCCTTATTATGTATTTAATTAACTGTTTCACATTTTTCTGTACCTTTTTGAAAAGCTTATTTTCCATATATAGTCTTAAGCTTAAGTTATTATTTACTACGCTAAAATTATAGTTCTGACATATTTTACAGAAGTACGGGTTAACATTGTAGTTATTTAAATTTTTGCTTTTTCCATGCCAGCAGATTTTTTTTCCATTCGTTCTTGTGTAAATAACATAGTTGTAATCCTCAAAAACTAAGACCCCCTTTTCACACGATACATTTTTCCTCATTTTGGCAAGGTGCATATTATATACACACACATATATATATATATACATACATATGTACACTCGTATATAAGTATGTATTTTTCAGTTAATTTAAAAATGTATTAATAAATAAAAATAAAATTAAACAGCGACATTTTTATATTGCTCGTTGTTACATGCAACACATATAAACGTAACAAGTTATATGGGGAAGAGTTTTACTTTCGAAAATTCTGAATATCCCTTTTCACAATTTATAAGATTTTCTTTTCCGCTATAATCTCCATTTACTTTGTTTTGGTCATTTGTTTCATTTATTTCGTTCATTAACCTCATTTATTCGTTCTTTAACTTCATTTATTTCATTCGTTAGCTTCAAATATTTCGTGCGTTAGTTTCATTTATTTCGCTCATTTGTTTAACTTATTTATTTGTATGTTTTACTTATTCATTTGTTTCACTGATTTATTCATTTGTTTCAGTTATTTATTCATTTATGTTACCTATATATTAATTTAATTCGCTTAATTTTTTATATATTTATTTATTTCACTAATTTATTTTCATTTTAATACATCCAGAACAAAGCAAAATAAAAAAAAAAACAAAAAAAAAAGTGTTATATCATGCCTTTAACCAACTGTATAATAAAAGATTTAACAGGACATACACATTCTACAAAAGGTTTTTCAGATATTATACGAAAGTGTAGTGAATTTTTTTGTTATAAGAATATACAGTCGCACAAATGTATTCATATGTATATATACACATGTGCACGCAATCTATTCGTCGCTAACTTGAGATGTTTTTTGCTACTTATCGACATTATCCTTGAGCATAATTCTACAAAAAATAAAAAAAATAAATGTTCGTTAAAATAAAGAGGTAAACTTATATAAAATGAAATGTAAAAGAAAAAAAAAAAAAATTAATTTAGACAAATTTCAAATAAAATAAATGTATCAAAGATGAATTAAATAAAATATGTTTTAAAAGTCTCTTTGATATACATTTACTCATGTAACATACGCTCAGAGATATTCCAAGAGATATGTTTATAAACTTTCATAGAAAAATTTAGAAGAAAACATTTTTTTTTTTTTAATTTTACGTATAAAAATTCTTTTCAAGATAATGATACATAATTTATACAATCCTTTTATTTTATTTTATTTTATTTTATTTTTATTTTAATTAGTGCTGAAACCGAATTAAGGTGTGCACGAAATTATACTTTTTAATTATGAAGAGTAAGAACAATTATGTATTTGTACAAACATACATTAAAATATTTGCAAAGCTATTAAGATGTTCGTGATTTTAATTAAATAAATATATTTTCTATGTTTTTTTTTTTTTTTTTTTTTTTTTTTTTTTTTTGTGTAAATATATAAAACATTCTAATGAACATTCTATTTAGTTAACTAAAAATATGGAAAAAAATATAAAAAACAAGCAGTTTGATTAATGTAACATTGTTAATTTTCCAAATATATTTCTTAAAAAAAAAAAAAACAGTATTACTTATAAGCATTACTGTTAAATGAAAACAAATTTTTAATGAAGTTGGTCATAACATGTGTGTAACGCTGAATGAATTAAAGAGTGCAAGGTTATACGCACTTTTTAGTATAATATATGTATATATGTATACAGGTATATGTGTGTAAATTATGCATATATGTGTATATTATGTATGCGTACGTATATGTGTCCCGTATGTGCCTGTTAATATGCACAGTATTCATTTGCTAGCGCAGCTATGAAACTCAGCTATTTTATATGCTGTTCATAATTACTTGTGAAATGCATAATACAATTGTTCAAATTGAATGTGAAACAATTTGGTAAATTCGAAAAAGGTAATTTTGTCTTTTTGTATTTGCGTTTTGTTATTCGTACATTCCTTTTAATTTTTTTTTTTTTTTTGCATATAAAAGGTCTGTGTAAATGAAATTTGTCCTTATATATATATATATATATATACATATGATGCAAACATTTTGTACGATGTTCGAGTTTTTAAAATTCTCTATTACAAAAGATATACTATTAATATTTCATAAAAATTAACTGCGGAATTTATATATTTTTCATTTGCTGTATTATTGTGTGTATATTCATATATTCAATGCGGTTGCTCTCTCTAAGAGTTTCCTTTGTGAATATAGTAGTTGTGATTCGGGGACTGTCCTGTTTTTTTGTTTTAATGTAACTATCTGTATCCTTAACAACTGTAGACTTCTTAATATACCAGGTTTTTAATATTTCTTACGTAGCTATATATATATATACGTGTATGTGTGCGTTAAAATGTTTTTTCTAAACTAGGCAAGAAAAAATGGTTTAACATTTTTGCTGTGTACATGAGAGGATTATTTTACAATGTTTTTCAAAAATATTAAATAGTCATAGCTCGGTATAAGGAAAACAAAATTGGCATACCTCTCCACATAAACCTTAAAAAAATATTATATAACAATTATTCTAAAAAAGGGTAGTTAAAACGTTGTTACTAATAACGAAACGTTAACTTAGTTGCAGTTGCTTTCGTAACACCATGCGCACATAAATGTATACGTTACATGTAGATAAATAACATATGCTTTATACTTCGCGTGCATTTCTGTTATATTTAAGGGTGATATATATATAAATATGTATATATAAGATATCATAATAAAAATAACAGTATTATTGAGGAATTAATTTATATTTGAATAAAAAAGCTCAATGAAGGAACTGTATAACTTGTTTTATAATCTAATATTAAATAAAAAAAAAAAAAAAAAAAAGCGGATGTCCCAAAAAAATAGGAAAATTTTTTATAAAAATATGGAATGTTTTGTTATGTATGAAAGAAAATTAAGTATTGATCAAAAACGTTCGCACACTAAGTGTTGCTTTATTTTGTGAGAATTTAATTCGCTTTTTATTGTAAGATGTATACGCATATAAATACCTAAAATATATTTGTTATATGTACATATATATATTTATTCGTATGGGACCCTTGTAAATTTCTTCATGTATATTTCTTATATTATTGAATTATTTTAGAATTATTTTTTCTCTTTTATAACAAAAATTGTTGTCCTTATAGCTAAAGGGGTTTAAAAGTTTTACTTAGGTCAAGCTTAATATATATGTACATAAAACATTCAAATATATGAGCGAATATATTATACGGATACATTTATACCATACATACACGCATATTTACACGGATTATTTTATGCATTTTTATTGCAAATGTATGAATTTATTTATTGTATATTATATATGTTTTTTTTTTTTTTTTCCATACTAATTTTTTTAAACTTCATACGAAGTGCCCGTTAAAGTTTTTGTACACCACAAAACATGCCAAAAAATAATAATCAGAAAAAAAAAAAAAAAAAAAAAAGCACTGTGAAGTTGATATTTATTTTGTATATATAATTTTTTTTTCTGCGTGAAAGAAAAGTAATAATAATAATTGTTTAATTTTACTACTTGAAAAAAAAAAAAAGATGACATAATAAATATAATATTAACTCTTTTCTTTTATGAAGCTATTATTTTTTATAATAAAAGAAATACGTACAGCAGCAACAGTTATACTTTCATTTTATTTTATATTTTAAAATATTTTACTGTATTATATAATTTCTGCTGCTTTTTTTTTTTTTTTTTTTTTTATTTACAGAATTTATTTTACTTTTCCTATTTTACTAAATTCTATTTTATTTTTTTTTCATTTTTGGAATGAATGAAACATACTTATTTTAGCTCTTTTAAAAACAATCCCATACGTACATATATTATATATATATATAATATACACGTATTTATGTATGTATATATGCATACATATACACATGTCCCCAGCAAATATACATAAATATAAATACATTCGCCATATACGAATTTACTTTTATATTTGCACATATTATATATAATGCATTTTCAGATTATATTTGATTACTTTTTTTAAAATAAAAAAGATATTAAGAATATATATATATATGTATATAATTTATTAGCGCTATATCAAGGCATAGGCATATACAGTATATTATATATATACATGTATATATTTTTTTTTTTTCATTATTTTATAATTATTCATTTTATACGAATTACGTATAGTATTATATATACCTTTTTAATTCTTTTTCTACATTAGATATAAGTATGCAATATTGTGATTTAATTAATTATAATGAAAAAATACTTGGTTTTTGAAAATTCTCAGTATTCGTATATCATAAATAGTATAAAAAATGGGGATGAGTCGGAAAAGGTAAAATTTGTATTTTGTTTTGATAAATTGGTGTTTATTTTTGTAAAATCGTGTTGACATTTTGTGTATATACATTTATGTTCGTATGTACTTTCTTTTATGTAATGATCTTCACACCTTTTGCAAAATTTCTTCGCAATTTTTTGCGTTACATCATATTTCTGGGTGTATATATGAATATGCATACTAACACACATACTAAGATACACACTTGTGTATTTGTGCATATACAGTATATCTGTATGTATATCAGAATGTGGGCATATGTACAATGTTATATTATGCAGCTAGTTTCTTGTATCATTAAATAGGACATTGTAACGTTTTATTGATGCCTAGTCTTTTTAGCCCCCCTGTGTTTGCATTTTTAATAATTTCTCCTACTAGATTCATCCATTTTGTTATTCTGTTTATATCTTATATGTTATGTTACATATGTTATTATATGCGTGTATGCGTATGTATACATTATGAATGTATATTCTTTGTGTTATTTTTACAGTTAGCTGCGTTGAACGATTTTTATGAACAACTGAATTTATCAGCAGACGGTGGATTAAGCAATTCGCACCTGGAAGAATATATAAATGTGCTGATTCATGTAATTAATAATCCACACATAAGTTATAATAGTGTATATGAAAGGAATGATAATAATAACAATAGTAGTAGTAACAAGAATACGTCAAAAAGTTGGGGTAATGAGAAAAAATTAAATTCAGATAAAATAAATGACTTAGTTGGTAGTGGTTTAAATAGTTTTTTCAAGATAATACAAGAGCATATTGGAGTTTATACGTCAGATTATGAGGATATTGATAGTGAATTAGACTATAGTGAGAGTAAGGAGGAAAAGAAGAAGAAGAAAAAAAAAAAAAATATAGATAAGAGCAGTAATAGCAATAATGATAAAGATAAGAAAAAGTCAGTCGAAATTTTGGATGTGAAGAATGAGGACGAAGAAGTAGTCAAAGTAGAACAGGAAGATAAGGAGGAAAAGGACGAAAAGGTAGAAAAGAAAGAACTGAAGGAGCTGAAAGATATTAAAGAAGCTAAAGAAACTAAAGAAGCGAAAGAAACTAAAGAAGCGAAAGAGCTGAGTGAGATGAAGGAACCGAAAGAACTGTATAGTGTTAGTAAAAAGGAAATTGTAATAAATTCTGAGGATGATGAAAGCAGCGATTATTTTTCCTACTCAGAAAACTCAAGTAACTCATCGAGTATTACAAGCGAATGTAGTATAGAATCAGAAAATGAAAAAATATTTCTTAACGATGCATGTGCCATAGATGTAAAATATATTAACATTATATATACGGCGACATGTTGTATATATACCATTTTAGATATATACCCCAACTCAATAAAATATGTAATTAATAATAAAGACGGTGTGAATATATTAAATAAAAAACTAAATGATATAGAATATATAGATGTTGCTGAAGTAATCTTAAAAATATTTGAAAAATTAGTAGAAAAGGATCCTATGCTTATATTAAAAAAAAAAAGTATTAAGTATATGTTAATGCATATAGATTTTTACAATGTTAATATTCAAAAAAAAATATTTTTTTGCATCATTCAGATGATTAATAATATAAAGAAATATAAACATATTACAAAGTATATTACACCATATTGTAACATATTTGTTAATTTTTTTCATTTTCATTATATACATATATTAAATATTATATGTACCTTGTGGAGATCCTTACTTGATAAAATGATTTCCTTACGACTGGAAGATGAAAATAATTTACGAAGAAAAGAACAGCGTGAAACATCTGAATCAAATGTTGATGCAAGATGTATATTCAAAAAGAATCACAAAGAAACATCCTATTTAAGCAAGTTAATGGAAAAGGGGAAAAAGAAGAAAAAAAAAAATGATAATAATGGTAATAGTAATCTTAGCACTTATGAGGAGAAGGAAAGAGTGGACATGCTGTCCTCCTTTTATGTATTAAAGGATGAAAAAGAAAAGAACGTAGAAGTAGATCAAGGTGAGGATGAGGAGATTATAGAAATAACAGATGAAGAGCATGGTTGCGATTTTATGAATAAGGAGAATGTGTCATACACTAATATTAAGGATCGTAGTAAAAACGCTAACAAGGAATCAAAGAAAAAAAGGGATACATCGAGTAATAAGAAGATTAAGAAGAAGCCAAAAAGGGGCACCAAAAAAGAAGAGGTGAAAGGAGAGGAAGAGGAGAAGGAGAAAGAGGAAGAAGCAGAACTTGAAGAACAAGAAGAAGCACAAGAATTAGAACAGAAAGAAAAACAGGAAGAAGAACAAGGAGAAAAACAAGAAGAATTAGAAGAAGAATTGGATGAAGAACAAGAAGAAGAACAAAACAGAACGAAAAAGAAAAAAAAAGGAAATAATGATAAAGAAAAAATGGTTGTAACTAAAGACGTGAACACGTCTGATAGTTGTAATTACGAAAAGACGAACAGAAGCAACAGAAAGGAGAACAGCAACTTAAAAGAAAATAAGAGCAATAATAGTGTTATCAAAAAAGGTAGTAAAAAGGGAGTGAAAAAAGAAGAAGACGTATATATTTTAGATGACGAATACTCTGGTTGTGGCACACGTAAAAATATCAATTCGAATAAAAATATTAGTTTTCTTAGCTCCTTTTTGAAAAATATTATGGATGATAGTAAGGTGAAAGAGAATATATCTTCCTCAATCGGTGAAGATTCACTTTGTAAAGAAAAAAATAAAAAAGTTAATACAAAACATGGGAACGTAAATAATATTATTAATAGTAATAATAATAATAATAATAATAGTAATAGTAATAGTAATAGTAATAATGATACCAATTCGGCAAAATTTAGGAACAGCTTAAGAGATGCAAATAAGGATGAAGGAGCGCTTAAAGATGAAATGAAAATAAATAATAATGCGAACCATTCGAATAAGTTGTTACAAAATATGATTCATTTAAACAGTAATGAAAGCACGTATTTAAAGTTAAGTGCAGAAATAGAAAGTATTTATAATATCAACATTCGAAACAATATAATAAAGCTATTAATTGAATGTCAAATAGAGGATAATTTATATGCTTTTATGGAAACGTTTTATATAATATCCATATTAGTGCATTACAGTAATAATATACTAGAAAATTTTTGTAATAGTGACTTTTTAAATAAGTTCAATGAATTTCTGCAAAATAAAAAATTTCAAAATAATAATTTTTTAATAATTTATATTTTGTTTACCTTATATTCTTTTCTTCCTATGTGTACCTTTGATGGTTTACTAATTTACGAATTTGAAAAGAAAAAAAACATAAATGATAAAATGTTTTTTGAAAATATAGAAAATGAGAGGAGTGAAAATGATAGTGTAAATAAAGAAGAACAGGAGGAAAAATCTACCTATTTTGATAAGGAAAAAAAAGGTGGTGAAAATTTTTTTAATTACGACATGTGTAGATATATATTGTATAAATTTCCTGTAGATGTTAAGAAACATAAGTTAATATTTTATAAAAATAATTTTCACTATTTACTAACTTTGATTAGAATAATTATACCAAATATATATTCAATCTATGAAGAAACGTTATATTACGATATTAAGTATTTGTGCATAGTTATTGCTTTATCAGTCTTTATATCAATGTATAAAATTTCGTTTACATATTACAATAATGCACAATTTGTAGAGTGCTTAGAATATATCTTTTCTTTTTATAAAGAAATATATTCTTTTATTAGAAGTATTATTTTAAATAATTTATCCGAATCCTCAGTTATTAGTGGAATTGTTATATGTAGAATAGTTGAGCATTTTATATTTTTAATTTCGAACAATCCAGCTTACTCATTATTGAGAGAAACAATGAATAGGGGAACAAGCGACGTGAACAAAAATATTATGGACAATGTTAGTATCTTACATGGCAGTTATAAACCGAAAACTATTAATCGTAGCACATGTAACAAAGTGGATGATATTTCGAACAATACATACATGCTAAACAGTAGCAGAAGTTGTTTCTACTTAGCTGTTTTAAAAAATATTATAAATAAAATTTTACTAAAGAAAAAGGAGGAAATAGATATGCTGGGAAAAAGTAATTTCATTTGCAGTAATAAAAATATATATAACATTATTTTTTCATATTTTTATGACTTGTATTATAACGGCTCAGATGGTGGTCCAAACAACAACAGTAGTAATTGTGGCAGTAATATTATAAGTGAGAGGAACTTGCTATTTTTTAATAGAGATAGAGAATTGAAAAATGTTGCATTAGAATTTATGACTATATTTTTAAATTATGAAAATATGAAAAGATGTAAAAATGATAACGTTTCACCGCTGGTTATAAGTGAACTAATTGTAGATGAGGTTACGTGCTATAACCAAATGGTTTTGTGTTATTTCTATTTAATTAATTTGTTTTATAATTTATCAAAAATGAATGAAGATGCATCTATATACTTCTATCAATATAACATTGCAAAGCGTTTATATTTTTTTTTATTTCAAAAATTGTTTTACTGTGATGAGCTGAAAAATGTAGAGAAGGAAAACAAACGAGGGAAATTGTTAGTGCAGGATGATGTACTGTTTAGAGAAAAGAACAAAAAGAATGTTTTGAATTTATTAAAAAGTATTGATAGAAATATTAGATTATATATATTTTTATTTGCATTATTGTTTGTTAATAATAAGAAAAAGGAAGAAGTAGTGCATGGTTTATTTTTAAATAGTGTAAAAATGCTGTATTCTATGGTTTATGATTTAGTACAAAGGAATATAGAAGATATTGATGAAAATAAATATAACACAATGAAATTACTAGTAACAAATATTTTTGATTCATATCATTATTATCTGATTATGAATAATCTTTCCTTTACGAGTTGTTCAATACTTATAAATCTAACAAAGGAATGTTTAAACATGTATGATAATTTGCCCATATACTTTTTTAGAGAAAATGCTTATAAGAAGGAATGTGAGGAAGGAGGAGTAGCAGCAAAAGCAGGAGTATTGAGAGAAGGAGAAGGACAAGAAGAGGATTTGGAGAAGAAGCAAAGTAAAAAAGGGGGTAGTGTAATATCATGGAAAGGAAATTACGATGATTTCCCATCCCTAAAAATTGATAACAGTAACTTCACCAATTTAAATTCAAGAAATAGAAGGAGTAATAATGAAACTCTAGTGAAAAGCACAAAACAGAAAAAGAAAAAATGTAAGGATGATCCAAGTAATAATAAAGATTGTTTTATAGAAAATATTGTAGAGAATAAGGTAGATTCATGTGTGCATAATGAAGAAACTGAACTTTTAAAAAATAGAACTTTGAAAAAGGGAAATGAAATAGAAAAACAGAAGGGAAGAAACAAAAATGAACTAAGGAAAGTAAAAGGTGCCGATTTGGATATGAATCATGAGAAAATACAAATAATAAAGAACATACAGAAGGAGATGAAAATGAAGAAGGAGGATAAGGAACAAGAGCGGGAGAAAGAAAAGGATAAGGAGAAGAAGAAGGGCGAACCCAAAGGAACACCTGTTTTAGATTTCATAAAAGAATTAGATAAAGAAGTAGAAATAATAAGAGAAAAGGTAAAAGACAAAGATGTTGACATAGTAACAGATAACTCTATGTTTAACGCACAAATGAGTAGAGAAAAAATAAAAGGAAATAAATTTACTGATAACAAAAAAGAATATAATTTATATGATTATTTTAGTACAAATAATTATAAATATTTGGACTATATACCGAAGGATTCTTTTTACGAATACATATTTAACGATAATAATAATAACCTAACAGTTGATAGGAAAAAAAATAAAAGCATGTATAATAACTATAACTGTCATTTTCCTATGCATTTAAGAAGAAACGGATTATATATTGATAATATTTCTATCTTTAATTCGTTGAACAAAGGAATACCTATTTCTATGCATTTAGAAAAATTGAAAACTGATATGAATGAAGAGGGAGAAGAAAGAGTTAAGGCACAAAGTAGAAGAGAAGGAAATTTTTTAAAAAATGACAGAACTAGCAATTACGTGGAGGAATTCTCCATGAGTTCTAAAACGAACAATGCAGGTTATAAAAAATCGTTAACCGATAATGTTTCAAGTGGAGGTAGGAATATTAGTATTAGCGGAGGAAGTAATGTTAACATTAACATTAATAGCAGCAGTAATAGATTGCAGAGAAGTCAGAAAAATCTTCAATTGGATCGAAATTTATATACCAAGGATATCACACATCGTTTGCTGTACTATGGAAGAAATGCGTTAGAGAAAACAAAAAATATGCAGGGATCATTTAACATATTCGAATCTTTTAATAAGATAGAAAACTATATAAGGAAAAATATTAATAAGAGTAATAAGAACTTTTACCCAAAGTACTACTCAAAAGAGGATGATTTAGTTATCATATCAATTAATGGTGTTGATGTACATAAGGATTCATGCCTCTCTGAGTACTTAATAAAATTAAGTGATTTGTATTACATGAACAGAAATTCTGCTTGTATTAATGAAGAAAATATTTTTTATAATATAGAGAATTTTTATGTTTATAATGATGTTATAGAAAGTTTACCAACAAATTATTACAACGTTAGAAATAAAATAAAATATTTATGGAACAATAATTCTAGTAGTATTAATAGTACTGGTGGAAGCATAGGTAATAGTGCAAATTCTCATAGAATAAATTACAAAATTATTAAGAAAAGAAAAAACAATGAACGATATGAAGAGTTGTTAAATGATGAACTAATTAGTAGTAAAAGTAGCTTGATTGGCACTTCAAAAAAAAAAAGGACTAGTAGTAGTAATAACAATACTGTTGTTGATTTTTATACTGAGGAGAAGAGGAAATTATATGAAAGTCAAGATAAGGAAGATGATATATGTTCCTATGTTGATTCGGTTACTTATAAAAAAATAAAGACAAGCATAGATACACCGTTGTGTTGTAAAATTATTAACGAGAAATATAATTATTACAACATATCTTTCGATTTAGTAAAGCATTTGTATAATTCTAATGAGCTATCTGATATAAATAGGAACTCGGACGAAGTAGAAGAAAGAAACAAAAAAAGGAATTTTTTTGATATGTTGAAAAATGGAATTAAGAGCAATTTTCAGAAAGGAGAAAACAATTATAACGAAATGGAGGAAAGAGTTTGTAGCAGCACTGTACTATACTCAAGTAAAGATAATCATTATGATCATTATAATCATTATGGTGAAGAGGATAATGGAGATGATGATGTTATTATGTGGTGTGACAAGAAATATAATTCCGAGGAGGGAGATGAGAATTCATCTTATTTAATAGATTATATAAAAGATAAATATAAAAACAAAGAAATGAATTTCTTCCTTTCTGAAAGAAAACATGTAGAAAGTGATTCTATGTATTTATCAACCTATTTAAAAATGGAAATGATGAAAGTAACAGAACTTATTTTCCTTGAAGATCATTATATTAACAAGGATGTTATGCTCAGTACCCATTTGCATAACGCAAGTTTTCTAATGAACAAGGAATTTGGAGGTAGAAACAAATATAGTTGTAGAAGTGATATGGAAAATATTGAGAGGCATCGAAATAGGGAAAAAATGCTATTTAAAAAGTATAAGAATAGTAGTAGTTATTCCGAGGTAGGGGCGAATGATGCAGATAGAACTGTGGATAGTACTTCGGAAGAACTGGGCGATTCGTCGAAATGGCATAGTAGCAGTATTTACCATAATGAGAAAGAATTTTATTTGCTATATAATTACATGCCAATGTATAGTGAAATGATTAGAACAAATCATATAAAAAACGATGTAGAAAATGATACGTCAGGAGAAGCAGCATTGGACGAATTTTTCCAAAATCAAGAATCAATAAAACAGAAAGTAGATTCTCGTAGTAGAAACATGCATTACTATATGGGGAAGAGAAATAATGATGATAAAGATATTTTTATAGAGAATATGTACAATTTTTTATTTTATAAATTTTTATTTCTACTGTGTAAACATTTCAAAATGTGTAACATTCCGTCGCTCCTTAGTTTTTACATGAATAACAAACACGAAGAAATGATAATGTGTAGAGAAAGTAATGAGTCAAGCAATATGCTTAATGAAGAAACTATGAACGAAATAAACAATATGAAATATTTATTTTTTGAGAACATCAATGAGAGTGAAGAAAGCATGCCTTCAGTTGGAATAGAAGACATAAAAAAGAAGCACTTCGTTCTGAACAGTTTAAATAACAAGGTAATGTACTATTTAAACAATCCTTTATTTATATTTAGTGAAAAGTTACCATCATGGGTGTATAAAGTGTTTTATCTGTTCAATTTTGTTATCGATATTGATATTAGATTGCTCTTTTTTGAAATAATATATTTTGGGAATTATAGAGGTTTATATAATTATAAACAGAAAATAAAAGAATTAGTAGAAAAGTTTAATGAAAAAGTAAATTTTGGTAATAGAATTTTAACAGAAGAACATTTATTATCTGTATGTGCAAATTATACATATAATTGTGATAAAAAAAAGTTATTTAATTTTTTGTCTGATAATACAACTTTAGCTTTACCGAGAACAAAAATTAAGTTACATCGAAATAAAATGATTGACTCATCTTTTCGCATCTTTAACCATTTACATTTTATTAATTCGAATTATATTACTCCGTCTTATTTAGATATCGAATTTTTTAATGAGGAGGGAACAGGTCTTGGTCCATCTTTAGAATTTTATAATGAAGTAATAGAGGAATTAAAAAAAGAAAAGCTTAAATTATTTAAAATTGAAGATAATTATTTATTTCCCCTCTCCTACAAAATTGATTTGAATAATTTCGATTTCAATTTATTAAAGAAACCCAAAAATTCGGAATTAATGGGTTTGAATAATAATAATAGCAATAATAAATCGTATAATTCGTTAATTTCGCACAATTTGCACAATTCGCACAATTCGTATAATTCATATAATTCCAGTTCATATCAATCCTCATCAGTAAACAAGAGAGTGAATGTGATTAGTGAAGGGACAAATGCAAGCAGTTACAATTCTGTTAATAATTTAATTAATCATTTCCTTTATTCTATGAATTCAAATATATTTCAAAAGGACAGTAAAAGTTTTAATAAGAATTTGAGCAAGTACGATGATATGTCTGAAGTTGAATTCTTAGATACTAAAATCGGAAGTAAAAAGAGTAAGAAGCATATTGAGAATGTTAGGAAAAACAGCAAAAAGGGCGATAATAACACAATCAATGTTGGAAGTAACAACAATGGGAATAACAGCAGTGGTGGTAAAAACAGTGGAGGTAAAAACAATGGAGGTAGCAATAGTAAGAAAAAAAGTACGATGAACGCAGATGCCAGTGAACATATCAACAGTAACAGTAACAGGAAAAAAAAGAAAAAAGGGAAGGATCAAGAAAAAGCTATAGAGAAGAAAAATAATAAAAAAGAGGAATTATCACCCAAGGTAGGAATAAAAAAGACAAAACAAAAAAAGAAAGATAATAACAATAGCAATGATGATTATTATAAAGATAATAGCTATGAGGATGATAATGATGATGACAGCTATGATGAACATTATATGGATGATAACGACGATACACATACACAGAAATCTTCGAGTGTAGCTACTAATACGTTGTCATACAAAAAAAGCGGCACTTTTGACATAAAGGAAGAGAAGGTAAATTTGGGTGAAGAGGAATACGTAAATTCAGAAAAAAATAAAAAAAAAAGAATCAGAAGCTATGCAGGACAGGATGAAACATGCGCAGAAGAAAATAAAAAAAAGAGTACATCAACTGATAGAAAAAGTAGTACCAAGGAAAGAGCAACGAGAAAGGAGAGCAAGGAGGGGGAGATGAATGTAGAAGAAGAGGAAGAAGAAGAGGAAGAAGAAAACGAAGAAGAAAACGAAGAAGAAGAAAATGATGGTGGTGAATATGACGAGGAGAGTAATATAGATAGTGATGAAGATGATGATGACTATGAGGAGTGTGAAGAAGACGACGAGGATTACGAGGAAGGGGAAGACTTTGATGCAGATTATGCAGACGAAGGTGAAGAAGAAAATCAATTGGAATCGATGGAAGGAACAGAGAATGAACAAAAAAAGAAAAACACAGTGAAAAAAAAGAAAAATGAAAAAGTAGCAGGAGGTAATAATAATAAAAATACGTCATCAAAATTTAGCGAAATTAAAGATTTTTCAATACATAATTCTTCAAATAACGCATCAGTAGAAAAGTCTACTGAAGCCATTGTTGATACATCGAACAAGGCAAAAAATAAAAATAACACAATTGTGAAAGATGAGATAAATGGAAAACAATGTTGCAAATTATTAGATAAGAATACAAGTAGTACCAAAGGAAAAAATGTGGATGTAGTGAAGAAAACTAAAATCGAGAAATCGAAAAAAGACAAAGGTCAAAAAATAATAAAAAATGAAGGGGAAAAAATTACGCATAATAAAGGTGAGGAAATAGAGGAAGAAAATGAACTGAATGTTGATATAGCAGATGATTACGAGAAAAAAGAAACATATGATAAAGAAAATAAAGTTGTACAAATGAAACAATATAAATTATTTACAAAAGATTTTGAGGATCATTTTTTGAAGGAGGATAACAATATGCAGATAAAAAAAAAAAGTGAACAGCAAAAAAAAATGAATACTGTAAATAATCAGGTAAAGTTAACCCAAACAGTAACACAAAATATAATTAATTCTCTTTTTAATGAAATAGAAAATAAAACACCTGTACAAGAAATACGAGATAAGCCAGAAAATGAAAGTATTGAAAAAATTGAAAGTACAACGACTAACAAAAAAATGAACGAATGTGTTAATAAAAAAAAGGCCAATGAAAGTATAAGTAAAAAATTAAATGAAAAGAATAAAAAAAAAACAGGAAATAATATAGAACAGGATACGTTAGAAAATAGATTATTTAAATATTTCAAGTTGTTGGGTCAACTATGTGCCAAAATTTTAACAGATAACAGAAATGTCAACATTAATTTACATCCCTTATTTTGGTATCTCGCAATGAATAATTCCGAGTATGTGAACATGTCCAAATTACATCACTATCAAGCGGTAATGCAATGAACAGGAAAAAAGACAAAAATATATAACAATAAAATAAAGCAATATAAACAAATGCGTGTTAAGAGGATGTGTATTTGTAAAATATTGACGTGTACATACGTAAATATGCACATATATATATATATATATATATATATATAAATGCATGACAGATTAAAGCAATAGTATTTTAGCTTCTTAATTCGGAAGCATTGTTTGCCATATGTATTTTTATATTTATCTATATTTATTTTTTTGTGAGACCACGTAAGCATATATAGATCTGCACAGTTATGTTTGTATTTTATTTATTTTATTTTTTTTTGTTTTGTATGTATTCCTTTTGCAGGTTGACAAAGTAAATATGAACAGTATAAATAAGTTATTAGAGTATAGAAGAGAAAACAGAAATGTCGAGGATTTATACCTTGATTTTACCTTATTAGGTAATTAAATTTTTTTTTTTTTTTGCATTTAAATGTTTTAGTTTTATGTTTGTAAGATAGATCAAGTGGGAGTTACATGAATATTTAAGCAAACAGGAATGCAGTCATGTGAAGATATGTACACACTTCTGTAGATACATTTATGTATGTCATTTTTTTACATGGAAAATTTTATTTCAATTTTTATTTTTTTTTCTCCACATAAATTGATAGGAAGCTATCCGCCTATTGAGCTGATTTCGAATGGGTCAAACACTCCAGTGAATAATGAAAATTTAGATTTGTTCATAAATAAAACTATTGAATATTCATTATATGAAGGAATAAAATTTCAGGTAAATAATTTATCACATGCATAAATTTAGCACACTTATGTGTACCTGTTGCATATGTTTATGATATATATATATATATATGTTTAAACAAACGAATGTATACGAAAAATTTACAAGATTCACCTTAACACGAATAAATAAATATACTAATATTAATGTATTTTTCATCGAAGATATGGGCTTTTAGGTTTGGTTTTAGTACTATTGCACCACTAATTTGTACCAATATTTTTGATGAAGACGAAATTTGCGAATTTTTATTTGGAAGTAATATTGAAAATGATGAACACTGGACACAGTTGCATTTATCAACTTACATAAAACCAGATCATGGGTAAAAATAAGAACAAAGATCTTCAAATTAAGGGCAAATATGCTCAAAAATTAGCGTATTTAATGTGTATAATTGTGTATACGTGCATTATGAATTTGTACACGTGTAAATTTGTTATGTATTGGTAAATTTGCATTATATACATTTATGCGTACGTATGTTAATATACATATATATGTATATGCTTATATTTGTACGTATTAATACATATTCACCCCATACGTAGGTACACGAACGATTCTGTAACATTTATTACCTTAATCGAAATATTATCCGAATTTAACAAAGAGGAGAGGAAATTATTTGTAAAATTTTGCACCGGAACGTCAGCTTTACCAAATAATGGATTTGCGGCGTTAAAGTAAATAATAAAACATACCCGTAAAATATTTATTTTATATTTTTAAACTAAAACGAATGAGCATTTTTTTTTTTTTTTTTTTTTTTTTTTGTATTAACGAAATATATTTTATTTTATTTAGTTAATAAATATTCCTTATTTTGATGTTTTATATTGTATATTATGTTAATAATTAAACTAAATGTAGGCCCTTAATGAAAGTTGTCAAAAAGGAAGATAATAACGATTTGCCGAGTGTTATGACTTGTACGAATTACTTGAAAATACCAGATTATAAAAATAAAGAAAAGTTGAGAAACAGATTACTGTATGCTATTAATGAAGGTAAAGGAATATATTACTTTTTTTACGGGTGCATTAAGTTTATATATATATAATATATACACATAAAATATCTTACTATCGTTACATACTTGTATGTACATACGTGTGTGTATTATACAAATGCTTGATGGTAGTAGTTTCAAGTAACGCTTATCTTCTCCAAATCGTTATTATTCATACTGCATACGTGTACATATATATATATATATATATGTATATACATATATGCGCATATATGGAAAATTACCCCATATTTAGCAATATATGTACTTATTTTTGCGTATTTTTTATTTTCTTAGGTCAAAAAAATTTTTCCCTGTCATAGTTGCATACAACCGGGACATTTTTTTTTAAAATATGCATATTACATAAATCAATGTAACTTCAACATATTACCAAATAGCTTTTTTTTTTTTTTATTCTTTTTCTGTTTAGTACTTTCTTTTTTTATGATGTTTTATGAATTGTTGTTTAATGGTAAAAAATGACTACTTTTTTGCAGTATTGTAAAATTTTAAGGGAATATTTAGCACATTTATTTTTGCGTGTACATATGAAAAAATCCTGTGTGTATTTTTTTTTTTTTATTATTATTGCGTGCATAATGATTGTGTAATATATAAAGAAATATATACGTGTATACACCTTCATTTTAGCATTGTTCGTTAAAAAAGAATTATATATATATATATATATATATATATATATATATATATATATATACGTATTCGTGAAAATACGTATGTGTGAAGTATTTATCTGTTAACGGCACAAATTTGTTTAAAAAACTATTAAATAAGATTGTATAAAAAAAAATATGGAAATTAGTAAAATGTGTAATATATTTTTTTATTAGCACAAATTTTCTTGATTTGACCTAGGTGCATAATTCTAATTTTCAGATAAGTTGGAGAGTATTATTACGAAGTAATTCATTTAATTAAAATAAATGTGTGTAATAATGAATTGGTATATAAAAAATTTAATATATAAGTATATAATTAATTTTTTTTTTCTTTATATTTATTGTATTTTTATATTTTTATGGTTGTAAATACGATAGACAACTTTTTTTTTTAAACTGTATTTCATAAATGAAATAGGAAATTTACACTTCAGAACATAAAAAAAAAAAAAAAAAAATTAATTGTAAGTAGGAATAAAATTAGAAAAATTCAAAAATTTTAAAGTTGTAAAAAAAAAAAAAAAAGGATAAAAAGTATACAACATGGTAACAAAAAAAAAAAAAAAAAAAAAGAAAATAGAACAAAATAAAGAAAAAAGTAAAAAAAAGAAAAGAAAAAATTTTCAGTGACAACTCAATTGAATTTTTTGTTAATTAAGTGTTATCATAAAAAAAAAATTATATATATATAATATATATATATTTATATATATAAGCTAACGTAGGACATTTAATACACATTTTATAATAAAGAATACTAATTATTATGGTAAAATTCTAAGGAACACTTTTTCCAATTTAAAAAATATCGTATTCCTAATTTAGTTTGCTTTGTAAATGAATGCTACATTTTATTATACCTAACAACTATGTATACCTATGTACACAAATGTAAGAAGAGTCATAAGCCTTTATATATGTATATACAGATATATGCTTATATCATACATACATCACATAGCGCATAACAGATGCCGCATTTTATATAACCTAGACTACAATGAAGAAATACTGAAGAATAGTAAATTTCGTTAATAATATTATCAAGAGTAAATATTAATATTTATTTTTTGTCTTGGTTATGTTTTTATATTCCATTTTTCTTTTGTAACTCTGCTACTATTTATTTCCCTTAACTAAAATAAGGGAGCTTTATTTGTTCTTTTATTTATTGTAGTATTATGAAAAAAAAAAGCTTTTATATCTTAGCTTTTGTCGTTTGAATTATGTATGTCTCCAAAGAAAAGAAAAAAAAAGTATATAACATGAAAATACATAAATGTTTTTTGTGTAACTATTTACTCAAAATACTCAGAAGGAAAAGGAAAAAAAAGAAATGTAAATTGAATATTAAGACTCATATAGAAACGGCAAGAGACAAATATATTATTGAAAAAGAGGACAATTTAAATAGTACAAAAAATGAAAAGTGTTTGAGTGATATAAATTATGGTTTATATGTAACAGATAATACAAATAATGTGCAAAGCAATGAGAAAGGGAGGATGGTTAGAGACACTTCCACTGCTATAGTTTGTATTGATATTGAGAATATTTATTATGCCAATGCTGGTAGTAATAGTAGTAGTAATAACAATAGTAACGGCAATTGTAACAGCAATTGTAACAGCAACTGTAACAGCAATTGTAACAGCAATTGTAACAGCAATTGTAACAGCAATTGTAACAGCAATTGTAACAGCAATTGTAACAGCAATTGTAACAGCAATTGTAACAGCAATTGTAACAGCAATTGTAACAGCAATTGTAACAGCAATTGTAACAGCAATTGTAACAGCAATTGTAACAGCAATTGTAACAGCAATTGTAACAGCAATTGTAACAGCAATAGTAATAATAATAATAGCACCGCGACAACCATAACATCAAACCGAGATAACAATAATGGTAGAAATGCGAGCGTTACGGGGGTTGGTAATTTTTTCTATAGCAATAATCAAATGGAGAGGGGTGATAATCAGTACTCATGTATGCTACTGCAAGTGCGTGATAAAAATGAAAATTCAGCATATTCTGGAAAAAAGTCATTAATAAGAAATATGAACTTAAAGATGAATTATTCTTTGGACAGGTATTATTTTAAACTTATAACATATTACAGAATTCAAAAAGTAAAAAAATATATTGTAAGATTGTTATATGTTATTCATTCATATTTGTCGTTAAAAAAGTACACCACTGCTATTAACTTATTACAATATATCAATAATTTGGAAGATGAGAATGTGATTCATGAAAATTGTAGATTAAAAAGAAAAAAGAAGAAAAAGAAAAAAAAGAAAAAGAAAAAGGAAAAAGGAAAAAAAAAAAAAATGTATGCTCCTTTTTAAATGTATCTTGTAATTTTACATCTATATGGAATAAATTATATATTTTATTTTTTCTCAAAATATATAAGAAAGAAATTGAAAAAAAATATTTTTACAACAATCCCATTCTTGAAATTCGGAAAAATAGATCTATTTATTTATATAAAGAATTAGTGAGGAAGTGCATAAGAGTTATAAACTTTCTGGAAATCAAGCGAATTAAACATAATAGACTGGAAAAAGAAACAAAAACATTTGGATTGCAGAACTATGGTGATATTACCAAATTTATGAAAAGGAGAATTTTAAAAATAAAGTATTTAAAGAGTGTAATTTCCTTGTACAATAAATTTTTAAAATATATTGATAATACCTTATTTTGTAATATATACAAAATAATTAGATGTTATAATTTTGGAAAATACAGCATAGATACTAATAAAATTAAATATAAGCATTATCATAAGAATAAGAACCCTTGTATTACTTATATATCGGATAAACTATCAAATAAGGCTACAGCTAGAAATATAAAAGACGGGATCCGTATCAATGCAAAATATATGAGGAACATTATGCTTTTTAATAAAAGTAATAAAAAATATATTAATGATGGCAAAATTCAAATGTACGTTAGGGGAAAAAATAGTTTGAACACGAAAGTGTATAAGAATTATAACTTAGGTCATTCTTGTTTATCAGTAGAAAATGGTGCGAGTGCATCTACTATTAGAAATAGTGAAATAGAGAATAAAGGGGATATTACTAATAATGTGTTAAATTTAAATAATGATAATAGTAATAGGAGCGCTGAATGTTTGTCTATAAAGGTCAAAAAGGAAATTAAAACTATTGAGACTAAAAAAATAAAAGTGCAAGGAAGGACGATGAACCAAAGAAAACATTCAAGCAGTAGAAGTGAGTATTATTACTTAATAAAAGGGAAAAACGATATGACCCAACGTAAGGTAAAACGAATGGAATGTGGAATAAGAAGAGTTACAGGAAGAAGCAATATGCATGTTAAAAAGCGTTATGACAAATATAACAATCATATAAAGGAGAGAAAAAAAAGGAAAAATATATATAAAAATAAATCTTTCAAGAAAATCGACAAAAAGTATATTATTACAAAAATTAAGGTGCACACCGAACGAATAAGAAACGGGTGCGCTGTATATAATGCATCAGTTGTTAACAAGGTACACAATGAATGTTTTGAGAAGAAACTATATGAACATAGTAATGTGGAAAAGGAAATAATTGTTAATACACTAAAGGAAGGTGAAGAACATTCAGCTTTGTGCATTCATTTTGAAAATGCAGTTGCCATTTTAGAAGATAAAGAAAAAATAAATGGGAAAGCAGATAATGCAGAAATTTATGAAAAGGACGAAAAAGATAATATCAGCAGTACAAATAACGAAAAATACAATAACTCTAGTGAAAACAACGAAAATTTTTATATCTTGAACGAAAATGAAGAACACACTGATCAATTTAATGTTAATAATTCAAAGCAATACGAGTGCGATAATTTGTGTCATAACGAGTTAGTTGGAAGTGGAAATGAGAAAAGATTTGTAGAATGCTTAAAAAATTGTGAACATATAAAAAATAATTTTAAAATGGTGAATTTGTTAAAAGACAATTGCTCAAATTTTGTTTATAAATGTTATGATTTAAATAATAAAAGAAATGTTGCTATTAAGAGTGTAAATAAGGAAAAGCAGTTATCAATAATGAGTTATAATACGTACATAAATATATATAAAATTGTACAAAAGATAAACAATGAGAATGTAATAAAAATATATGATGTATTAGAAAATCAATCTCATTTTTTTATTGTAATGGAACTATGTGAAGGTACAGATTTAGTAGAATATGTATCGAAGGAAAATATATCTTTTGAGAAAGCAAAAAATATTATCTGTCAGTTGTTAAATGGGATTAATGCACTACATGCACACTCAATTATTCATCGAGATGTTAAATTAGACAATTTAATGTTTAAAGATAAAAAATTTGAGAAACTTGTTATAATTGATTTTGACATGAGTATTTATATTTATGGTAATGATGAGATTCCCATGTGGAGGGATACTTTCTCTTATGCAGGGGTAACAAAAGACGATTTTTACAAAAATAATATTGAGGTTAAAAGGGTTCCGGTCAATAAATTAGAGGAAAATACCGTTCACACAGATGAAATTTATACGGATGGTGTTAGGGGAAAAGACGTTCAAGCGAGATACGATCAAGAGAGAGATGCTCAAGCGATAGACGTTCAAATGAAAGACGGAAAAACGGGTGTGCTTCATATGAATGATGTTATGGCAAAAGAGATGGGCAGGAGCGAGTATAAGACAAATCATTACAACGCGAAAGTGCCCGGAAATATTCTGTATAAGAATCCGTTTCCAACAAATAATTTCGACTTGAATAATGCATACACAAGTAAAATTCTAGGGAATACTGAAGAAAGAAATAATATCATGATGTACCCCCCTTATTCAGAGAATTACAAAAAGATAAATAAAAACAATAATAAAACTACTTCTCTTAATTACAATAGTATAAATGAAATGGAAAATGGGTTATTATCTTCATGTACAGGAAATACTGAAAAAACATTTATTAATGAAGGAGAGAAGGTTATTTACAATGATTTAATTATAGGAACAAAAGAATATATGTCTCCTTACTGCTTAAAAGGTATATATAGTATAAAAACAGATATATATAGTATAGGTGTAACTATCTTCTTAATTATTTTTAAAAATTTCCCATATATATTTGAAGATAAGGCTACAAATAAATGGCAAAAGGAAGTAATTAATAAAAATAAAGAAATCGTCATACCATTTTCTTTTTTATTTCATAATATTACGTGTTCATATTATATAAAATTAATGGATTTACATTTAATTAATAATAATATATATTTCTGCAAAAATAGTTACCTACTAGACAACAATTTAAAAGAAATTGAAAAAATACAAAATATAAAAATTGACTTTAATCAAATCAAAATAAATCCTAGAAATATTTATTTAATAGAAATTTTGAAAAAAGCATTATCACTAGATATAGAAGATCAATATAGTTGTGTTTCAGAGATTCTGGAAAACAAGTTTTTTAGTTGAACAAGCTTTTTCATGTGTTGTTCATATATAAAACGTTCTTAGCTATCCCTATTTTCTAGTAAATTAGCAGGTGAGTGAAAACGTGCATAAGGGTGTACGTGCATAGGTGTAAACAGGGGTTTAAGTTTGTATGCGCGCATACACATGTGTGCATGTATATACACGATCATATATATAAATAAATAAATGTGTATATATATATATATATATATATGTACATATATGTACATATATGTATCCATTTTTTCGCATGTTTACACATAGTTATTCCCAATTTTTTAAGAATGTTTCTTGTTTTTTTAAGTGTTTAAATTCAAAAGTTTTATCCATTTTTCCTTTTCCTTTTTCCTGTTTATTCAACAAATGCAAATTAATGGTTTAAGCACGTTCGATTTTTTTTTGTTAATACTTATTAAGCTCCTTTTTTTTTTTTTTAGTATCTTATGTTTTTGTAATTTTCTTTCATTAAAATTAATTTTACAAAACTTTTGTAAACATATTTAATTTAAAAGAACTGTTTTATTTTATCTGTAAATATTTGCTAATTAAGGTTCCTATGTTTAAAAAAAAAAAAAACTTCACGTGAAGTTCCCATTTCGCGTGCGCACATATATATATATATATATATATATAATGTGTACGTATAAATATATATATATAATAAGCATGAATATACCTGATACTACAATGTAAGACTTTTTTTCATCTTTTTACTCACTTTTTAAATTACTTTATTGTGCGTTGCGATAAAAATAGAGATAATGAAAGATTTCCGTTATTACGCGATAAACAACACATAAATGTTTTCACAAAAAAAAAAAAAAAAAATTGACTATAAAAAAGGTGAGCTAAAAAAATAATAAAATAAAATAATAAAATAAAATAATAATAAAAAATAATTATAAAAAATAAATATAAAAAATAAATATAAAAAAAAATATGGAAATAAAACATACAAAAAAAAAAAAAAGTTATCTAAAAGCTGAAATTAAATCATCGTCTTCATCACTAACATAAACAATATTGTTTTTTGCATTACCAGAGTGATCCTTTTCATTCACATCATTTATGTCATTCATATTATTTATGTCATTCATATTATTTATGTCATTCATATTATTTATGTCATTCACATCATATAATTCATTCATATTATTTTTGCCATTCACATGATTTATATCACTAAAATTATTGATGTCATTCATATTATTCATATCACTGATATGATTTACATCATTCATATCGTTAATTTGAAAAGAATTAACCTTATCGACGCGCGAACTGTTGTGCACCTCGTGGGGTGTGGAGTAGTTATTGTTAATCTCATGTGAATCAGTTCCATAAGACATATATGCATTAAGATCCTTTTCATATATGTAGTTTTTATGAATATTGTTACTACAATTATTTATATACACGTTGTTAGATCTATCTTGCGTATAATTCGGTTCATAGCCTTGATTTACATTTTCGGTCGATATATTATTATCCTTCATATTTTTATCTGATATACTTTCACAAAAAATATTTCGGCTGGAATCATAACCGCAATATGGGATATCAGGAGAATTCATCCTTTTATCAAAATCGAGATCTACACTGTACTCATAATTACTAGCTTGTCTTTTCTCATTTTTATTCGAAATAACACAAACGTCTAAATTACTCGTATGTGAGGAAAATTCATGAGGTTCATTCGTTATTACACTTTTATCATAAAAAATATTACTCCTTGAAGATTTGGTACTGGTTACAATTGTTGACTCATTGTAATTAAGAAAATTTTTTTTATATTTCGTGGTATCACAAAATTTATAATTATGTTTTTTATTGGATTCTTCTAATAAATTATCTATGGACATGGATTCACTTTGTACACTACCTTTGCATTCCTGATCGCTGTTGTCACTTTCGTTAAAATTGAAAGTATTTCCATCTGCCATATTATAACTACATTCCCCATCTTTCTTTTTCCCATTCTTCACTTTATAATTATTTTTAATTTTCCATATTTTAAAACTGTCTAAATCATTTTTCCATATCTTTAAATTTCCTCCATTTCCACCTGACAGTAAAAAACCTGAACTGTTCAGAAATTTTAAATAGTGAACTCCATTTGTATGACCATGAAAGGATGAGATAATTAAACCATTTATTATTGACCAAATAACAATAGCATCTTCGTATCCTGCATATAGAATTTTTTTATCCTTATCAACACTCATAGACAACACTGCATTGTCGTAAAATAACGGGGGAACATATTGTGCTGACATATTATTGTCAATAATTAATTTTATTACATTCTCTTGGTTTTCTTTATTCAAGCTTCTTGAGGAAGGCGTATCAGTTCGATCGGTCAACTTGTTAAACATGTTTCGCTTTACTTTATTGTTGTACGTGTCCAATGGATATTCATCTGAATGATCATAAATTGGATAATTATTAAAATTACTACTACTATTTTTGTTATCACATCTGTTCAATGAAACGTTACTTATGTTGGTGGACATAGAATTTTGTATATTATTATTCTTTGCGCTTTTTGCATCATTACTGTAACGATAATTATAGCATGCAATAATATTGTCATATCCAATGAATAAATATTTATCTGTATTAGTAAAGCAACTAATTATTTCCCCATTTTTTAGTTCCTTAGTATCTAAATAAATAGGAGGGTTAGTAGTCATGTTATACACAAAAAATAAGGAACAACTTGTACCAATAACAATATTGTTATATTCTAATAAATGACAAGTAGTAATTTTATCATTATCTAATCTTTTGTTACATCTTCCTCCACTTAAAATTTTATAATCCTCTAAATTTATTAACCTAAATGCATTATCATATCCGCATGTACAAAAAACTTTATCATTTATTAACATCATCTTTAGTATAGTATCATTATGACAGAAGATATATTTTATATAAGTTAATGTTAATAAATGTGTATCTATTTTGTATATATGTATTTTCCCATCATCTCCTGAAATAATAGCTTCATTTTTATTTTCTGAGCATATAATGTTCCTCGCTTTGTAAACTGTTTGTTCTCTATATGTTTCAATAAAAGTAGAGGTAAGATCATTATTATAAGAAAATATTTTAATCTCTCCAACCATATCAGGTTCAATTATAGACCATAATTTTCCTAATTTACTTAGATTACTTTTGTCTTCATACACGCAAATCATAAAATTATGTTCTTCATTAATATATAAATCACTTAACGAAAATCTTTGTGAACCTATACTATTTAACAATTTCGTTCTTACTATTTCCACTGATAAATTAATCTTGTCATAAAACAAAATAAAATTCAAAAATAGTGCACAACATCTAATGTCCGGTCTAACAAATAAATTCTGTATATAAGAATGCAAAACTCTTTTTCTATAGTTTATATACTCGTCATTTTTATAAGACATCAATTTTCTTTTTGGTAAATTTGGTAATGCTGAAAATCCAAAATGTAATAATTCGCAATGTAATTCTTCAAATTCGCTATACCTTCTACTTATTTCATATTTCAGGTCTTTGTATTCAACTAAAATAATGTAATATACTTTTTCATCTTTCACTTCTACTCTTTGTATGCCAATATTAAATTGTTCTAAGTCCATTATGTGGGCACAGGGAATATTGTACAATTTGCTGCTGCGTTGTGGCCGCTGTGTTGTTGCTATTGTATTGCTGCTACTGCGCTTTTACTAATTTATTTTGATTTCCACTTTCAGCGCTTCGTAATAATTAAAACAAAAATAATGACGTTAATGATCTGAAAATTCTTTTTATGGTAACCTTTTAAAAAATAAATTGTACATTAGGCTTGTTTACAAATCCAAAAAAAAAAAAAAAAAAAAAAAAAAATGGGAATAACTGTAGCTCAAAATGCTTTACAAGGAACATAAGGAAGAAGTAAAAGATATGTAACAAAAGGAAGAAAACAGGATATATATATATATAAATATATATATAATTACGAAAGAAGAGATTATATATAACTAATGGGAGAAAAAGAAGATATTCAACAATACATAGAAAAATTACAATAATTATCAGCTTTACAAATGAAAAACAATTACAGAAAAAAAAAGTGTAACTCTTATTAAAAGTATATTGCAGCAGGAATAATACATTGTCAAATAATTTAGTTCATTTTCAGAGCTTGAATTAAAAATTATATACACATTTTAACGTGTTAGATTAAAAGAAATAAAAATGTACATATATATTTAACATATGTAACGACTAAGTTTTACTGTATCACACAAAAAAAAAGATGATAAAAAAAATTAAATTTCAATGAAGTAGGAAATTTTTTTTTTGTTTTTTATTGCTTTTATTTAACAATACATAATTATTTAAACCTCTTAAGTTATTATAACAAATAAACAAGCAAAAAAAAAAATATAATATAAAAAAAAAAAAATATATATATTACCTCAGTAGGTTTACATAGTATATATGGTCGGGCATATAATTTAAATTTGATCAGTATGCCAATTCAGAATATTACGCAAAAAAACAAAAAAAATAAAAAAGGAATGCGGACAAAATATATTAATAAGAATTGGTTAAAACTATTTGTATAAATATGAAAATGTTTTATTATTTTTCTTTTTCTTTTTTTTTTAAAATAATATATATACAGGTTTAATATATGTACACCGAACATGTAGAAATTTGTATACTTCGTTGATAAAAGATAAATGTTATTGTGTGCAAACATTTTTATGAAATTGATATTTTTTTTCTCTTAGAAATATATTAAACGTGTACCCAAAACAGGCACATTTCATGTGCATATTTGTGTATTACCTATTTTATAAGTACATAAATTTAAAACTAACTGAAAAGAAGAATCGCAGTTTTTTTTGTTCTTTTTTTATTTTTTAGTACCAAATAATGTTATATTTTTTATGCTGATACTGAGGCTTAACAAATAACATACAAAAAAGAGGGCTGTTGATGAACATCAAATTTATTGTAATATTTTTTAATAGACAAATAAAATATTGTTTATAAGTTTTAATTTTATTTCCCTATAATATGTAATACTTTATTACGGAATGAAAATAAAGTATTAGTTACTCATGTAAAGTATGAGGGAAAATAAAAAAAAATAAAATATTTTTATATTAATATACACAACGCAAGCAAAAGTTTCATTGATATGACAAAAAGTGTAGCAAGGAAAATTTTGTGTACAATGAAACATTTTTCTATATTTAAAAAAAAAAATAGGTAAAATTATATAACTATTTCAATGTTACACGTTAAAAGGATAAAATTAAACTCAAGATTAATCCTTTAATCATTCACTCATATATTATTGTTATAAAAATGTATAAAAGGGGTGCATATATATACATATATAATTTTACCAGTATGGTTAAACTTTCGAAGTCGTCTTCACGCATTGTTCGATTTTTATTTTTTAATTTCTATCAATATGCTCTACCACTATTCTTATTACACTATTATGTTTTATATAATGATATTCCATATCATGTAATGCATTACTACTAACATTTTTTTTTTTTTTTTCTCACCTCTTAATTTTTGCTCATCATTTATGCAATCTTTTTTACATATTTATATACACCTATCCTCCCTCATTTTTTTTTATTTCTTTTTTTGTTATTTTTCTTATTTTTGGTTTTTTCATTGTTGAACGTAAATGTATTTTGTTTTTGAAGCTTTTTGATTTTTCCCTCTTTCAAGGAATTTGCTTCGTTAATATTTCCTTCGATATTTATTTCTCTGTCTATTTCGGTGTCTATAAGATCTATCGTATTTTCCTGCATTATGCGACTATTTTCTTCATTATTTGAGGATTCATTTAATAAGGTTAAATTATCAAGGGAAATTTTAGGCATCGGAATATTATTTTGGGTTTGTTTGTTATTTAATGTTGTTGCTTTTCTACATCCACCCATATTTGTATATCTTAATAATGATATTTTTGGGTCATCTAACTTTTCATTATTTTTACTCAATTCACTAGGACCTTCATCACCCTGGAATGTTTTTTTTTCTTCTAAATATTCACTTCCTTTATCTATAGGATATATAGAAAAACTTGATAAATCAGCTCTACTGTTATCAGTTACACTATGAAACTCTTCTTCATCTGTTCCTTTGTTAGAATAAATTTCATTATTTAAATTATTCATTCTACTTATTACATCTTCTGAAAAAACGTCTTCTTTAAAATGATTATTTATTATATTTGTTTTAACCACTTCCGTACTATTAATACCTACATCCGATAAATGTTCATCACTACTGTTAATATTATAAATTTCTTTATTTTTCTCAGTTACGAGGTGGGATGCTTTTCCCATGTGGTCTTTGAAAACGCTATTATGTTCTTCCTTATTTTTATTATCACACTTGTTAGCACTTTCTTCATTTGCTATCTTTTCAGTTTTATCTATTTTTTCCTTATGCTTTTCATTTGTTTCTAACGCTCCTTTTTCCTTGTCAGCAAGATCTACGGTTTCCTCCTTATTTGTTTTTCCCTCGTCTTTGCTTTCTTGTGATAGCTTGATAACCTGTTTTATTTTGTGTTTGTCACCATGTGCTTCCTCACTTCCTTTTAATTCCCTTTTTTTTACCTCTTCACTACCTTTTACTTCCTCACTACCTTTTACTTCCTCACTACCTTTTACTTCCTCACTACCTTTTACTTCCTCACTACCTTTTATTTCCTCACTACCTTTTATTTCCTCACTACCTTTTACTTCCTCACTACCTTTTATTTCCTCACTACCTTTTACTTCCTCACTACCTTTTATTTCCTCACTACCTTTTACTTCCTCACTACCTTTTACTTCCTCACTACCTTTTATTTCCTCACTACCTTTTACTTCCTCACTACCTTTTATTTCCTCACTACCTTTTACTTCCTCACTACCTTTTACTTCCTCACTACCTTTTATTTCCTCACTACCTTTTATTTCCTCACTACCTTTTATTTCCTCACTACCTTTTACTTCCTCACTACCTTTTATTTCCTCACTACCTTTTACTTCCTCACTACCTTTTATTTCCTCACTACCTTTTATTTCCTCACTACCTTTTACTTCCTCACTACCTTTTATTTCCTCACTACCTTTTATTTCCTCACTACCTTTTACTTCCTCACTACCTTTTATTTCCTCACTACCTTTTATTTCCTCACTACCTTTTATTTCCTCACTACCTTTTACTTCCTCACTACCTTTTATTTCCTCACTACCTTTTATTTCCTCACTACCTTTTATTTCCTCACTACCTTTTACTTCCTCACTACTTTTTCTTTGTTCACTTTTTTTTTTCCTTTCACCTTCTACTTCCTTGCTATCTTTTACTTCACTTTTTTTAGTCTGTTCAATTTTTTTTACTTCCTCAGTAGGAACCTGTACTTCCTCCTCCTCTTTCCCCATGGAACTAATTACATTTTTGTCATCATTTTGTATGCCACCACTCTTTCCTTTTACACTTTTTTTTTGTTGACTATTTTTAAATTTTATAAAGTTGACTAAGTCGGTAAAAGGGTTTTTTTCATTATGATAATGCAGATTACTGGAGGGGGCAGGTAAAAACTCGACATCTTTACTAGGGGCGTGCTCACTTACTAAGTCCTTTTTGCTTATATCTTTGAATTTATTACTAGACATTATATTTTCACTCATATTTTTAATATCATTAGAATTAATATCAGAGATAGGATTGTTTGTGGATATAGTTTTTTTTTTAACTTCTGTAAAAGATTTTTTTTTTTCTCTATAATTTTTAATATTATTACTGTCTAATAATATATCCAAGTTATTTTCTTTAACATGTATTGCTTTACCATAATTGTTGTCATTTTGCACTCGATCAGCAACAAAACTATTTACACTATGACTCAAATGGAAATATAAATTATTGTATGTATCATTGTTAATGGAATTTGTTGTAATATCGTTCTCCATTTGAGTAGTTATTTTTGAACTAATCTCAATATCTTTTTTTTGGTTAAAATTTGAGTTATCAGTTAAATGGTTAAGTGTACCTCTTTTCAAGGTTAAACCATCAAAATTTTTTTTTTTGTCAGAGTCGTAGGGTTCATTAGGTTTTACACTGTCCTTAACCATTTCACTAGATGATATATCACCGCGTTCAAATATAACAAAATATTCTGTTGCTTTTTTTTTATTTTCTACGTTCTTATTTTCCTCAACGATTTTTAATTTCTCATTTTCATTAATATTAGTATCACAAAGGTTTGTTGCTGATAAACTGTTCGACAAAAGAAGTTTTTCATTTTTTTCTGGACTTGTTGTTTTGCTATTTTCTTTTGTACTACTTTTCATTTTATCATTTATAATATAATAATTATCCTTTAAATTATGTACTTTTTGTAATTTTGAAAAATTTTCTACCATATATTCAAAATCCTTTTTACTATTAACATCACCATTTAAATAAGATTTATCATTTTTTTTATCAGGTGATGGTAAATTCTCTTTTTTTTGCAGGTTCATAGAAGAATTAAAATTTAATCTTTCATTCACAATTTTGTTGTTTTTTTTTTTTAAAATTTCTTGTTCATTAGTATGTTCCATTTTTACAGAATTGCTATTAAGAGATTTGTCTCTTTTTAGATTTTCAAAAAAGGACTTTCTTTGTTGGAATATGGAATTTGAGTTAGATTCTGGGAATCCTTCGGAGTTATTCCCCCCACCATTGCTACTGTCATTGTTGTTATCAAATTTACTGTTGTTACTATCATTGTTATTACTATCAATAATAACATCCATATTTGTATCATTCATGGTACTGTTTAAACTGCCGACAACATTCATATAATCCATTGGACTTGAAGATTCGTTTATGACATTTGTACCTTTTATGTTTGCACGAGAACTACTTAATAGATTGGTGCCATCATTTATCACATCACCTATTTTAACTGTTATTCCTCCTGTATTATTATTACAGTTGTTGCTATAAACGGCATTAGTGTTATCACTTGTACTAACTAAACTTCTAGGACCTATTGCATCATTGTGATTTATATCCTTGTCTAAACGACCATTATATAAAAGCTCTCCATCAGTTTTGGATTCCATTTTTAAATTATTTTCATAATTTCTATATCCTTCCTTTTCAGTATTTTTTACATCTAAGAGCATGATATTGTTATAGTTGCTTATATTTTTCAAGAAACTGCTTAAGCCTTTTTCATTAGGTTTTTCTGCTTTACTATTTTTACTTTCCTCATTTTCATAACTCTTCGTGTGAATAAAATCCATGATCCCTTGGTAATTTTTCGCTTCATCTTGCACGATATTTTGGTTAAGTTCTTCTATTTTTTTTATCTTTATATTATCCCTATAAGTGTACTTGTCAAATTGATTTATTTTAGAATTGTCATCAATATCACATATTTTAACAGTGTCTAAATTGGGGGGAATACTACTTTTAACACTATTTACGTCAGATGTATCATTTATTTCTAAATTCGTTATTTTTATTTTTTTCTCCATAATTTTTGCATTAGTTGTTTTGTCTTCTTCTTTCCTCTCTTTTGTATCTTCCTTTTGATCTTGTTCTATATTTATATAAGAAGGATTACCATTATTAGAATTAATGGAGTATGAAAATAAATTTTGCTTTATTTCTTTTTCTTTTTTATATTTTATATAATAATCATCAATTGGTATATGTTCAATACTGTTTATATTAACAGACTGCTTCAATATTTCTATATCCTTTTTTTCTAATTTTACCCATTCCTTTTGATACGTTGATGAATCGTTTCTTTTAATTAAATCTTTACTTTCCTTTGTATTAATTACAGTATCACTTCCGTTAAACCTTTGATTAGATTCGCATATCTTAGCTTCCCCTTTTGCATCAATATTGCAGCTTTTTTTGTTTTTATCATCATATTTTTTTTCATCCTTATTATTTTTTGAGCCGAGAATTTGGGGTTCCAAGGAACCTTCGGCTTTTTTGTATTGCTCATTGTTTTGTTCATTCATCGTTTCCTTATTCCGTTCATTCATCGTTTCCTTATTCCGTTCATTCATCGTTTCTTTATTCTGTTCATTTATCGTTTCCTTATTCCGTTCATTCATCATTTCTTTATTCTGTTCATTCATCGTTTCCTTATTCTGTTCATTCATCGTTTCCTTATTCTGTTCATTCATCGTTTCCTTATTCTGTTCATTCATCGTTTCCTTATTCTGTTCATTCATCGTTTCTTTATTCTGTTCATTCATCGTTTCCTTATTCCGTTCATTCATCGTTTCCTTATTCTGTTCATTCATCGTTTCTTTATTCTGTTCATTTATCGTTTCCTTATTCTGTTCATTCATCGTTTCCTTATTCCGTTCATTCATCGTTTCCTTATTCTGTTCATTCATTGCTTCCTTGTGTTGTTCATTTTTCATTTCCGTTTGATGTTCAATCTTCATCATGTTCTGTTCATTCTTCGTCTCTTTTTTTTGTTTATTATTTATGTCCTTTTGCAATTCATTTTTCATTTCCTTGTTCTGTTCGTTCTTCGTCTGCTTATGCTGTTCAATATTCATGTCCTTGTTCTGTTCAGAGTTCACCTCCTTTTTCTGTTCATTCTTTGTGTCCTTCTGTACAATCTTCATGTCCTCATTCTGTTCATTTTTCATATCCTCTTGCTGTACAATCTTCATCTCCTTGTTCTGTTCATACTTTGTCTCTTTCTGTTCATTTTTCATATCCTCTTGCTGTTCATACTTCATCTCCTTGTTCTGTTCATACTTTGTCTCTTTCTGTTCATTTTTCATATCCTCTTGCTGTTCATACTTCATCTCCTTGTTCTGTTCATACTTTGTCTCTTTCTGTTCATTTTTCATATCCTCTTGCTGTACAATCTTCATCTCCTTGTTCTGTTCATACTTTGTCTCTTTCTGTTCATTTTTCATATCCTCTTGCTGTACAATCTTCATCTCCTTGTTCTGTTCATACTTTGTCTCTTTCTGTTCATTTTTCATATCCTCTTGCTGTACAATCTTCATCTCCTTGTTCTGTTCATACTTTGTCTCTTTCTGTTCATTTTTTATATCCTCTTGCTGTACAATCTTCATCTCCTTGTTCTGTTCAAATCTTATCTCCTTCTGCTGCTCTTTTTTCTTTTCCTTGTAATAATCAATTTTCATCACATCCTGTTGTTCATTTTGCATTTCCTTTTGCTCTTTATTTTCCATCTTATTTTTTTCATTCTTCCTATCCTTGTGATATTCATTTTTCATTTCCTTTTGTTGTTCATTCTTCGTCTCCTTCTGTTCATGCTTCATCTCCTTATTCTGATCATTCTTGATCTCTCTGTACTGCTTACTCATTGTTTCCTTGTTCTGTTCATTCTGTCTCTCCTTCTGTTGCTGATTCTTCATCCCCTTGCATTGTACCTTGCTTTCTTTTGTTCCATAATAAAGTACACTTTCGGGCACTTTTATATCCTCAAAACCACTTACATTTTTTGGATCATTACCAGCTCCTTTTGCTCCTTCTCTATCTTCTTTTCTTGGAATGTTGATTGTAGGTGTCTGCTGATTTACAAAATTTATTTCTTTCACTACGTGGGGGATTTCAAAATGTTTATATTCTCTAACTGTTGATCTTTTCTGGTCCATTCTAAGTGTCACATTTTTTCTGTATTCCTTCTTATCAACTAAATTATCACAAATTAAGTTATTACTACCGATATGACCAATATTTTTAAGTATTTCCAGAGAATTGTTTTCATCATATTCTTTACATCCTTCAGAGTTAATCCTTGTTTTGGACTCCTTTTTTTCATACTTCTCTTCCATGAAATTATTAGTAAGGTTAACACTGTATTGATTATCTATGCCTATAATTCGTTCATTACCTTTTTCTTTATTTGAATTTTGCGAATAGCTTACAGTTTTTTTTTTGTTTTTATCTAAAATAAAATTATTTATTTGTTCTTCCACCTTTAATGGGTAAGAAGTAATACAGTTTTTTAGTTTTGAAATCTTTTCATTGTCTTTTTGTTTAAATTCTTCATTTATTTTGGTACTGTTATTCGACAGTAGAAGTATGGTGTTCAATTTTTTTATTTCTCCACCCTCTCTTTGTACGATATTTCTATTCGTATAACTTGATTTTTTCTTAGTTTCATACTGGTTCTTCATCTGTTTTGTAATATTATGTTTATAATAATCATCACTTAGAGTATTTTTATTCTCTTTCAGCAGTTGTTGCTTTGTGGGTTCCTGGATTTCCAAATTGGGTTCTATATTTTGTTTTATTTCTTTTTTGTTTCTTCTTCCTATAAAATTTTCAATAATGCGATTTTCTTCCTCATTAGTTACTACAAGGATTGTGTCTTTTTTCTTTAAATGTGGAGTAACATCATTTTGTGTGTCTTCACTTACTTGAGATACCATTTTCGTTACAGATATATTTGAATTTGCACATAACGAACTGTTCGAATGTTCCTGAGTATGTAAAGAGTATTTACTTGGTGTTAAATAATTCTTGTTATTATTTACATCTGACGAAAGTGTGTCACTTTTGTGTCCTTTTTCATTTTTTGCCAAATAATTGGAAGAATAAATATCAGCGCTTTTATTATTATCGACATTTTCGTACTTATCATCGTTTTCGTACTTATCATCGTTTTCGTATTTATCATCGTTTTCGTACTTATCATCGTTTTCGTACTTATCATCGTTTTCGTACTTATCAACATTTTTGTTCTTATCCATGTTTTTATTCTTATCAATACTTTTTTCTCGTTTGTTGGATTCCTTTTTTCTATTTGCACATTCTGAGTTATTTCTGCTTCCATCACTGGTTTGTACATTTATCCTATTTTGATTGTTTATATTTTCATTCTTCTTACTTTCCTTTTGTATAATGTTACTTGTTGATGAATTACTGTTGCATGGTTGATATTCTTCTTTTTTCTTATTTTTATTACTTTTATCTTTTACTTTACTAAGTTCATTTTTTTTTGTATATTTTTTAATTCCTGCATGAACAAAGCTTAAATCTTCGCTTAATCCATTATAAGATATACAATTGCTTTGTGAGAAGTCTCTGTATTGATTTTTCCCCACATAAATTGTTTTATTTTTTTCAATATCCCTATCTTTAAAATATAAGGAGAAATCGTTCTTCTCATAATAACTATTATTATGATCATTGTTATTATGATGATTATTTTTATGATTACTGCTATTACGAAGCTTGTTACGATGATGTTTGTTATGACGATACTTGTTATGATGATACTTGCTACTATAATTTTGATTACTCCAGTTATTATTCAAATCATCGTCATCACTTGAATAATCCGTTTTTTTTTCTATGCATATGTATTTTTTATTTTTGTAATGAGTTAAATAATATTTATAGCTCCTATCATATGTGTTTAGTTGGTTTTTTTCTAAATCTATTTGTAGGGACAACAGTTTTTCTTCTTTTACTTTGTCATTTTTTCCATCAATAATAATTTTTAGCTCTTGTAACCTCCTCTCTATATACCCTCTTTTTCTTCTTTTTAAACATATATATATTATAGCAACAAGTAATTCTAATACAAACAGAGGAAAAACAGTATACAACACTGACGAAAGAAATACTTCTTTAAAAGCATTGGATATATAATCTACATGTATAATTTCATAATACGACAATAATATAGATGTTAATATAGAAAAATGCACGAGTATATATAAGAGCAACGTCTTAAATGTGTTTACTATAAGTGCGTAAAAAGACACTACTACTGATATAAAAAAAATAAAAAATAGAGGTATATGATTATACAGAAATAACAATATACAAAATACAGTTTTTATTCCAAGTACAAATACTAAAAACGTAAAGTTTATTCTGCTCCAATCCGTTTGTTTTGAAAACAAAAACCTGGTGTTTTCTATTGCTTCTTCATTTTTCGGCATTTTTCCGTAACGTATGGATTAATTCTTACTGTCAAAATTTTGGTTGATTGGGAGAAATACAGTTAGTGAGAAAAAGAGAATGAAATATAAGATAACGCACAAATTGGTGAGCAAAAATAACGCACAAATTGGTGAGAAAAAATAACGCACAAATTGGTGAGCAAAAATAACGCACAAATTGGTAAGCAAAAATAACGCACAAATTGGTAAGCAAAAATAACGCACAAATTGGTGAGAAAAAATAACGCACAAATTGGTGAGAAAAAATAATGCACAAATTGGTAAGCAAAAATAACGCACAAAATAAAGGACAAACGAAAGGGGGAAAATTATATGCTTGCAAACAGGAATATCTTACATTCGCGCGGTATAATTATAAAATTAAAAAGTCACACACATGCAGACATACACAGATGGGGATGAGTAAATGGAGAAAAAAAAGGAGAGAGAAGGCATACAAAATACGATACATTAAGATAACAATATTGTGAAATAGAATAAATATGCAACAATATTCTCAGAAATATGCTCTAATTATAAACATGAATACGTAATAATAATAGAATATAATAGCATTACACCACGAAAACAAAATGAAAAAAAAAAAAATTTTACATTATATATTAAGAGAAACATTATGGTTGTAACACATTTCGTTTCTAGACAAAATTACATGAACTTTTAAAAAATGAAAAAATTCATTTTAAAAGATATGTAAAAGGGCTATTTTAACTTTTTTCTTTTTTTTCAAAGAATTATTAAAACTTAAAAAAAAAAAAAAATGTTAAATTTTTGTTACGCTTCAGCATTTGAATATATGTAACATATATGTATGAACACGGGCATTTGCTGATATTCTTGATAAACTATACACGTGCTGACATATATACATACACACATATATATAAACATACAATATATGACAAGTTCTCAATGTATGCACCTCAGCTGGGTAAAAATTTCATTAGCACATAAACATACATATATGTATGCAAATGTACAATAATTGTTACAGTTTAATTAAAATGAACTGATTGTTTTCCATTAAACTAAAAAAAAAAAAAATGTACATCCCACAAAGTCTTATAAAAGGCTTATTATTAAATAAGTTTCTCTTTTGAACAAAATTTTTATTTTTTCTCATATATTTTTTCTTTTATGCACATGCATATTTCCCTCATTTTTCATAAATAAGTAATAAATATATTTAATATATGTATGTCATATATATAAATATATATTTGTTATACATATAAATATGCATCTTTTATTTATATAGTACATATATATATATATTCATATATAAAAGGAATATTTTTCTTTTCGTTATTAGGTTACATAAATATGCATTTATGTATTCTAGCAAATTTTTTACGTATGAACAGCAAAAAATAGAGTTATATTTTTACTTTTTTTAATAGTTCATACTTTAGCATGGGCGAGATTTAACAATAAAATAAATAAATATATAAATATGCAAATAAATAAACGATATGAATAAGCGAAAAATAAACAGAAAAAATTGCTTAAGAATATAGCGTAATTTTATGCAAAAAAAAATAATTTTACTGAAAAATAAAATTTCAAGACCAATACAAAATAGCTAAGGTAAATTCTAAATCTAAAATGAACAAATCTTTCTAATGTGTTTTTGCTCCTTTTTTTTTTTTTTTTTTTTGTGTGTGTTGTATTAACATTAAAAATTAAATCCATCGATTCATGCGAAAAATACTTCTTTTTTCCTCTCATTCGTATTCATTTGTATAGGCCTTTCAGTTTATAATAAAAATTATTTTTCATGAAAAATATGCAATAATTTGTACTCCTTATATGCAGGTGTTAACATATATATATTCAATATATGTGCACTGTGAACCAAGCTAAAAGAAGTAACACAAAGCATTAATATTTCCATACATAAATACATTGTTTGGATTTGAATGTTGTGCATTTATCTTTACACAATTTAACATTGATGTTACCATTTAGATGTTTAATTAAAAGTTTTCGTAAGCGGATGTAACAACCAATCATTGATAATTTTTTTTTTTTTTTTTTTTTGTAACCATTTAGTCTTTTAAAACAGTACAACATTATCATACATACCAAAAGACAATAAGCAAATATAACATGAATACATAGAGTATAAAAAAAAAAAAAAAGTAATAAGAAAAGCAGTTTTTTGCAAATGGTGAGTATTATGTAGAATGCCATCTCCTTTACGATTTAAGGCCATTGAGATGTTGAAATGGAGTGCCTTAGAGTATTTGTTATTAAATAAAACATAGAGGATATTACATGTACATCCCCTAATTCTACGAATAATAAAAGTACAATATATAGTCATTTTATAGTATAATATAAATTGTACTTTTTATTTGAAGCATTCGACTGAGTCCTTTTAAGTGCACATTTTCCATAAAATAAGAAAAATACGAAAATAAAATTTCTGTTTTTTACCCTTTTCCTTTGCTACAAAAAATTAGATTAATACTGTCTTTTGAGCATTCATACACAATAGCGACTATATTTTATTATATATATATATGTATGCATATATAAACATGTATGTATATATAAATTTAGATGTATATATAAATACTTAAGTGTGCATATATGCACTAAGAACATTTCGAAAAAGCTCTGACACTACCAGGATGTAAACATTTAAGAAAAGTTTAAGTAATTTTAGGTAGATTTATATATATTAGTATATATATCTGCGAACAGTTTATGTTTTAAAAACGAATAGTAGTACTGTAAATAACAGGTACAATACTATACCGTTATATTAAAAAGAATATAATTTTATATCTAATTATATTATAATACTTCAAAGAAGAGGGGAAAAAAAAAAAACACTATTTCGTATTTGAACAATTCGTGATTTTATTTTACAAAATTTGTTAAAAAGAATTTTTTCATCTTTCAGCATAAAAAGGGGGGTGTGATAACAAAGAGTGTATTCTTTGTTGCATCAAAAAATTAATTAAAGGAATTTGTATCTTTCTTCTATTAAAGAATTTGCCCTTGAAAAACTTTAAAAATTGTGTCGCATGTATTGCAACGTGGCAATACAAGTAAAAAAGAGAAAATAGCCTAAAATGAGCATTCTTTTTTATATATTCGTAAAAAATAAATAAAAAAAGAAAAAAAAACTCATATACACGCTCATTTAACTGTTATTTTTGTTAATTATTTAAAAATATATTTTATTGAAATAAAAAAAAAAAATAAAAGCGAAAGTTCACAAATTTATAAAAATGAACCATGTCATATAAAAAGCAGCCTAAAAGGGGAAATATCGAATGAGGAAATATAAAATTTGAACAAAGAAAGGAATAAACATAGTATCTTCTTTTAAATTAAAGGAGATAAAAATAAATATTAGAACAAACACAATAAAGTGGTTAAATTAAATGCAAACGCTTTCCGTATCAACTGAGAGTTTAATGTTTATCTTTTTCTGCTTCCGTATATATATGTATATGTATATACATTTATATAAGTATATATATTTAAAGATATAAGTACATAAAACGAAGCGCAAAATATTTTCTTTTGTGAATATACGAGCATTTGTACATGAGTATATATATATTTATATATATGTATATATAGACATATTTGCAGCGTGGGAAAAGGCAAAAATGAAAGGGAGCACGAAAGAAATACCGTATTATGATAACAGCGTTGTTTTAGAAAAAAATGAGGGCTTCTTTAATTATTATGTGAATCAAAATATAATAAAAAAGGAAGAAATTGATAACTTTATGGAAATAATAAATAAAGAATTACCCATAACATTTCGTGTTTTAAAGAATAATAAGTATAGTGATTATATTCATGAGAATATAAAAAAGAAATTAGAATGCATCTGTAAGGACAATTATTCCATAATAAAATTAAATGAAGAAGATCATATGTATGAGATATATATAACACGATCACAGATAAAGAAAAATGAAAATTATAAAAATTTATGCAGTTATTTAATAAATTTAAATGAAAGTGGTTATATATTTAGGCAAGAATTAGTTAGTATGTTACCTATATTATTTTTAAAGTTAAAAGAAAATTTTTTTGTTTTAGATATTTGTGCAGCTCCTGGCTCGAAAACAGCTCAAATTGTAGACTATATGCATTTGATAAATAAAAAAAATGTAAAAAATTATTTGATAAAAAAATTTATTCAAAAAAATTGCTCAAGTATTAACAATTTAAGAGAAAATGCGGGTAACCAGGATAGCGATTCATGCTGTTCTGATATACGGGATTCAGAGGGTATTAATAGCATCGAAGGAAGTAATGGCTACAACGATGATGAATATGCGTATATGTGCGGAAATAGAAGCACAAAGTTTAGCGGTAGGACTCCTGTGGAGGGGAATGTGAAAACGAATGAACATAAAAATGTAAAAGAAAATGATGAAGGAGAACGTAATAAAACGGACACAGAAAATATTTATAAAAGTTACTATACCATATTAGATAACAATTTATATGATGAAAAATTGTTTGAGTACATTTTAAATGTAGACAATAATTTGTATAATGACTATAAAAAATTGATATCTAACAATAACCCTACGGGTGTAGTTGTAGCTAATGATGCTAATTTTAAAAGATGTTGTATGTTATTCCATCGCTTGAAAAATATACACAGTAATTGTTTAGTCGTAACAAATAATAATGCTATCAATTTTCCATATATTTATATAAAAAATGGAAAGGAAAATAAAGTTGAAAAAAAGTTCTTCGATTCAGTGTTATGTGACGTCCCATGTAGCGGTGATGGTACTTTGAGAAAAGACAGAAATATATGGTTAAACTGGAATCCTTTAAATGCTTATAATTTATTTCAAGTTCAAGTAAATATTTTAAAAAGATCAATTGAATTAACAAAGGAAAATGGAGTAATTGTTTACAGTACTTGTTCACTAAATCCTATTGAAAATGAAGCAGTTATTTGTGAAATTTTTAACTCAGTAGAGAATTTTAATTGTTTAAAATTAATTAATTTTGAAAATGAACTGATAACGAAATTGAACTTTAAAGAAGGAATAACTCAATGGAGAGTACTAATTGATGATATCTGGTTTGATACATATCAACAGTTTTGTGATTATTTAAAAAATAAAGAATCAAGTAAATATAAAAAAATTTATGATAAAATACAAAATGGAATGTTCACTCCTCCGAAGGAATTCATCGAATTAATTAACTTGAAATATGTGAAGCGCTTTTTTCCACATCATTATAACGCAGGGGGGTTTTTCATAGCTGTTATTAAAAAATGTGGTAAACTCAAATGGAAAGAAAAAGCGAAAAGGGAAAATATGAATAAGTGTATTGTAAATAAAAATGTAATAAGTAATAGAAATAAACTCGAAAAAGGGGAATTGAGGAAAAAGTACAAAAATAGAAAATACAAGAAAAGTAACAAGAAGAAAAAAAATAAAAATGGTGATCTTTCTTTTAATGGCTACAATATAAAGCAAAATTTTTCTCGTGAAATAGAAAATGAACAAAGGAAAATACTTGAAATAAAAAATAATTCACCTGAACAGGTCATACAAAATGGTCTTCGGAAAAGTTGTTCTCCAGTGAATAGTGATGGCTCTGTGATGGACGATGAGCATATTGAGAAAAATTACAACGTGGTAAACCATGACCTTATTATGAAGAATTATAAAGTGATAGACAATATTAATGATACCCGAAATTATCAAGTAATAGGAGATGAAGATATCACAAAAAATTACAACAATGAGGAAAATGGAAATGTTACAAAAAATGACAACTTGGAGGAAAATGACAACTTTGAAAAAAACTACAATGTGATCGATAGTGATTTTATCATAAGTAGTTGTCCAATACGAAGACCTCATGAGACAAGCAAGGGTGATGTAATAATAAACCTAATAAACAGGAAGAGCGAAGAGAAATTAAATAATTATAGCAAAAATGAAATGGATAGTAGTGTAGAATATACAGAACAGTATGATATTTTGAAGGAGAATAACAAAACAGCAAATGGATATGTAAAACCAAAAGGTAGTGTTCAAACAAAATGTAAAGTAGAAGATCAAATATATATGGGAAATGAAAAATTGACAAAGCAACAGGAATATGTAAGTTTAGATTATTATGAAAAGTTATTTTGTATAAATGATACATTAGAAAGAATAAAAAATTATTTTAATTTAAATGAGGAATTCTTGTCTATTAAAAGTAATTTATATATTCATTTAAAGGATGATAGCAATTTTTGTAAATTATCTATTAATGAAAGAATTAATTCGAATATTAAAAAAATTAATTTTGTTAGTAATTATACAAAAGATATTTTAGAATGTTATACCAAAATAAAATTAAAAATTATCAGTGCAGGAATAACAGTAATTCAAATAGATAAAAATAAAAAAAATAAAGTAGAAAATTATTATAGAATTAACTACAGTGGTTGCTTGAATTTTGTTCCTTTTTTTAAGGATGTTGATGCTTTTTTGTTAAATAAAATATATAGAAAGGAAATTATTAAAAATTATTTTTCACCTATATATGAAAATAAAAATAGGGTCTTTCATTTTGAAAGTTATATGAATCAGTTGATCGGAGAGAGAAAAAGCACTTTATCAAAAGGGACTACAAATAATACTAAGGTGGTCAAAAACGTAGGAGAAAATACGCATCCTGCGTCTTATGTAAATAATGAAAAAATCACGAATAGTCTAGGAGGTGAAGAAAATCTTTCAGAAGAAAAAAATAAGCATAATAAATATTCCGATGAGACTGAAAAAAAAAATATGAACACTATATGGGTAAAAAGTGATGTTATTTTAGATTTGATAAAAGTAGATAAATCAAAAATTAATAATATAACTAATGAAACTATTAAACAAACTGAAAAGTTAACAAAATATTCACCTAATATTTTATTAACTTTAAATAAAAATAAACAAATCTTGGCTATCCCATCAAATAAGGGAAATCTGTATGTAGACATTAGCATTGACAAAAATTCTATCATTATGTTGCCATATATATTAAATTAGAATTTTATGCGCAAATAGTATGCATGGGAATTATATGGACATGTAATTTTACTATTACATTACTATTATATTATTATTATGTTATTATATTATTATTATGGTATTATATTATTATTCTGTTATTATATTATTATTCTGTTATTATATTATTATTCTGTTATTATATTATTATTCTGTTATTATATTATTATTCTGTTATTATGATATAATATGGTTATACTATTATTATATTATTATATTGTTATTATGTTATTATGATATAATATGGTTATACTATTATTATATTATTATATTGTTATATTTCCACGTCTCTTAATATTTATTAAACATTTTGTTATTTTTCAGTTAAATTAAGTTGTTCCTCTTTTTACAGTTAAAAACACGTTATCCTTTTTAGCCTCTTTGTTGAACGCTTTAAAATGAAACCATATATTTTGATCGTGCGCATTCGGATATGCCTTTTTTTTTTTTTTCTTTTTTTTTTCTATGTTTTAACTTATTTGTTTATCTAGGACTTCTATGTGTGTATCACTTTAATTTTTTTTTTTTTTTTTTTTTTTCGTTTCATTTTTCCGAATTTTTAAATAGTTGCAACGTTGTAATATTCGTGCGGTTCTTATTTAAAATTCAGAATTCACACAAAAAATAAAAAAAATTTTGTTATTTATAATATAGTAAAACTTTTAAATAATTATAAGTTTGTTAATATTTTCAGTTTTTTTCTTTCATAAAAAATTATTAAGGAAAAAAAAAAAAATTACTTTTAGGAATTTATCTCAAATAATTGTGCTTTCGTAAGAAACGTATTTTTTCTTAGTATATTGTTGACAAAACAAAAAAACAAAAAACTTAAATATTTTTATAATCAGAATTGCAAATTAAAAAATACGCTAAATATATTGCAAGGGGTATGTCAATAAAATGTATAACAAAAAAAAAAAAAAAAAAAAAAGGATGAGTAAAAGGTTTAAATAAGGAATGACGTGTTGTTAATCTGCACCTCCGCTTCTTGTGTGTATTTTATTTATTTTTTTTTTTAGTTCTGTATATTCAGACACAGGTATACAATATTTTACGCGGACTATTTGGTTTTTTCATTTGCTATTACTCATGAACATATTTTCATCAATATCTTCTTCACTATTAATAACATTGTAAAAGCTATCTACTGAATAAGGAAATATTATAGGTAGAGCCTTATTTGGTGTGTGCGTATTTTTTTTGGGTAGTTTTACCTTATCTGCTTTTACATTGGTTTCACTTATTTTTTTAAAATTTTTAAAATTTTGAATAACATTTGTAAGCTTTTTGGGATCAATATGACTATTTCTTCTTATTATTTTGTTGTTGTTGTGTACAACATCGGTAGTATTTATTTCATTTTTGTTTTCTATACCTTTTCTTTGTATCTTCCTTTTTATTTTTTTCGCTGACAATTTTCTTCTCAGTTCTTGTACAAATTTTTTTTTTGGATCATAACTTATACTTCCCGGTAAATTACTATTTGCTTTTTTTATTTTATAAGCTAAAGCATTTTTCTCTTTATTTCGTGGGTTTTTCTTTTCATTTTTCTCCTCTGTATCCAACTTTTTCACATCACTTATAGCGCTGATCTGATGCTTATTACTGTCATTATTATAATTATTATTACGATAATTATTATTGTAGTAGTATTCTAATATTTTTTTTTTAATTCGCTCATCTGGAATATGTATATCTTTGATCGAAATTTTTTTTTTACGTAAATTTTCATTGTACTTAGATTCGAACGAAAAATCCGAATTTAGATGAACAGACTCATAATAGGGCATAATATTTTTCCTAGTTAGATTATTTTTTATAAAATTTTCTTCATCGAAGGAAATGACGAAGGATGCGTTATTTTGTCTTCCTTGTTTTGTTAAATCTCTATCTAATTCATAATTAGAATCAAATGTTATCTTAGAAATACTTTTATGGTTAATTTTTCTATTCGTTTTTGTGTACTTGTGTAGTTCACCATTTTTTTCGTACATTCTGTGTGTATTTATTTTTTTCAAAGAATTTTCACGAATGCTGCTTACTCTTCTTGGGTTGCTATTAACGTTCGTAGTAGACCTTAGCATTTGTTGTGTACTGTTATATAATGGGGAATAGCTGTTATTCTGTTTACGAGCACTATCATTACTGTAAGCCTCATCACTTAAATTTTCATTCTTATATTTGTTATGAATACTACTCTTACGATAATAGTTATTTGAATATCCTTCTAAGGTTTTTAAATTGATAGGATTTGCTCTCTTTGTAGAATTTTTTTTTTTATAATTCGGTTCATTCGTTTTTTGGATAACTTGTTGGTTTACCATTTTATTAATATCTTGATCAATCACTTGATCAATTTCTCGATTAGCTTCTTTATCATTCTCTTGATTAATTTCATTATTCGTTTCTTTCCAATTTTGCATGGTGTATTCATCGTTAAAATCGTCATCTGTGAATATTTTGATATTATGCATACTTATATCATTATCTGATATATTTATAAATTCACTTGCATCATCAATCTCCTTAGATATGTAACTCTGAACGCTACTATTTAATATGTTTTCACATTTATTTGAATAACTTTCATAGTCAATAACTTCTAATTTGTGTGATTCTTGCTTTAAAACATCTCCTACTTCAACGAAAGCATTTTTAGGATTATCTACGTGAACACCATCACTTTTACTACTTTTAATTTTGATGGTGGGGAATATATTACCTTGTTCTATCAATTCGACAAAAGATTCGTGTGTATCTTTTTGTAATTTTTTTATATCTTCTACGGTTTTGTACTTTTGTTGTTCTTTAAATAATTCTGTACGTATTTTTAAAAAAGGATACAAATTGTTTTCTGATTTCCATCTTTTATACTGTTTCGTTTCTATGTTTTCATAATTATTTGATGACATATTTGAATTAGAATTATCTTCTAATGCATCTTTTACAAAATTGGTTATGCTGGATGCATCACTATCTTCGGTACTACCTGTATCTGCACAAAAGCTATTTTTTTTTAAGGAATAATTATTTTTTTCTATATGTAGATTTTCAGGAGACCAAGAATATGTGCTAATAATGCTGTTAAAATGTTTAATGTAACCTGGGTTATAGAAGGGATTATTGCTGCTGCTGTTGTTATTATTGCTATTACCTTGACTATTATTATTGTTGCTATGACTATTTTTATGAATGCTATTATTACTATTGACATTGTTATTACTATCTTTCTCGCAGTGTCTATCTTTTTTTTTTTTTTCCACCTCCTTTTTTTCACTGTCCTCATTTATATTATTATAATTGTTTCGCTTCAAAAGTTCTGATGTAATTTTTGCATTTTTCTTGCGCACATTACAGTGTTTATACTGCGACACTTTTAAATTTTCAGACTTTGCTTTTTTAAGTGTTATTTTTGTGTTACTACCAGATCCGTTTTGTTTTCCCTTTTTTCTTTCTGTTTTCATTTTGTTCTCCTTCTGATTAGCTATTTTTTTTTTTTTTTTTTTTTTTCTTTGTTGGTTTATTACTGGAATTTATCATTTCGTCCGTGTCCTGTTTATTTGAATATATATTGCTTTCCGTTTTCATGAGATCATTTTCATATAAATTGTTATTTGCGTTTTTATAATCATTTTTAAATTCATCTGTTTTTACATTATTCGATATTATTGATAAATTACTACTTTTCAAATAATTATCTGACATACACTTTTCTGAATCAACAGAGTTTTTATTTATCAAAGAAGAATTATTCGCAGTAAAGAAAGAATTACTTGAAGTGCTTCTATTATAGCTCGTTGATTTTTCACTATAAATATTTTTATGCGTTAAGTAATGTGGACCATTTGAGGAGGGTATGGGCGTATCTTCAGTGTCTTTTTTTTCACCATTGTTTCCATTATTTTTGCCAATATTCTTACATTCGACATTTACCCAATTATCATTTTCCTTCCCTTTTATAATAATCTTATCCTCTTGATGGTGCGTTACCAATGTCGTAGAATGGTTTTCATTACCTATAACTAAGCTCTTGTTGTATGCATTATTTTCATCCTTTTTTTTCAATCTCATATAGCTCTCACTAAAATTCGCTTCTAAAAAATTGTCAATATTAGTGTGACATGTACTGTTCCTAGTATCATTAGTATTAGTATCACAGTTATTACTGGGATTTGTTTGTTTTGTTTCAGTATGCAACATTTCAACATTCAACGGTATTTTACCATCTTTTTTATCACTTGCGTTGTCCTCTTCTTTATCTTGTAAATAACCACTATTCCTCATGTTATTTTTTATGTTAACGTCTACTTTAATTTTTGAATTTTCACAAATTTCATAATTAACAAAATTTTTTTTTAAAAATGTACTATCCTTTTCTTCACTCTTTTTATCATTGATATTTTTATCTAATTTAATATATTCCATATTACATTTGTTCCTGTATATGTAATCTTCATTTATTTTTATATTCTCCGTATTAACATGTAAATCTTTTATTTTATATGAACTGTTCATAATTTTTTTATCAGAGGAGTTTATTATGTTGTCCATGTCATTTTTTGGAGGAAAAACAGAATAGTTCGAATATAATTCCCTCGTTTTTTTTTTCTTGTCCTTCATTTCTTCTGCAATTTTATTATTCCTTCTGCTTATGTTATTAGTAGTATTTGTTATATCACTATAGTGATCCAATAGTTTGTCATCCTTTTGCTCAAAATGTTTGTACTTATTGCCTGTGTTGAATTTCAGGTCTCGTTTGTTTATTTTATTTTTTTTGGTATTTGAATTATCATCATCTCGTGATCTATCATCTCGCGATTTGTCGTCTCTCGATTTGTCATCTCTCGATTTGTCATGTCCTGATTTGTCATCTCTCGATTTATCATCCCTTGACTTGTCATCTTCCGATTTGTCGTCACCCGACTTATCATCACTTGATTTGCCATCATCTAATATACGATGAACTTTAAAAGACGCTTCCCTTTCATTTACCTCCTTACTTGCATCCGCTGCCATTGCTTTAATACTATATTCGTGTATTTTCCTTTTAAAATCATCAATATTTGCAAAACTATTATATGCAAAAGACTCATAAAATATATCATTGCCAACTAATAACCCCGTTAACTCATTATCAGTTGATGAACTAGCTTCAGATATTTTGTTTTGAAAACCATAAATTCTATTAAATATATTTTTATTAGGTTCATGTATATTTATTTCTTTCTCTTTATTTAATATACCCATATTACGTTCATATTTTTCGTCTTCACAATTTACATAATCATTTTGTTTTGGATTTTCAAAAGAGCTATCATCATTTCGTAAAAATAAATTTAAATCTGCTTTTTTAATAATTTGTTCATCTGTGTAATCGTTATTGCCGTCTTTTATGTTAGAAATATGTTTTCTATATGCTTCATTTATGTTTAAATTATCAAATGAGTTTATTCTATAATAGAAATTATTGTAATTATTTTTTTGTTTCATGTTTACTTTATTATTACTCTTCTTACGTTCAAGGATTCCTATTTCATTCATTTTATTAGACCGTTCTACCTTAGAATTATTAAACTTATCAAAGGAACCATATTTACAATTCAAAGACGGTTTTACGTCTTTCGTGCACTCTTTATTATCATTATATATGTTTCTATCATTTTTATCATACCATTTATTATGATACTTACCATCTGTAGAATTGGAAAACAGCTCATATGTTTTAATTTTAGATAAGTCTCTTCTTAAACATATGCTTTCTTTTTTTTTTAAATGAGTTCCTTTTAAGGGAATATTTGTCATTTTCTTTTTCTTTTCCCCCTCTTTGTCATTATAGTCGTTCGAATCATTTTTCTTTTCATCTTTTTTATGCAAAAGCAGAGGTGACACATCTAATACTCCATTTGATTTACTTTCGTAATGCTTATGGTCTATATTATTATCCTGTTTCACTCTTAAATGAGTATTTTTCATCAATCCACTATTATTTTCTAATATATATGAATTCAGAAAATTTACTATATGTTCATCATAATAATTAGAAGATGGTTGAATATTTACGGTTCTTTTATGATCCTTTAGTGATTTCTTTTCATTAGGGATGTCGTAATATTTTGTTTTTTTCTCTTCCATTTTGTTAATAGTAGATAACTGGCTATCCATTCTGCTGTTTTCTTCATCTTTATTTTGTTTTGTTTTATATTTATATAAAGCTACTTTTGTCAGATCATCTTCCTTTTTATTTCCTTCTACTATTACTTCATTATATATATTTATATTATAAGAATCATTATTTTCTAGGTATTTATTGACTAATTCTTTTAGGAACGTATCATTAAGTTTACTACTGTCGAAATCGGCTTCGTTAGGTGATGAAGATAAATATTTTTTTAAATCTCTTACCAGATCATAAGTGTCTAAATTTAAATTACTACTCGTTAGATAATTATTTGAATATTTTGGAGAAAAATTATTTTTTTCTTCAATTAGTTTGATATGCTCAGAATTATAACCAAGCTCCTTTTCATAATCATCATTTTCATTTTTATTAATTTTAATATCTTCAGCAAAATTTTTTGGGGACGAATTAGGACTGAAATTACAAGTTATGTCGTTGCTATGTATGCAGTATTTTTCAACAGCCGTTCTCCCTTTTGAAATGTTCCTTACACTACTAACATTTGAACTTGTCCTTTCATAAGTCCACTTATTACTTTCCTTGTTATTTTGTTGAACTTTTGTTTTGTTACCCTTTTGTTGTTCGACTTCCCCCCTATCTTCTACTTCTACTTTTGCTTTTGCTTCCATATCTTTATTTTTAAGTTGTTCATTAGAAATAAATTGCATGTTTTCCCCCATTCCATTCGAACTTTCGAGGATACTATTAGATAGAAACTTTTTTTTAATACTGTAATTTATATCTAATTTGATCTCTCTTTTTTGTCTAGGTTCTTCCTCTTTATTTTTAAATATTTTCCCCTCATTTGGTAGTATGGATGAGTGAACATATTCCCTTGAATCGCACAAAGGATAGTGGCTTGTATAATAATCTGTTTTATATTGACATGTCCTACTTTTGCTTGTTGTATCTCGTCTTTTTTTATTTTGGCTTGCTTTATTTTTTCCTGTTGTAAATAGTTCCCCCTTCACTCCAACATTGTATGTTTTGTTTTCTTTCCTATTATGATTCCCTATGTACACCTCCATCTTTTTATTAGGCGTTGACTTGTCTTTATTGTTGTTACAATATAGGGATTTCCTATTTAAATGACGGTCTATTATCAGTTTGTCTTCTTTAAATCCATCTTGGATTTTCTTTATGTGAGAAAATTTCATCTTCTCATTGTCATCCTCCTCCTCTAACTCTTGAATGAGTGTCTTTTTCTCATTGAACAGCACAAATTCCTTGTTCGAATTGGATAGAAAACTGTTTTCCGCAATGTAATGACTAACAAGACTATTCGAGTACTTATTTAAATTTTTGAACTTATTTAACGTTTCTATTTTGTCCAAATCATTATCCGTTTCACTATATGAAAACTTAGCTTGGTTATTTCGTTCATTTTTTTCATCCTTCATTGTTTTGATATGTGCTATATTGTAACTCGGCTTCAGATACATTACCCTATTTTCATTTAATTTTTTTGAAAAAGTGTAATCAGGCCAAGTTAAAAACAATTTGTTATTAATTTTGTTTTTTTCATCTTTTAGATCATTGTTGATGTATTCTTTGAGTGAATTGTAGGAAAATTCATTGAAATCTTCATTGATGTCTTCATTGATGTCTTCATTGATGTCTTCATTGATGACTTCATTGATGACTTCATTATATTTTTTTCTTAAACATTCAGTGCTCTCTCTAGATTTACTTTTTAATATGTTAACTTCATCCATGAGTTGTTTTTTCATTATGCAGTTACACATTTCACTTAATTTGCTGCTACTAATACTACTACTACTACTATTATTATTATTATTACTATTACTATTACTTTTACTATTACTTTTACTATTACTATTAATTTTACTATTAATTTCACTATTATTATTATTATTATTATTATTAATAATAATAATATTGCTATTATTATTATTATGTTCGTGTTCGTTTTCGTTATTTGCATCCCTATGTTTTACTATTAATTCATCTTTCTTTGTGTTATTCACATTCTCTACCGTATTATTTGGGTCGCATTTTTTTAAATATGTTTTCTTCTTCTTTATGTTCATAATATGTTGTTTAGTTGAACACTCATTTCTTTCACTGTCTATACGATTCTTATTGCTTGGTAATAAAATTTTGTTACTATAAGATAAAGTTTTATCTGGCTTTATACTCAAAAGATTTAACTGTTTTTCACTGTATATTGTTTTTTTAATATTTGAATATATTTCCTCTATACTTTTCAACGAGCCCATTTTTTCCCTAAAACTCTCTTCATCTTCTTTAAAATTGGTGCTATCACTCTTACATAAAATTTTTTTTATAAAGTTACTTAAAATTTCTTCAAAGCTGTTTATGCATAGAGAATCTTCTTCAAAATTGTTTGTTATATCGTTGGAAACGTTCTCTATAAGACCTTCCTTAATACCGTCACTTCCGTTGTACTGTATCATTAAAGATTCTGCATAACTCAATAAGCTATTTAAATTAAGATGGTTACTCTTTTCCTTCAATATGTCGTACTCTGCTCCACCATTATAACTCTTACCATATTTTGCCAAGCCACTTTCAAAGTCCCATTTGTTGAGCAAATTTTCCTTTTTCTTATACTTATGATCATTTTGCAAATTTATGTCTGAATATTCATTAAGTGGAATATTTGCATAATCTTTTTTTTTGTCATCCATCATTTTAGTATCCTGTTGAGCCTTATTTTCTGCTATGATTTGATCTAACTCGTGAATTAGACTTTGCATTATTTTAGATGGTGATGTACTCATTTCTTCATCAATAAACTCTAAACTATGTTTACTATATAGTGATGATAAGAAATGTTTTATATTATTATCTTCAAAAAATGACTGTAATATTTTCGAGTTTAAAGAAAAGGAGCTATCTAAGTTTATGTTGACATCTGTTAAGAAATTACTAATAATTTCATTTAAAGAATTACTATTTAATATATCATCGCTTAAAAAATTTGAACACTTCAATGTAGAATAAGAAGTTTTCATTTTATTTAATATGTTCGTATTACTACTTAAAACTTGACTGATATCAAATAATTTGATTTCTTCCTGTTTTTCTATGTTAGTATGATTGCTTTTAAAAAATTCATTTAATTTATTTGAGTTTGCAAATAGATAATAGAAATCATTGTTAAATTTCTTATAATCTAAATTTTTGCATTTAAGCCATTCTTTGTATACCCGTCCAATAATACCAGGGTAGTAATACCAAAAATAATTTTCTTCTTTTTTTGTACTTTCATCAGAGGATATTTTAGTTGTAGTAGAATATATAGGTATATTAAAATAATCACTTGTGTAATTGCTAAATAGCGAGTTACATTTACTAGGTTTTGTAATTGTGTTTGAGTTTAACCAGTACAACGAGCAGATATCATTGGTGTCCTCAAATATGCTGGGAATATTTAGATCAATTAATGTGTTACTTATGATATCGCTTTTATGCGTGTACGAATTTAGAGAGTAATTTCTTTTGCTCTTAGGACTTAAACATTCATTTGTTACACATGCACTGTTCATTTTAAACTTAGAATTTGTTTTTAAATAGTTGAAAATGCTTTCTTCATATGATGTAACAGTGATATCTTTTAATCCGTAAGTATCTGGTCCCATATAGCGTAAAGAATAAAAATCATCCTTATTTCGTACAACTCCTTGTGATGAGGATAGAGGAGTACTTTTTTCCTTATCTAAAGTTGAATTAGCACTGACTACAATGAGTTCTTTCATATCATCCCTTTGTCCATATTTATCATGACGAATAATTTCCTCACTGTCTTCTGTTGAAGCTTCTAACAATGTTGTTTCGGTTAACTTGGTGATAAATTTCTTCTTATTTAAATAAAACAATAACTCGTCATAGCTATCTAATAACATCTCGATTATGAATGCATATTTACTATAAAATAAGGAGGTGGTGGAATAATTTGCATGTTCGCAATTACTGAGGTAAAATTTTTTACTGTTTAATGGGTACATCTTGGATTTACTTTTATTGCTTCTTTCACTCTGAATATTGGACACGTTTTTAAGCAAAAAACTAGTGCCTGTATTTGCATCGTTTGTAGTGCTTCTATTTTGATGTGCCTTATATCGCGCTAAATTACTATTATTGTTATTATTATAGTTAATATTATTATTATAATTATTATATTTAATACTATTATTATTATTATTATATTTAATACTATTATTATTATTATTATATTTAATACTATTATTATTATTATTATAGTTAATATCATTATTATACTCGCCACTGCTAAAGCAGTCAGATGATGTGTCACTTATATTTAATACAAAATCTTTTGAGCCCTTGTTACCCTCCTTTGGCATGCTTCCACCTCGTTGTACAGGTTTAAAATTATTTTTTTTTCTACTTCCATTTAAATATACAAGTTTCATGTCGTTTTTTCCTCCATTTAATAATTCCTTCCTCTTGTGAACATTTGACGAATTCTTAAAATCGAGAGCTGTGTTAAGTAATAGATGCTTAAATAAATGGTATTCATTATATATGTACTTGTCTATATCTATATTTATTTCTTTGCTCCTTTTCTTCTCAACATTTAATATTTTATTATTATCATCTAGGCTTAAGACATACTTGTCATATTTAAAATAAACATCCTTATTTTTATCATCCGCATTGTTCTCAATGTAGGGAAATATATTTGAATAATGTGCTCTTCTTTGAGAAAAGCATTTAAACAAAAATTTTTTATATGAAAAAAAAATATAAAATATATATAACAAATGAAGAACCAAAAAGAATATCACGAATATCATATAGAATAAATAAACTTTATTATGCAAAACTTGTAATTCATCAAAAGATGTAGTTTGTAATTTCACTAGTTCTGTTGTATTGCTTGGTAATGAAACACAGGCTATAATCGCATTTGTAATAATTATAATCATTTGAAGAATTAACATTGTAACCATACTATATGTACGGAGGGTATATGTAAGGACACTGCTCAAAAATAAGATGAGAGAACATACAATAAATAAAATATCTCCAAAACAAATAAAGATAAAAAAGAATGCCAATGTACCAAAAGAAAAGAGGGTGCACATATCAAGGTAATTAAAATATGTAACTACATTATAATAAATCCACATATTTTTCCTCTTATATTTCTTTATATATCGTACTGAAAACATATATACAAAAAGAATAGAAGCATAGATGAGACAAAGAACTGTTTCCAATACTAATAAATTCTTATTCGTGTTTATATTATTTATAGCATTTTGTTTTGTCGTCGTTTCAATGACACTCTCCTTATTAATATTTGAATAGGAAAAAACGGTAGCGATTGATATGAATAATATTCCAGTAATAGAATTCAACAAAGCCATATTAGTTCTACTATATTTTAGCTGTATAGATATTATAAAAAGTAATAGTGATAGCAGAAGCCCCATGTATTCGCTCATTATAGCAAAAATTATTAACAACGACAAAAACATAAAACTAAATATACAATTTATATCTCTCATTTGGAATATTCTTGAAAAGTACTGCTTTTTATTTGATCCTTTATATGCTTTATATACTCTATTCAATATATCATTTATCTGTTGATTTATTTTTTCTAAATATTCCTGATATTTTTCTGTAGACATGTAAGTATTGCATTTATATTTTTTTCTCATTTTTCTTTCCCCCTTTGTTTCTTCCTTTGCATTATGTTCATAAAAATGATTATAAGGGCCACTACAATTAAAATTTTCCTTTTGATTTTCTACTATTTGTAATTTCTTCTTGTTCCCTGAATATCTGTCATTATTTATTTCGTTTACTCCATAAATCTCTTTATTATCATGCATAAATGAATTGTTATAATTTAACCTTCTTTCATTGGTTGTATTTATCCTTTCGTCATTTTTATCGTATACATCTACATTTTGCTCATTCTCTTTATTTTCTTTTCTTTCTTCATTTACTTGTTCTTTGTATATGTCCATGCAATTATTATCCATCTGTCGCTCTTCAGCCATTTTTTCAGTGACATTTGTGTTAAAGCTATCTCTAGCATTTTCTAAAGTCCTTGAATTTGTTCTAATCGAATCACGTGCGTCCTTCATATTTCTATGGGTGTGTTTGTAACCGTTAGGTTTTGTTTCCCTTTGTTCCGTTAAAAATATGCATACATATGTACATATATATATAAATATATATATATTATTATGAGACAGAAAAAGAGCACACCGTATCTACTTCAAAAAATTATATACACAGCACTAAATATACGCTTACAGTCCGTAATAACACGTACCTGTGTCGTGAAATTCTCATAAAATACACAAGTGCAAATCAGCAATGTGAACATGTAATAAATTCATAAACAAAAAGTAGCGATGTAAAAATGTTTTATATTGATAAAAACATTTATACAAAATAATGAACATATGCATGTGAAAAGCTCACTTACAGCTGTTCCTCTTACATAAAACAATTTCTTCACAAGTTGGAGTGCAAATAAATAAGAATATATATACATATATACGCATGCATATGCTATAGATACGTATGAACTCATATATATGTATGTTTCTATGTGATGGCTATGTTCACACAACAATTTTACATTAAGAAGATAAGCTTGCTTTCTTCTTTCTTTTTGATATGTCTCAGCTAATTCACACTAACAGGCCAGCTTTATTTCAGAAGAGAAGCCAGCAACTGAAGAATACAAAAAAATAAGGAGACAGAAATAAGCAAACATGTATACATAAGTACATACATATACGTATATACACATGCGTATATATAAATACGTGTACATATGCACAATAAACAATACTTAAACATGTTTCACAACTCCTATGCTATCTTTAAAAATTAGACAACTTTCATTCCCTTTTAATTTGCAAAAAAAAAAAAAAAAAAATTAACAAAAAGACAATGGTTGCTATCATTTTTTTTGAAAAAACATAATGATACTGCCAAAAAATTAATCGAAAAAAAAAAAATAAAATAAAAAGTATGGAAATATTTATACAAATGTTATAAAAAAAATTAAATAAAAAGTTCAATTTTTGTTGTCATATGTTTTGTGAACTTATTTTTGCCTTATTTCCAAGTTTTTAAAAAATTATGAAAAAGAATGTGTACAATAAAATAACAAGATAAAAAAAAAAAAAAACAACACAAAAATCTAAACACAGAAGAATTATATATCATTCGTATATATTTTGTGAAAACAAAAATTAATAAAATATTTTTTGCAATTATAAATTCCGTAATGACCTAATAAAAAAATAATACAATTTATATGAATGCTCGGTGCTTTCTTCATTTGCCTATTTGTGCATATGTTTATATAATAATATGCAAAAGAAAGAATTTTTTTTTTTTTTTTTAATTTTTACACGTTAAGATTAAACATTTTTACAATTAAAAAAAAAAAAAAAAAGGAAAGAAAAGAAAAGAAAAATAAAAAGAACAATATTAAGGAAACACAATATGTAAAATAAAGAAAATTATTCTATTTACTAAAAGAATAAACAAACATTGACCTGACATTTTTTCTACTATTATGTGCGCGAAACAAAAAAGTGTATTTCTAAAAGTTTTGCATACACATATATATGTACAATGTCAATTTTACTTACACAAAAATGGTGTAAATTCTTTTTACTTTCATTCCATTATTTATTTATTTGGAAAAAAGTATATATGCATATACGTATATTGTATGTATGTATGTATGTATGTATGCATGTATGCATGTATGTTTGTTTTTTTTTTTTTAATTTACACATTTGTGTTCTTTTTGTGCCTAAGCAGAACAGTATTTCTCTTAAGAAAAGTTCTAGTACTTCAAGTGTTTCAAAATTTTGAAAAATAAACCTTTAACTTTTAAAAATATCATTGCACAATAAAAATTCATATTGAGAAAGTATGCATAAGTACATATAAAAAATAAACACCTGAATTTTTTAATTCTATCATTTTTGGAAATATATAAATTATAGCATTGAAAAATAAAAATTATATTAGTTATCTTTCGTAAACGTCCATTTTCTTTTGAATTTTTAAATATAACATTCTTTTAAATAACATAATACAAATTTAATTTATAAAAAATTCGTTTCCACATTTTTTTTTTTTTTTTAAGAAATAAAATTATATCTTATTAAAAAAATGAAGTTCATTATGAATAGTAATTTATAATGTAACACAAAATTGTGTAACGTTTGAATGTTACATAAATGTAAATGGATCTTAGATTCTCCTTAAAACATATAATATTATGCTTAATTACAAACTCTTATAACATGTATACATATCTTACAGATACTCAACAAATTTTATATTATATCTATCTTTGTAACGTAAAAGAAATGTGAGAGGTAATTATCAGATATACTTTTTTCAAAATGTTCGTGTGTTCAGCGTACACGACAAATTTTTTTTGCGGCTCACTATATATATTTGTATATATATCTCGTGTTGCAGAAAAATATAGCACGATAACAATATACAGAAAAAATGACAAAATTAGTAACACAAAATATGTTAAGACATCTTTTTACCACGAATTTGTAAATCTCCTTATACCAATTTCTGAAAACTTATTAACTGATTTAACATAATAACTGAAGATATTATTGAATAAACTGTACACAACAAATAAAAATTCAATAGTTATTAACACATAAAATTGGAAAAAATAATGTAAGTGCGTTAAACTAAATATATAAGTGGTCTTTTTTAACAATCATATAGAAAAGATAACATGTTGCTAATTTTCAGATCTTTAAACAAGTCAAAAAAAAATAAAATAAGGTTTACATATGTACATTTAAATATATATATATATATATATATTTATATATTTATATATATATTTATATATATTTATGGGCCTACAACGCCATATCTAGAAAACCCTTCATATCCACCAACAGGAATTAGTATCACTTTAAGCTAGTATTCAGAAAGAAGTTTCCGTACATATATAAACAGCTTATATGCAATGGTAAAAGTGAGTTTTCAAAATAACAAAAAAAAAAAAAAAAAATGAAATAAAATGAAAATATAATAAAAGGAAACAAATTAAATATAAGAAGACCACTCTAATTTGTTTATGCGCAAAAAACTGGAATATTATGAAATAGGCTGCGTAGTGCATAAGAACTAAATACTTTTTCATGCAAAAAAGAAAAAAATAGCACTAGCAAAATGTTTATTATTTGCTTAAAAAATTATGTGTTACAGCACAAAAAAAAAATGAAATTTAAAGTAAAATAAGATAAAAAAAAAAAAAAAAAAAAAAAAAAAAAAAAAAAAAAAAAAAAAAAAAAAAAAAAAAAAAAAAAAAAAAAAAAAAAAAAAAAAAAGTAAAATAAGAAAAAAAAGAAAATGAAAAAAAAAAAAAAACATATAATGGTATAGATACAACTGCCCGCACATAGACGTACAAAATATGCAATTGTTTAATTATAAAATAAGCGCTTTACACTTTAAAAATTGAAGAGTTAAAACAATACTGCGATATACCCCAATTTATTCATATATACGTATTCATTCTGGTATATACATATATACATGTACATACCCTATTGAATAGTCTGTTGGTTATTTCCCCTCATGCTATTTAAGAGTGAGGGAAAAAAGAAATTCTTACCGTCAGAGAGGAGTAGGTTTTTCTTCAGTTTTTATAATTTTTTAGTAAATGAGTTGAAGTTATATATAACAACTCTATACACATTACTTGAAGCAGTATTACACAACATTATACAGTGGTATATTATACAGTATCAACTCAAGAGAGCACCATAGCACAAAGCGCGGTGTAGAGCAAATAAAAGAATAAATAATATGAACGATAAAGAGCAAAAGAAGCATGCGAAGATTATCGAAGGTATAAAATATTTACAAAATGAAAATTTACTCCTTGAAAATTTAAGTGCGATTGATAAAAATTGTAGGAGACAAGATAACCATGTAGCGATAGAACTGATTGACATATTCCTAGATGAGAATAGTTATTGTTGTAATGAAAATTTTCTTTTTAATTATAATATATTAAATAAAAGTAAGGAATTAAATTTAAATGCTGAGAAGAAGAATAAGTCAAGTTTTGCTAAACAGTTTAAAGTACATGTTAAAAATAAAAATATAGAAAAAATAAATGAAGAAGATGCCTATTATTTTTTGTTAAAAAAAAAAAATGTATGTAGTTACAGTAGGGAATTTATAAATTCTAAGAAAATACTGTTTCAGTATATTTGCAATTGTGTTTTAAAAAATTATGTGCATATAAATTATTTGATAGATAAGATATATGTAGATTTTGAGGTTAAAAATAATAGAAATAATAGAAGTAGTAATAATGGAATTAATAGTGCTAGAAATAATAACACCAAACGTGTAATTTGCAATGACGATTTAGTAAACATTTTAATAGAAACAATATTTAAACTTTTTATTACGAGCATTGACCGTCAAAGCGACATAGATGATGAACGAAGTGAAAATAGGGTTTTTCAGTATGCAAAAGATATTCAAAAAAGCTATTTAATGCATTCAAAAGAACAACCACAAGAAGGAGTAGGGGGAAAGTCTGGAAATCAGTCTATTAATTATATTAATAACATTAATTATACTAATTACCTGAGCATTTTAAAAAAATTAATTACCATTGATAAAAGTTTTGTAAAAAATATATTTTATATATTTATAGAGAAAATAGAAAAATTAACCTCAACAAATATAGAAAAAGTATGTAAACACATTTTTAATATATTTAAAGAAATTATTTGCCACTGTGAAGAATTTGAATTAAGTACAGTTTATAATATATTCTTAAATAATGAGGTAATTGATAAAAATGAAGTCTTGTATAATTATGCCATTATTCTTTGTTTAATAAATCTTCGAAATGTGTACAATACGTACAATATGATGTTATGCATGAACGTAATTTTAGGTAAATTATGCTCAACTAATAAATCTAATTTAAGGCATTCCCTTTTTATAAATGATGAGAGATGTTGTAGAAGGGGTAGAAAAATTGAACATGTCAAATATCTTGAATGTGAAAAAAGTGAATCAGGAATATATGATGAAAATGATAGAACAAGCTGCGAGGAGGACGTTACATTGTATGATGGCGATGAAAATGATGGGGATTTTCAAATAATTGGGATAGGTGAAAACGAATCAGAATACAATGAAAACAAAAGGAGTAAACAGCTAAATAATGGTAGGTGTATGCAAATGTATAAAGAACAAATTGAGGAGAGAAAGATCAAACATTTTATTATATTTCTACTAATCTATGCACTAAAGATTTACGATATAAGTTACGTAAATGGATGCTTAAATGAGCTAGTTAAAAATTTTTTTTATTTATTAAAAAAAAAGAGACACTTGTTGAATAAGAAAGTTCATCATATTATAAAAACGATAGTATTCCTGCTAATCTTAATATTCTACAACTTAAATATTGACAACAATAAAACGGTTATATATATTTTAAAATGTTTAGATATTTTGCTGCGAATTTATTACAAAAATGTGGTATTATGCGAAGAACTGGGTGAAAGGTCATTGAACATGAATAATAGTAGCAGAGAGGAAAACAACAATAAGAATGTAGTTAGTTTAGATGATAATGTAAATTCTCCTTTTGATGTGGATAGCAAACCATTTATTGATAAGGCGAAGAGAGACGGGATAAGAAACTCAAAAATGTTTAAGAAAAATGCAGTTGTGAAAAAAAAAAAAAATTATGATATTGATATTACACATAACAGTATTGGATGGGAAGACGAAAAAAGAATTGACCCTTGTAATATTTTGGGGATAAACATTTTTGAATTCAACGTATCTCCTCTTTTATTATTTTTAATAATTCCTATAAATCTTGAATACAACTTGAGGAAAAAAGATGACCTTGTTTTGAATAATGTAAATGACAAAGTTATGAGGCTCTCAACAAAGTTAAAAAATAAATGGATGTTATTCTTTAAAAATTATTATAGGCATTTCCTGGACTTTTTGAGAAAAAAGGAGAGAATGATGCAAAAGGGTAGGGGAAATGCGAACATCAACGTGGAGAGAGGAAGCGAGGGATGCAGCGGGGGAAGCATCAAAAATAATGCCGAGAACAGCAAGCAGAATTGCAGTCAGAACAGCGATGAAAGCAATAACGAAAGCAATGACGAAAGCAATAACGAAAGCAATGACGAAAGCAATGACGAAAGCAATGACGAAAGCAATGACAAACGCATTAACAAAAGGAATGACGAAAGAAGTGATGGTGATAGTAAAAACAACGATGGAGATGACGTGAATGGACGATGCTTCAGTATAATGGAAAACATAAGGGAAGAGGTGAGGTACTTAATCAGCGAAGTGCATGATTTTTGCGAAGAAGATCTTTTTAACATCCTGTGCTTAAATAATATATTATTTTATTTATATGATATATTTACGCACATTGACTTGATATATTTAATATGTTTTTTTCAATTATGTACGAAATATAATGACTATTTTTGCTGTGTAAATATTAAGAAGATAACTTACCAGCTGAATGCCCTCTTAAATGTGCATACAAAATTGTGCATTAACACATTTGAAAATTTAAAAAATGAGAATATATCAAAATGCACATATATATATATAAATTTGTTGATCTTGTCCTTATTTGAGTACAATTTATTTTTTGTTTTTAAATTTATTTCTTACTACTGTTTAATAAATCCGTCTGAGTTGCTAAAATTGCTTCCTTCCTTATTGTTCATATATAATATGTCATATGAGAATCATTCTATAGATATTAATGGAGATTTTAAAATAAGAAAGTGCTTAAACATTCCAAGTGATCAAAGAAATGTGTATTATATGTTTGTGATAAGAAGTTTAATTCTGCATGTCTTATCGAAAATTGGTTGTAGTGATAATAATATTCCGGTTATTTACAATTGTATTTACATTTTACTGAGTGAGGGAAGTAGTAAAATGAAAAAAGGAGAGCCCTCAACGGATGATTCGAGAAGAGGAAGTGGATACCTAATCGTATGTGGAAATGTAAAAGTAAATGCAAATGTGAGTGCAAATGTACATGTTAAGGACGGTCTTATTAGATCATATAATGTAGACGAAAATAATATCATAGATACCGATTTTTCGTACGACGGTATGTTCAACACGCTTTATCTTTTATATTTCTATGATAAATTAATTGACAGCAATGAGAACATAATGAGTAAATATTTCAAATATGTAGAAAAAAGTACTCTTCACGTACAACAGGGTACAGATGATGATGATCAGTGTAACTACGCAGCATCTTCTAATCGAATGAATAACAACGTAAATGATGATTATAATAAGGACAACATTAATAACACTAAAACGAATTACAATGAAAAACTTGTGAATTGCTTGGAGGAAGATATAAATATATTTTGTGACCTTAAGAACGTTTTGATTTTGCTAAAGATAAGCAGATATTACAACGTTAGTAATTACATAAATAGTATTATTAAATTAATAAACATATATTTCCGTAAATATAAGAACCAAGTTATTTATAATAATTTTTATAATAAGATACAAAATAGTATAATAAAAATAAGCATACTAATTTTAATTGTGTTATCAATGAATAAATATGTAGAATTTGAAATTATTTATAATTTATTGAAAAAAAATTTTCTAAAAAATAAGAATTATAATGAATTTAATACATACAGCACAAACATAATTTCGTCCGTCATTATATTCACAAGATATTATATCAACAATTTGGTGTATAAAAAAGATACGGTGTGTAATGAGCAGTACGATATTTTATATCACTCTAAAATAAAGTATATTTTTAAAGATTTTTCAAAATTATTAAGCCTAAATAATGAAAAAATTTTGGAAGAAGTGATTAATGTTTTGTCATCCATATATTTAATATATTACAAAAATTATCAAGTAGAGGGTCAAGATACTATTGCTTATTATGAAAATAGAAAAAAGGAATGCAATAACACAGGTTTAGACAATAGCACAAACAGAGTGTACAGTGTGAATAATAATTTGATGTTCAATTTAAACATGCATGAAGAAAAAGACTTAATGAACTTATATTTTGATAAACATTTTGTGCATAAGTCTTTTTTAAAATGTAAATCTGAGAATAACATTTACAAAAATTTACAAAAAGTTATTCTTAAAGATGAAATTAGTAATCTTTCTTTGTATCATTTAAAAAACATGAACAGTAACAACAATAATCATTTAATAAGGGTATTGTACAAGCTATTTAATGCAAATATTAAAAATGACAAAAATTCAAATTTTAATTATTACATTAAATTACTTTTTAGTGATAAATTTCAAAACATTCAAGAGATAATTTTAATTTTTAAAAATTTGCACTTTTTTAATGTTCATTATATTTCTTTATTTTTTTACATAGTAGACTGTTTTTTTCAAAAATTAAAGAACAAAATAGAAAATAAGGAAGAATTCATTTTACACCATACCCACAAGACAAGAGGGAAGGATAATTCGATGGATGATGAATCGAACGGAGATGAAAATGTGTTGGGGGGTACCACCAGAATTAACATGGTAAATACAAGCAAAAGTAATGTCGTTAATGTGATAAAGGAAAAGGGGAAGGATAAAAGTATGAACTCAACTTATGAAATTATTTGTAATAATATATATGAAGAAATAAAAAGCATGATTTTTGAAGAGAATATAAATATACATGTATTTTACCCATTACTTAGCATATTATGTAAACATAACAATGATATAAATGAAATTTTAGATTTTTTTTACAAACGAGTCGATATCTATATGAAAGATAATGATACCAAATTAAATGTGAGTAAAAACGAAATGATAATAATTTTTCTTTGTTTAAATTATGTGCATATGAATGTTTCTCAAATACCAAATTTTTATAACTTCTTAACGAATTTGCTTAAAGAAATATCAGATAAGTACATTAAAAACATTCTTTTATTTTGTTTAAGTTCGTGTTGTAATTATACTGATGTAAGTAGTTCTCATATTACTGCTATATTGGAAGTACATAAGGAAAATTTGAAATGTATATTAAATTATGACAATGGAAATACTTCTTCTATTAGGTTAGAGGAAAATATAAGGGAAGATTATAATAATAAAAATAAGTTAAATAATGATCTTTCATACATAGAAAATACGAATTCGAATGATACACACGAGTTGAATAATGATGATAATTTCTACTTTTTTATTTCTTTGAGTAACTTATGCTTTTATTTATATAAACATTATAACAACAGTAAATATGATCACATGGTAAAGGATATTTACCATATTATAATAAATTCGCTGCAAAAGAAAATTAGTAACGTTATAGTTAGTGTAACGAACATCTTAATGTATTTATATATAAAAAAAATAATTAGTATGTACGAAATAACAAGCACTTTGAAACTTCTTATAACACGTATAGGCAGTAATCATGTGTTTAACTCAAAATATGTTGTATACGCCTTATGCACCATTTATCGCTTCGTATCATTTTATTATAAAGAGAATTTTGGTTGTATTACGTATGAGCAAAGTAATTCGAATGATGGTAGTAATATTGGAAGCAGTAACAATACGAGTAACAATACGAGTAACAATACGAGTAACGTCATTAGTAATAACATTAGTGGTGAAAGATATAGTACTAGTAACAACTGCTGCAAGAGTGTGAAAGGAGCGGTAGGGTTTATATTGAATAATTTACAGAAAATTATAGTGAAATATTTCGACGAATTAGAAGACAAATATATCAGCTTGATTTCGTATTGTTCTTTAATAGGATTAAAAATTGTAGGGGAATATATTTCGTCTGACTATTTTAATAATTACGAATGCTGCAATATGGTTATATTATTTATAAACAGATTTATAAAGAAAGATTTTGAAATAAAAAAATGCATAAACACAACAAATAGAATTTTAGCAAATACTAGCGAGTCGGAGGATGAAATTGAAAATGGGGGTGTTTTCGGCGATAAAAATGCTCAATATAATGAAGACAGGAAGGGAGAGCAGCCGGAGCAGGAGCAGATCGAGAAGTTGAAGCCGAAGGGAATTTTGACTAGTGATGAAAACCTTTTTGCGTATAATAATAACAACTACAAGTTGAATACCGATATTATAGTGAATGATCATGATACCAATTTAGTACTTCTGTACATGTTTTGTTATAAATATTATGAAGAATTAAATGACTCTTTAATTAAAATTGAAAATTTAGATAAAAAACATATGTTGTATAACGTATTTTCACACCTGTTAAGTATTGAAAATTATTTGAAAACTTTTTTAAAAACATGCAAACTTTTAGACATAGATACATTTTCATTAAATAGGGACAAAGAATATGAAGATATAAAATTGAATATGTCATTTGATAATAAGGAAAATACTATGAGTTACTTAAACTTTTTTAGCGATGAATTATATGACTATTTAAATAACTTTTTGAAAATAATGAAATTAATAAATTATATAAAATTTGATGTTCAGATAAAGAACAATATTCAGAATTTGTATTCATATATATGCAAATTCATAAAAATTCATTACATAATATTAGATGTGTTAATATTAAAAATTATGGAAAATATAAATGATAATATAAAAAGTTATTATAAAATTTATAAGGAGTGCATAAAAAGGGTTCAATTATTATACGAATGTAGAATTAGTATATTTAATTATTTCACAATTTTTAGTGCATTTAGTAATTCTTATAGTCATATTTTTTGTATCATCAGCAATTATTTTAATACCTTCAGTACATATGAAAAATACATGTTTATTAAAAATATAATTAATATTAAAAAAATTAAGAAGGAAGAAATTAAATTCATTTTTTTGAACATCCTGAAAAATGCAAAGCTGTTTCATCAAGACGCCTCCCTATGGATTTACGCTATTTCAGTTTTAAAAATTTTATTAAAAAGAATATATAAAATTGTAAGAAATGGTGAGGGGGATAAGGAGGATGGAAAGAACTACTATGATTTATTATCTTATATAAAATATTCCTTTATTACTGTTCTTAACGAAACGGTCTTAACTGTATATAGGGAAAATTATTATAATCATTCCACGTTATATGGGTGCGGTGAGATAGTGAAAAGGGAGGAAGTGTTACCAGAGAGGATCCTACAGGAGAAAATGCTAAGTGAAAAGAGTGGAAGAGAATGTAATAAGGTGAAAAAAGAGGAGAAATATAATGCAAAAGATAGGAGGATGTTAAATAATTCCTCAAAAAACAAAGGAGAAATTAATCGGGAAGATACTGTTCCTATAAGAGGCGCACAGACGAAGGACAATATCAATCTATATAAACGCACTTATGTAGATATCCCGCTCAATGTTATGTTATGTATAAGTGACTTTTTATTTTGCTTGTGTAAAATAATAATTAAAGAAAAACTACATGAGGAAATAAACATTGATGAGATGATAAAAGATTTTCCAATTCTAATACAAGGATATGTTATATTAAAATTAAAGGAACCGTTCAAAAAATTAAATATAATTAAAAGCAAAATGTTATTTCATGTATTTAAGTATAATTTTACATTTAAAGAAAATATACAAGACTTTTATTGTGCTGAGGAAAAATACTGTAGTAATAATAACAAGAGCGTGTTAACATTAAAATTTAATTATAACAAGTTAACTGAGTATTTTCAAAATATTTTCTTGATTAAAGAATGTATTTATTTATCATACATATATTCTCATTTTAATGAGAAACAGAAAATATTAGAAAACTTATTATCAATGTGTAATGTTAGCCAGCTTAATAAGGATTATCTCTATATAATAATTTCTTCTTTTGTTTTATTTTCCATGAAAAGTAGTAATAGTTCATTTTTTATTAACAACGTTTTGTACAACTTTTATGTTACAAACGATTTAATTGACAACATTGGTAAATTTTTAGCTAGCGTAGAAATGAATATTTCTTTTTCAATTAAGAGGGAAGAAAAACAGAGCTCAAGAATAAAAAAGGCAAATTGTAATTTAAACCATGAAGGTGTAAGGAGCAGAATTTTTGAATATAATGGGAATAATAACATAAATAATGAGAGCAAAAAACTAGAGGAGCATAGTGATAATGGTATAACAACAACTAAAGGAATGGTAGAGAAACAATGTGTGAGAGAGGAAGACGAAAGTGCAAAAATATTTTTTATCATTGAAGAAGAATTTGTAAGAACAAAAATGAGAAATTCCTTTCGAAGTAAAAAAAATAAGCTACTTAAGGAAAGTAATTTAGTGGACGAAATAATTTTAAAAAAAGAATTTTTTTTTTTAAAAAAATTAGGAATATATTATTTGATTAAAAATAATGAAAGAAGTACAGAGTTGTCAAAAAAATATAACAAATTGCTTTCCCATTTCCGCAAAAGCGAAAAACAAGATTTCTTTATTAAACATTATGATATACATGCTTTAAATTATAAGGATATTAGTAGATATTTATATAATCAGGATATTATCGATGACTCTTATTATAATAATAATTTTTTTAACAAAAATATAGAAGATAATTCTTTTGTTTCATTTGACTATGAAATATTTTCAAAATATCTGACTGTTCCCTTATTTATGAAAGATGTCTTCACATTTTTCGAATTAAATTTAAACAAAAATATTGTCACGCACAGTTTTGGTGAACTATTCCATAAAAATAAAAAATCTGATAAGAAACAGAAGGAGCATGGCAAAAATTTGTATGATTATGATACCCCTATGTCAGATTCGTCAGAGGATGAAAATAGCATGGAAAAATTATTATTTGATCAAAAACAGAAAAAAAAAAAGAAAACATTACTATATGATAACACTCTGCTTAATTATTTAAAAAGTAGGTCCCATTGTTTAAATAATTATGAACTGTATATAGCAAATATAAGTTTTTTAAGTGAAGATATCAAGAATATATTATTCGATAAAAATGCGTTTAACAAAAATTGCGTTCATAAAAATAGTTATAGGAATGATTTCGTTAATCATTTTCACTTGTTACGGATGTTTTTTAAAAATTTAATCTTGTTTTTTATGATTTTTCCCAAAAGCATTATTCTGAATAATTCAGAATATTTTTTTCCCGATAATAAAAATCATTTCCTTTTTAAGGTTATAAATTTCCTATCAGAAGATTTTGTGAATAAGTATTCATGACTATAGTAATAGCACTTTTGGTTATATTATAATAAAATAATTTTGTGCGTGTATTTTATATATATCCTAAGTATTTTGTAGGTAATTTGTTTTTTTGATGCCTTATGTAAAAAAATTTCATTTGTTTTTTGAAGGGGCATATATGATTTTACGCATGCTATATATGGATGTGTATATATTCATGCTTATAAATGGACATATATACTTAAGTATGTATTTTTTTATATTTGTATGTTTACATGGATGCGCATATGTGTATATGTAAGTGCTTTAGAAACAGAAAAAATGAAGTATATACGCCTATGTATTTTTTCGTGTAATAAATCATGTGCAAAAAAATAAGTACAGTAACGTTTTGCAAAAGGGGACATCTTGTACATGAATGGGAAAAAAAAAAAAATATATATACATATACAAGTGTATATTATTGGTACACGTATGAATAAAACAAGTTTCAAAGGAAACCTTTTATAAGGATCATTTGTCGCATGTAAATATTTGATGTAATATTTTTAAAAGAACGTGACAATTTTTTTGTAACAAATTTTGAACTAATTAAAATTATTGTTCATTTTTATCTCGCTTAAGAAAAATGTAGATATAAATTTATATCACTTCTTCTACATCCTTTTAAAAAATTTTTTTTTTTTTGCATCTGTACTATTTCCGTTTAAATAACATAGATATTTTTGTTGTTACTTTTTAATTTTCATGTTTGCTTTTTTTCATTTTTGAATAATTTTTTTTAAATTTGAATTTTTTGTGTTTTAAAGATATATGTTCATTTATATTTATTATTACATCTATGTATTTATTTTAAATTTTCTCATTTCCAGTTGCTTATTTTTAATTTTTTAATTTTTGTTTTCGCGAATGTTGTTGCATAGAATGTGCTTCTTTTAAATATTTGAGTTTGTTATTTGTTAACAGAGATAATTAAAACGTGAAAGCTTGGCATCGTCACATTAGGTATGTAAATAATCCTAGTATACATATATATATATATATATATATATATATAAGTACATACATACATATACGCAAATACATAACATTCACCTATGTAAACATATGCTAGGAGGCAAAAAAAAAAATTTACTAAAAGCTTGTTTTTTGTTTGTAACAATATTAAATGAAAATAGTTAAAGAGTTTGTTGAATTACAAAACATTTTCACTGAGTACATCAGTATATATCTATTTTTTTTATATATGAGGAGAGTTTAAATACGCTCTATTATGCCTTATGTCATATGTTCTTATATCATTATAAGCCTTATGAACTCTCTATATATGTATAAATAGCACGGCATATATACATACATATTTAGGGAGCTTCCTATTTATGAGTCTATATTACATGTATATATATATATATATATATATATATACTCCTGTGACTGTTAAGAGAACGGAAAAGAAGCAAAATGACAGCTGTCAAAAATAAAATGAAAGATATATGTATTCTATTAAATAGTAAGAATGAGAAAAAGATACAGGATGGAATAAAGAAGTTGTGTTTGTTCATAAAAAATAACTGTGCCCTTTCTGATAATGAATATAACATATGTGTCAACACATTAATAGATAATAATTACTTAGATATAATTATTTATGTATTAACAGCTGAAGTAGAGAAAACAAAGTTGTCGAAAATTATGCGCGATGTTAATTTGAATTATATAGAAATTGTGTTTTATACATTAAGTTGGGTACTTCGGAATAAGTTTCAACAATTTTGTAGATATGAACAAAATAACAAAATGGAAAAAATTGACATTATTGAGAAGCTCGAAAAATCAGAAACTTTGCACCATATGGGTGTATTTTTTTGTGAAATTTTAAACTTTTTAGAAGTCATCATTTTAAATAAGTTTTGCTATAACAGAATATTTATTTTGAATTGTATTTTTTATCTTTTATTATTCCATGAAAGGTTTCATAATTTGTTTTTAACCTCATCATTGTTATTAAATTTGATAAAATTAAAAGAAAAGATTCAAATAATTTCCGATCTGAAGCGTAAAAATGAATTATATAATATAGAGGAAAATATTAAAGAGTTCGATGACTTTATAGATGATGGAATAAATGACGAAAGAAGTGAAATAACAGATGATAAAAGAGAGTCAGAATTTGAAGAAAACACAAACGAAGCAATGAAAGAAGAAGGGTTACTTCCTAACAAACTTTTCATAGAAAAAGAGATCCTCTTTTGCAATTATAGCTTCGAGAAGGACTTAGTTTTTTTATATAAATATTTAGTATATAAAAATAGGAATAGTTTAAGCAGTGTGAGTATTAAGAGTATTATGCAAAATTGTGATTTTTATAGCGAAATATTAATAAGAAAAAAGAATGGAAAAAGTAAAATATTTAAAGAAGACATAATAGATAGAAAAAAAAGAAAGGGGAAAAAAGAGATAACAAAAAATGATTTTGAATTTTTAAGAATATCCATCTTAATTTATTTAACATATTGTTATTTATTTAGTACAAAAGATGATAACTTGCATAAAAACTTTTTTAATATATGTAATGAAATATGTGATATATATTACACATGTTGCAATGAAACGTTGAAATATTACATTCTCCTATGTTTATATGAAATTATGAAGAAAAGTGAAACTTATAAAAATATTAATATTTTTCTTTTTCTAATAAAATTATTAAGCACCTTTTTAAATGATGTTCAGAATAATATCAATTTTACTTTGCTTTTCTTTTTAAATAATTTCTTAAGGGGTAAAAAATTTACTAGCGTTTACAAGAATTCTACGTTTAATAACAAATGCATTTTTCTTTTGAAGGTTTCCTGTGAAGAGGTGAATGAGGGGAAAGCACACGAGACGAAAAAAATAGTGAAAGAGGGTTGGAAAAAGGGGAAGCAAGAAAGGAAGGAAGAAAAAGCGCTGTACTTCTTAGTGTTAAACGGCAAAAATAAAAAAACAACAGAAGGGGTTATTACTAATTATTGTAGCGATATTGTAGAAGAATTGCGAAAAGTGCAAAACATAAATTATGTACAGGTAAAAGACTTTTTCGCTTTGGAAATTAAAAAAAAAGAAATTCGTTCTATTTGTTTAATTTTTAAAATTTTAGAGGAATACATATATTCCTGCCTTAGGGAAACAAAGCATTTATTTATTAATCATCATTTGAATGAAGACAATAACTACACTATGGATGATTCAAAAAACAGAGGTTATAATAATGAAAAATGTATTCCGAATAAAGTGAATGATTCTATTCTCTCCTTTTTAACGAACTTAAAATTAAATTATGTTATTAATCACTATGTCATTGTAAAAACTATAGACAAATATCAGCATCTTATTAATATGTATTATAGCGATGATAAAACACGCACATGCTATTATAAGGGTAGATTCTATCTCTTTTTATTTCTTAACCTTTATATTGAGTTAAATAAAATATTCTTCATATACAATTTTCAGTTAATAGAAACAAAAAAGGAGAAAGCGGCGCTTTGTAATAGAATAGCATCCAGTAGCTTATTTTTATTTAGTGAGAAGGAATCCATAAATGATTCCCCAAACCGAAGAGGAGAATATGAACCTGAACATGATCATGTAAATGAAACAGGGAATGATTGTAAGAAAAATGTTTTTTCAAGAAGTCAGAAAAAGAGAAAAATGAAAAGTGATGAAGAAGATGTAAAAGAAAGGGTGGAATTAAAAAGGAAAAAGACGAAATTAGAAAAAAATAACAAGATAATAGAAAACACGTTACACACGTTAGAAGAAGAAATAATCGTTCCTCTTGATAGTATAAATAGGGATGATGCACAGTGGGAAAATAATTATAATATGCATGAGAAGCATAATAAGTACCATTATAAATATATTTATAAAAGGATTAACAGTGAAGCTATGCGAAATACGGAATTTTTAAATTTGTGGAAAGAGCTGATAAATTATAAAATACTTGTAGAATTATATATAAATGTAAAAAAAGCGAATATATATAGTTATAATAAAAGTGGAATAATAAATGATGATAATGTTTTAATTCAGAATATGAAACAAGCTAATGATTATTTATATCATTTTGAAAATAAGATAAATTATAATCAAAAACTGCAAGAAATTATATATTTTTTTATCCCCATCCATGTTACGAATCATGTGTTAAAATATTTTACCAAGAGAGATAAGCATCATTATTATAATTATTTTATAATTTCTTACTTGTACTATGTGTTTGAAACTTATAAGTGCATTTCTTTGTTTGTATTATCACTTGATGATTTTATAATAATACCTAAAGGAGTTAATAAAACAATTTTATTGAAAAATGTGAAAATAGATTTAGATACCACTTTTTATAATATGGTATATTCGTATTATCTCTTTGATGTTGCATATATAAACAAGTATTTGTTAAATATCAAAACCAGAGATGTTCCAGGTGATGTATTAAACAATAAAAAAGAGAAACAATCGAAAAGGAGAAATCAGGAGTATGAGAAGTTAAATAGAGTTCATGGTGCAAGTAGTGGCACCGAATCAGATGATTATATTTTCAACATAGATGTTAAGAAAAAAACAATTCTGAATACAATACATGACGGAAAGAACGAGGAAGGTGATATTCTCGAAGGGTTGCATTATTTCATAAATAATGTTAAGATAGATAATCATAATTTGTGGGCATTCCATTTTATTTTGCTTAAAAATTTTATTAATTTATTCGACGAATGTGAACTGAAAAAAAAATTATTACACGAATTGTACAATAAAAGGGGAATAATAGAAATTGAGAATTTTACCTTGTTTATTAATATTAACGATAATATATACAAAGTATTTCTTAAACTGTTTATTGAAAAGTGCTATTTTACCATTGAGGGTTATAATTTGTTAGAAAATTTATTTCTGATCTTCATATACTACAAAAAAAGGTTAATCATTGAGAGCGGGAAGGAAGACGGAGAAGTGGAAAAAGTGGAAGAAGAGAAAGAGACAAAAGAAAAAAAGCAATATGGGAAATGCGAAAAATGGGTAAAACACGAAAGATGTGCAAAGTACGAACAACATTACAACTTCATAGAATCATTTTTGTTTCGAATACTAAAAAAAACCAATCATTTCGATGCTAGCCATTTTGATGATTTACTTATATTTTTTAAATTCTTAAGAAGCATAACTTCTTTGCGAGAATTTGTTGTTGCCTTGTCAGTTTTTTATAGATTTTTTAATATATATAAAACAATGTTAACGTACTTAGATAATTTCAACGATGCTGAAAGAACACGAAAAGAAGGACAAAATGCAGTAGCAGCAGAAAAAAGAAGAGGAGGTAGAGGAAAAAAGAGAAGTATGTTTAACTGTGAAAATTCGTTATTTTTCAATTTAATAATCGATTTTTTTTTTTCAAACAATCAAAATTTTGTCCTTAATGGAATCCCAATGCTAAAAATCATTAAGGATAGTAGGGAAGGAAAAATTTCAAAAAATAGTTTGAACAACGTGTTTGACTACACAGTTAAAGATATTGTACGAGTGTACCTAAATTATGTAAATTATATTAAATGTGTATTACTGCATAATCCATATATATATTTGAATTTTAATAAAAAGCTAAGAAATAAGAAGACCGTAGAAGAGTTGTTTTATTCTTTTACAAGAAGGAAAGGATTTACCCAATATGAAGTTAGTAGTAATTTGGAAGCTACTGAAAAGGCGGCAGTTATCAACACCACAGGAAATATTATTTTGAACAAACAGGGAATTAAGCTTAATCCTATGACTAATGCTAATAATGGACATTCTTCGTATAAAAACGAAATAGAGGAGCATGGTGCAGTATATAATAAGTTTTTAAAATTTCAAGAAAACGTAAAATTATTTTTAAAAGAAATTAAAAATGTTCAAAGAAATAGGAAGAGTTCTCATGAATATCTTTCAAAAGTAGAAAAAATATGCAAGAAAAAAAGTAAGAAATTGATGAAAAAAAATTTTATAAAAAATAAAAAAGGTTGTATTTTAATGCATAATGAAGGAGCAGAATATGATAGGCCTTTTGGGAAAATCTTAAATAATTGCAAAAATATGCTAAGCATTTATTTAAATGATCATTTCATTCTTAATGTAGCTAGGGGGAATGCAGAAGAAAGTGAAGTGGCATGGCAGGTATCTCATGAGGAAGATGTATTTTATAATTTGTCCAATTTAACGAACATCTTATTTAATTATTATTTCGTTATTTACACATATGTAAATAAAAATGATAATGTGCATATGGATACCTTACTTCTTTTAATATATAATATTAATGAAATTTTAAAAGTGTACATAAACCGTTGTGAGAATATAAGTACAAATTATTGTTCTTTAATTAAACGTTATAGAAATTATGACGATATAGAACATTTCCTACGATTAAAAAATGAAGAGCAAGATGAAGAGACGTTTTATTCAAATAAATACTTCGTAAAAGTGAACAAGTTAAATAGACGAACGTTTTTACTCTTTATCAAAATTTTTAAAAAAGGGTTATTCAAAAAGTTACTGGAATTGCTACTAAATATATGTGATATGAATGTAGGAGCATTTTACGATTTTGTTAATCTTAATTTGTGTTTTTTGTGTAAAAACGTATATTTTTTTAGATTAAAAAAAGAAAAATATATAAAATTAGTAAGTACAAATTTAACATATTTGATGAATATTATCCTACAACAAGAAGATACTAGTAAAAACAACAAGCATTTTATAAGAAAAACCTGTTTCATGATTTTATTTTTATTAAAAAAAATAGAAAGAAAGGAAAGTTTTATAAATAAGTTAATCAAATGTTATTATTATGATGATAAGGCCGAAATTTTACGCATTGGGGGAAATAGTACTTACAGCCGTGAGAATAATAAAAAGAATTCTCTTTTAGAACACATTTCGAACTTTTTTATACGTTATATGGCTAATGAAAGTATGCAGAAAAGTTTAGGCAGCATCTGCGATAAGAGTACTTGTGATACTATAACTGTGCTAATTAATATAATAATGAAAAATAAATATGTGGATGTCGAAATGAGGAATATTTCAAACGCATTGTGCAAATTGTACCGCAGAACAATTTACAAGGAAGATAGTGTGTCAGTTAATTATGATATTATAAAAAAAATTATGCTTCACGATTTAAGTATGAAAAATGATAAGAAAGGTACATCTTGCATTTTTAAGAGAATTAAGAATGATCGTATATATATGTTAAATTATAAGGACATTGACAGAGAAAGAGATGTATTTATTATGTATAACTATGTAAAAAGTTCTAATATTAACACGTTAAAGAAGAAAAATATACATAGTATAAGCAAAGAAAATTATATTATTATGGCATTTTTATATTTGATGAACGATAAATATAGACCTCCAGGTTTTGATGATCAGTACAATCATTTTATAGATAATGTAACGTATGAAAAGATGTACTATTTACAGAAGAAGAAATATCCAAGCATCATGGCCGAGAAATACATAAACAGAATTATTTATGCTTACGAAAATGTAAAGGAAAAACGTATGATAAGCTTTCTTCTGTTAAATACCAAAAAATTAAAAAATAAAAATTGTTTATTTATAGTTTTATCAATTTTATTCTTCTTGGGCAATGTATTGGGTAAGAAAAAAAAGAGAACATTACTGTTCAAGCAGTATAACAAATATATGGTACGTAGAATGTGCAAGATCATTTTTTTTTATTTTTATGGGTACTTTTTTAAAAATGACATAAAAAGGGATGAGCATATTTTTAAGTCTTACGAAAGAATTGTTTATTTTACTTGTAAAATTTTGTTGAAAGATTTTAAAAAAAGCGAACAAGAAGAAGAAAAAGTAAAAGAAGAAGTAAAAGAAGTGGAAGTAGAAGAAAAATCGCAGTTTAATAACAAGGCATGCAAAAAAAATGAACGCGAAATACTTCCTAATTCTGAAATGGGGAAAGGAAGTTGTGTAAAATTATCTTCATTGTATCGTGAACAAATTAATCAGAATTATAACTTGCAAAATGGGTATGATGAAAAAAATAGATATAGGAGTGCGGATACTGGTAAGAGGGCTTCTACATATGATAAAGTCAGTGAGGAGGTGCATGTGAGTAGCAATCGTTATTTGAAATATAACAAATCTTTTATAAATGGCACTTTAAAAAGAAGAAGTGATTATGACTTTATGTTAGTATTGCTAATTAACTTACTGAACAAGAATAAGGGAAAATTTAATATAGAAAAGTTAATAGACAAATATATTTATTCCTTACTGATTCATATTTCTTTTTTTCCAAAGGAGAAAAGAAAAGTTTTTTATTATGAAAATGTCATGCGAAAATATATATACATGTTTAGTGAGGAGGAAGATAATAGTTTAGAAAAGAGAAAGCGGACGTATATACTATTCTACTCATATTTTTTACTGTTTAAATATATGAAATTAAGAAATTTAGATGTTTTAAATATGATCAATGTTTTTTTTAAAGATGTGTATATAGAGAAACTAATTTTAGCTCAAATAGAAAAATATAAAAAGGTAAAAGAGTCCCCAAAAAAAAAAAAAAAAAGTGAAAAGATGCTAATAATTTTCCTACTAAAATTAATAAAAATGTTTTACGAGGAATGGTATCGCATATGTAAAGATAAAGGTGCAAGCCAAGATATATATTTAAAAACATTAAATAAAAATTTATTCCACGAATTGAAGAACATGTACAATTATACGTTGACATGTACAGATATTCATATAAGGAATATTTTTTTTGTTGATTTGTCTTATTATTTAAAATCAGTTACAATGGACAATATACTAAACAATAATCTAATCGATGAGGTTTTAAAGTTTAAAGAATTTAACTTAAATTATGATAATAATTATAATTGGTTATATATGAACCCAAGAATGTTAAGCAAGACATGTCTCTATTTTTATATGAATGAAGATGTACGTAAGAAATTTGAAAATAGAGAATTTGATTTTTTAAGTTATTTCAATATGAACAGTTCAGGAGAAAAAGAATGTTGTACAGGTGGTAGGATGAAAAAGAGCGTCTATAATTATGAGAATAATGGTTTAAGTAGCGGTTTCAACGAAAGTAGGAATGGATCAAATGACAGGAGTAACTATTATTGTAACAATATTGCACAAGAGAGTTCACACGAATTTTACAATAAAGAAGATGATATGTATGATTATTATGAGAATAAGGTTGAGTTAATGGAAAAGGGAATTTTTTTAAAAGATTGCAGTGGTAAAAATCCGTATTGCATATTAAACCAAAATGAATTTACGAAAAAGGAAACCTTTTATTTGGCACATAAAATAAAATTAAAGGATAATATGTATGATTACATATTTTTGCTATGTATGATTGTTAGTAAATTAATTTTTTGCTTTATATTAATGTCTGAGAAACTGAGAGTTTTTTTTTATCATTTTAGAATTTTATACACGACATACTATCGTGAAAATATCTTTTTGAATTATGATTTATTAAAAATGCAAGAAATTAATAGAAAAATAAAAAATTATATAAAGAGGTATCCAGATATTCACTTTTATATAGATTATGAAAATAATAACAAGGAGGAAGAGGAACAGCAACAGTACAATAAGATGGCTAGTGTGCAGAGTTATTATGACAAATTTTATCATAAGAATGGAAATATAGTAGATGACGGTTATAATAATGTAAATGTAAATGAGTTTTCTGGTACCAGAAATGGTATATTTGGAAATGATAAAAATCTTATATCGTATGATGATGAAAAAGAACATTTTTATCATTTGAAGAAGAATCAAAAAAATAGTGAGAGTTGTAAATTTTGTATAAAATTTAAACAAATTCACAATATTAGTAACTCAGAAAGAGTTTTAAATTTATTCAGTAAGGATGAAAAGGATCACATAAAAAATATGATATATTATGGGAAGACAATTCGAACGTACTTATTTTTACATAGCCCATATGAAGATAACATATATAAAAACTGTAACACCTTTATAAATGTAGAGAACATTTTACATGATAAAGAAAAAACAGACATGAATTGTTCAACTACTGCTCTTGGTCATGTTGCTACTAACGATGAAGTAAATAACAACAATAAGTGTAATAGCAATTCGAAGAGGAACATGAATGTAATGGATTTAATAAATACCTATTGTATTGTGGATAGTAGTGATTTATTATATGGAAGAAAAATGAAAGAAAATCATTTTAAGAAAAATTATAAAAAGGTGTTGAATAAGTATCTTCTAAATGATATTGATTTTTTTGGAAAATGGTTAAAACCGTTTTCTTTGAATGCTTTGAAAATTTTGATATTTTGCTTAAGTAGTAATGATTTAATAGTTAGAATAATTAGTTTAAAAGGATTATCTATTTTTTATCAGTTGTTAGAGAATTCTTTTTTTCTTTATAAAATTAGAAAGAAAATTCTTTCTTTTAAGAAGCGTGGTGTTATTTTGGAAGAAAAGGGAAGTAATATTTTGTGCAAAAACAAAAGGGATAGGAAGCTACTAATTCCGTTCAAAGAGATGTTTTATTTATATTTTTTTATGAAGAAATTAAAACTTTCAGTAGATCCTCATTCGTATTCTATTAATTCATTTGTATCATCGTATTCCTTTTTTTTAATAAACGGTATTTTTCAAAAAATGGATCTTGTAGACACTTTGAAAAGTTTGATTAGGAATAAAACCTTTTCAGTTTATTTTATTCAGGAATATTTAAATAGACAATTTAGAAAGAGTAAATACATATCTTCAAATATCATTAACTTTTTTATTATGTCAAACCAGGCTCTTTACTCTTCAAGATATGATCTGAAGAAAGGAGATATTGAAAAAGAAGAAGATGTAGAAAACGATGGAGGGGGGGAAAGTGAAGGTGCAAGTGGAGCACAAAATAGAATGGAAAACGGAATAGAAAACGTAGAAGAATATCCGAATGATAACATGTATTCCTCAAAAAGCAAGAGTCAGCGATATTATTATGAAAAAAATAATTACCTTAAGGAAGACTCATATAATAATAAAGAAGTTTATGTTGAGCGGAAAAACAAAACGATATATATAGATAGAAGTTTCTATGCAACATCTAATATCAACAGTAGAATAACGATGCGTGATTTTGGAATGGCCGATAATGAGATAGGAGAAAATGTATACCAGGAAAAAACAATAATTAAGAAGAAGGATAGGGATAGGGGTAATAATAATAGTAATAATAATAATAATAATAATAAGGAAGTTATGGATAAATTTTATTACATTCAGATAAATCATAAAAATGCCATAAAAAACATGTATAATGTTTTAAATAATAGTTCTATTTTCGAAATTTATTTATCCTTATTTTTTAATAATTACTTAAATTATTATTTGCTAAAGAAGTTTTTAATTTTGCTTATCACCTCTAGTAGTGTACTATGTATTGAATATATGAAGCTTGAGTGTGCTGAAGGTGAGACTCCTCTATTTAGAAGTAATGAAGGAGATGGAAATAATTACAAAAATGGTTTCATTAAGTATGAAAATAATAAAAACCATTGCTCTGATCATGTTAGTACAGAAGAAAAGGGATGGAGAAACACAAATGAGAACAGTAGCGTACAATTGTATCTTTATAAGGAAAAGGACGTAGCTGATTATTATAATAATAGAGGAAATATTAACAAAACAAACAGGTCAAATTGCAACGTGAACTACTACATTAAAAAAAATTTAGTTCTTAAGCTAATTACACAAAACAATATTCTCCTATGGCTAGATTCGATGATGCACCAAAAACTGTTTAAAGAAGAAATAGCATTTCATTTTCCTTCTTCTTTTATGTTTCCCCTCTTAAACTTTTACGATTTAATGAATGAAAATGAAAAGTATTACATGAATATTATTAACAGGGAAATAGTATTATTAGAAGAAAGTGGTGCTCCCATAACTTTTCATATGAAAAGGGATCTAATACCCATTTCTAATTATAGATTTTTTGGGGGGAATGGAGAAGCGGAGTATAAAAAGGAGAATGTTCCTTCTAATATAGAGAACATAAGTACAAAAACTACCTCAAATGACGTTACTGCAAATAGGGTGGAAAAGGTAGGAAATATTTTCATACATGAAAAGAATTGCACAGGAAAGGAAGTTAAAACAAAAAATGGCAAAATCACGGAAAAAGAGAGTAGCACTAGGATAAGAAATATAGATAGCAGAATAATTAGCCGTATGAGTGGTAGTATGGATAATATTACATTTAGAAATAGAGGAAATGATATGAATAGTCGTGATCTTTTGTATTCTTTGTCACATATGGAAAATATGGTGAGAAATCGCTACATCATGGGGTACATTTTTAAAGAAAGTTATGATAAAACGTCAGATGTATTTTTTTGCCTTTCCTTATTTATAAATAATATAGTGTCTAACTTATTTTACCCAAGCATAAGTTACTATCATATTTTTACGAATATGGTACTAAATCAAGAAAAGAAAAGAATTAAAAGATTTATACTAAGTAATGCATATAATATAATTTGTAAGAATAAAAAAGATAATAACAAATTTGATATATGGAATTTCTGGTTTAACAATTTTCACAAATCTATTTCTTGTAAAATTCGAAATATTCTTTTTATTAATAAGGTAGATGGTAGTTTGAGAGGTAATAATTTAAATATATTTTACGATTTAATGAAAATTATAAGGTATTTATGTAGAAGCTTATATTATATTTTTATAAATTTATTTCATAAAGAATATTTCTACCTATTTATTTATTATAATAATAAAAAAAAGTATTTAAATAAAGAAGATATTGCTTGTTTGAAGAACACTAACAAGAACAACGTACATATATGTAAAACATTTCTTAAATATGTCTACTTGTTATTTAATATTGTGTTTAACATATGTACATGTTTATATGATCAAGGAATATCAAAAAATAATTTATTTAATAACCTAATTTCAACAAATGTATCTGTAGACTTACATTTTGTGAATGATGACATAAGTCTGATTATGAATGAAGTGATGATTTTTTTTGAAAATGTGGTAATCCTTTATAATTATTTTAATACTTGCAATTCGAAACGCTTGAAAAGGGATAGAACACAATATGATCGTAATCGGTTAATTAGTGGTGAAGAAGCTCAATATGGCAAAGTGGAAGGAAAGGAACACAAAGGTGTTGACGAAAATGGTGGACAAATTAATGGAGGAGAAAATAATGGTGAAGTAAATGGCGCCGATGACGAAAATTCCAAAAAAATTGAGATGTATTACATGGACATACACAAAAAGCTATTAAAAGAAACGTACAATAAATCTCCACACTTTTCAAATTATTATTTATACAGAAAGATAATATTATGTGTATTATGTTTGATTCATACGAAATGTTATAAGAAAAGCAAATATTTTTATTATATATTTTTAAATAAATTAATTACAATATATCATTTCTTAGAAGAGGGAAGCAGACCAAAGGTTTACTTATATATATATGAACTATTTAGCATTATCAGAAGGAACACTCTTCAATCTTTGCTAAAACAAATTATTTAAAATGTTTATTATGAAGAATATATATACATATATATATATGTATGTATACGTTTTTTTTTTTTTTTTCGACATTTATTTTCCTGTCACATATTAAATAATTTATTCCTTCAATACCATTGTATCGCTTAAATAGTAAGAAGAATTAAAGGAGTGTTGAATTTTATTTTAAAAAGTGTTAGTGCGCAAAATTTTGTTAGCATTTTTTCATCATATTTTTTACGCAAAAGGGATAGCGGAACGAGTTGGAAGTGTATTTATGTGTACGTGCATATCTGTATGTATCTATCTATGTATATGTGTGTATGTTTTTTATGTGTATTTCTTTTTTTTTTTTTTTTTTTTTTTAATACTCTTTGCTGTTTGTTAATTTTAAGTTTGTTTTATTATGTTTGTACATCTTAATAATTTTAAAGAACATTTAAAGAAAAACTCAAAAATAAATATTATAACACTTTAAAAAACGTTTAATTTTGATATGTGGTGTTTTATAACATATACTGTTAAAAAGAAAAAAAATGCGATGTTTAGTTATCCTCTTACATATAGCAGAAAAGTCTACCTATACTAGGTGAATCTTTGGTTTTCCATTTTTTTTTTTTTTTTTTTTTTTTTATAAACAAAATTGAATGCAAAAAGGGATTTAGATAAATAGAGGTCTGAGTACCCAACAACTTAGACGATTAAATATGTACATGTATGTATTTCCACATGTGTACATTTTAATTTTCCCTTGCGTAATGCCTTAAAGTGCTCTCTTTCTCTCTCTCTCTCTCTGTGGGGAATACGTAAAGAAAAAAAAAAAAATTTTTGTTTCATTCTTCACATAATTTGAAAAAAAAAAAAAAAATTAAATTTACGACATTTATAGCCTTAAAAATGCTAAGAAGTTTTTTGCGAACAAATTAATACAATTTTTAAACATCTTTAAAATTTCAAAAAAAAATAAAAATCATATATATATCATATATAATATTTTATTACACATAATGTGCGCACTAATATAATTGGAACTGTTTCCTTTTATATAGCCGCACATGTGTAGTAGCATATGCATAATTGTACATACGCGTAACAACTCGTCTAATTTGTGGTGGTTGTATTGTTTTTAGAAGAATCGTATTTGCTAATTAAGAGTTCACTTGGAATTTCCTCTTTCAGTTCATCATATTCAATATTGCGAGAGCTGAAATGACTTAACATATAATTCTCATTTCCTTCATTTGTTTTAACACTTTTTTCTTCTTCGCTTTGTGCCTTGCTATCTTCGTTATCAATATGTGCTTTGTCATCTTCGCTATCATTATGTGCTTTATTATCTTCTTTATCGATGTTTGTATTGTCATCTTCTATTTTGCTGTGTAAATTGTTGTCTTCTTTTTCGATTTGCAAATTATCCTCTTTTTTATCATTTTGTAAGATATTATCTTGCTCTATTTCTTTTTGCAAGTTGCTGTTGTTTGTTTTCTCATCTTCTAAGTTATGACCCTCCTCTTGTACGTCTTCCAAATTATGACCCTCCTCTTTTACATCATCCAAATTATTACTCTCCTCTTTTACATTATCCAAATTATTACTCTCCTCTTGTACATCATCCAAATTATGACCCTCCTTTTTTGCATCATCCAAATTGTAACTCTTCTCTTGTACGTCTTCCAAATTATGGATCTCCTCTTTTATATCCTCCAAATTATATTTCTCCTCTTCTATATATACGTTTTGACCCTCCTCTTCTTCATTTACGTTATGATTCTCCTCTTTTACATCTACATTTTGATTTTCCTCTTTTACATCTACGTTATGACTCTCCTCTTTTACATCTAAGTTATGACCCTCTTTCATTCTATGTTCTGAAGTATTCTGCGCCTCTTTGTCTCTTTCCATGTTATGATCATGCTGCTCCTCCTTTTCATTTCCTGATAATACATCATCTTCCCCCCTTTGATTGACCTCATCTAGTTCATTGTCTTCTCCTTTATTCGTAATTTCTCTATTTTCTAAATGTTTATTTAGTTCTTTTGTGTGTTCTACATTTACTGTTTCTTCTTCATCATTGTTGTTAATATTTTTGGTGGAAGAATGCATTGATAAATTATTGCTATTGTCATTATTCATAGCATTTCTATCAGCGGTAATATAACTTTCATTGCTATGTGGAAGCACCATTTCAGTTTTGATGGGTTCATTTTTAATGTTTATATTTTCTGTAGAAATGAATTCGTGCAATTGGTTGGATGCATTGGTTTGGTAATAATCCATAGAATTGAAGGGGATGTTATGAAAATTGGGATTTTCTATAAGAAATTGTTTATAATTAAATGGAGGTGTAGGAAGGTAAAAGTTAAGTGCATAGATATACTTTTCAATAAATATTAAGAAGTCATTTAAATGATTTTCATCAACTAATATTTCTTCATTATACTTATGAATATAACTGAAATGGAAATTTCTTTCTTTATTTATAATTTGGTTTCTTAAATTTAATTTATCGTTATTATTTTCATATTTCTTAATAAATTCATATAAATATTTTAAATAAGTTAAACATTCATGAAAACATTTTTTTTTTAATTTACACGTTTCTTGATTATTAAGTAGAGAAGTTTTAATATAGGTCATTTTATCATTCATTTTGCTAGTAATTTCTTTTTTTAAATTAATAATTTCATCATTATCAACATTTATATTTCTAAATTTTTCCTTCATTTTTTTATTTAATTTTATTAATACGTTTGTCTCATAATTTAATAGATTTATTCTTGATATGAGACTATAATTCTTGTCCTTTGACGCATTTAAGTTTATTATGATATGGTCGAAATCTCCTTTTTTAGATGTTAATAAATTTATAGAGTTAATTGCACTGTTCATATTTTCTATATTTTCTTCTAACTTTTTGATGTTCTGTTTTTGATATTCATTAATGAATAATATCCTTAGACACAATTTTTTTAGGAGCACAATTTTTGCGTTCAATTTTTTCTTCTTTTCGTCTTCATAGTCTTCAATTAGGTAGGCATTATTCATAGCGCTTTCGAAGTTATTGTCATTGTTATTGTTACTGTTATTGTCACTGATATTACCACTGTTACTGTTACTGCCGTAGTGTTTTTCTGTTATTTGTCTCACCGTATCGTCTTCCTCCTCTTCTTCATCGTCCTCTTCTACTTCTCTTTCATGTTCCATAGTTTTATTGCTTTTTTTCCTGCCCTTAATATTGTTTTTCATTTTTATCAATTCGTGTATTTTTTGTTCTGAGGATAAAATTTTTTGCTCTTTTAATTTTTGCTGTAGTGTTTTAAAATCTTCTCTGTGCTTTTTTTCTATAGTATCTTTTTCTTTATTCAGTTCATTTAGCTCGAATTTTAGCTTCTCGTTTTGGGAAGCTTGTTCTTTTTCCTGTAATGTTAAATTGCTGATACTTTTTTTTAATGTGTTATATTCATTAATTAGAATTTTCATGTTATTGTTGTATATAATTCTCTCATTCCTTTCATCATCTATAATACTTTTTAAAATATTTATATCGTTGGTAATATTATTTGTGTACTCTTCAATGTTATTTATATTATTCTGCAATTTCACAGTAATTTTTTGGTAATAGTCAAGGGAATTTTTCTTTTTTTTATCTGTTTGATCAATTAATTGTTTCTTTTCTAACTCTTCCTTGATTATTTTATGATGTAAGTTTATTTTTTTTATTTTACTATTTTCTTCATATATTTTACGAGATATTTTTTCGATTTCATTTTCCTTTTCCTCTAAATATTTTATGTCATAATCGTCTGATTTTTCCACCGTCTTTTTCTGCCCCTTTTCTGAGCTTTTATCAGTCATTCCATTCACTACATTTTTTAATTTTTCTTTTAAATTTGTATCTTTTTTTTTTTTCTTTAGCATTTTGACTCTTTCTCAAAGGAGGATGCAATAATAGGAAGGTTTGAATGTGGGTAACTATGCATCTACACGAGTTCTTTTAGAGGTAAGAGTAGGCCATATATATATAGGCGCAGAGGTATAGATATGGAAGCAGAAATAGGTGTACATATAGATGTAGAATTAGGTGTAGGTGTAGATGTTGATGTAAAGATGTCTAAAATCATTAGGAGTCTTATCCGCATAAACATTGCTGCATTGGCATATTCTATATATCAGATACTTATGTTTATGGAGGTTTGCATAGGAAAATGTATATAAATAGAAGGAAAGGAAATAAATATGATAGACTTTTTTTTTTTTTTTTTTTCTTACCTTTTTTTTTATCTTATTTTTCTTTTTTTTTTCTATATGATTTATTAATGGTATTCCTATATCGACAGAAGTATTCACTATAAAATGTGATTTTCTTTCTTTTTTTTTTTTTTTTTTCGAATAAGTAGATGTACTTAGTGTGATCAACTTAATTCTAATTATTTTCTCACGCACAATTAAAGAAATAAATACGATAATACAAAGCATGACCAAATATAAAGGTATTATGTGCCCATGCATATATATATGTATGGACATACTCTTTTTATCGCATTTTCGAATAAAGACAGGCTTCCCACATTGCACGCATCTCAAACAAAAGAAGAGGATACAAAATTAAAGCGAAGGATAAAAAGTAGATTCTTCAAAGTGTATATTCATCCTGTAAGCATTTTTTTTTTTTTTCTTTTTCTGTCTAACTTTTTTCTTTTAGAGTAAAAAAAAAAAATATAATTGCTTTTACCGTATATTATGGGGATAGTATGACCTTTGTCAGGAACATATTGAAATATATATTTGTAACTTTAATTAATAAGAGGAAGGAAATGTAAAACTTTTAAAAAGAAATTTCTTTTTATTTAATTAAGTGAGAATTGTTAATATTGAAGTAATAATTCGTATAAAAATTTATGACGTATTTTATTTAAAAATATGCATTAAGCGGGTAAATAATAAAAAGTATGGGGAGAAATATTATTAGAGCCTTTTTCCAAGAGTTATGCGCAAAATACTGAAGTGTACATGGGTTTCGGATTTACTGAGTCTTCGTAAACATATATATATATATATATGTATATTTTTAAAAAACCTTGAAATTAAAACTTTTATTTCTGAACAAAATGATAAAAAAGAAAAAGGCAGTTACTGAATGGCGCCTAAGAGTAACATCTTTTTTATAAGCATAGCTTTTTAATATATCTTCTCTTGAATCACTTTTCACCAATATAACAGAATGAATAACATAAAAAGATAATTTTAATAAGGAAAAGGCTCAGAAGTTGTCCTTAACTGTTCCCTCTTATTAAGACGATATATAACGAAAATAACAACTTAATGTTTTAACATAAAAAAAAAAAAAAAAAAAAAAAAGAGGAAATAAAAGGGGAAATAAAATATTAAACTTGTTTTGTGATGATAGCAATAATAAAATAAAGGTCTTAAATGTGTATGATTTAAACAAATGTCACAACTTTAGGATATGTTGGAAAGTTATTATATATTATACATTATGTATTATATGACATTTTTCAATTTTTCATCATTTCAGCATATTCTACCATTTAATTGTTTAGAAGAATTTAATTTTAACACTTTTTTTTTTTTTTTTTTTTTTTTTTTATTTTAATAACTAATGCTAATTTTAATTTACATCCTACTACTTACGTACATACATACATACATACATACATACATAAATATATATATATTTAACATTTCTTTATTCGAATATTATATTAATTATTTTATAAAAATAATATTATTCTAACATTAATTTATATTTGTTTTTTCAGCTATAAATTTATTTTTTACAATTTCTTTTTTTTTTTTTTTTACAATTATTCCAACATAAATGATGCAAAACGGGTATTATATGCAACAACAATCGTACCAATTGAAAAGAAAAATTGTATACTTTATCCTTCTCTTTCTTAACATTATTTTTTATTAAAATTTACCTAATTTAATAAATTTTCATGATTAAAAAAATTATATAAACTAATTTGCGTTTTAATTTTTTTCAATATGCTTATTTTTCATATATTTTTTTTTCATGTTATCTTAGGGTAACGTAAAATTTTGAATAGTTATATATAAATATATTTATAATACAATATATATTATTATATGCATAAATTTAAATAAATGTAACGTGCGTGTTGCTTATATATTTTTTAGGAATTTATTGATCTCATAAATGGTGGTAAAATTAATGCAGTTTTTTTTTTTCTCTCCTAGTTTTTTTTCTAAAAATGATTTTACATATTTTAAGGTAAGTAAAAAGGGAATTTATTGTTTCACGTGATCACATGTAGCTTCTTATTTAAATAATTAAATAAAAAGTGTATATTATATATAAAAAAACACACGCAGCAATTATAATGTTTCTACCGCTATTCTTATCAATTTTCTAATTGCATTAGAACGGAAAATTTTTTTTTTTTTTTTTTCTTTTATAATATGTATATACATATATATAAGTACGTAATAATAATTAGATGCTTCTAATTACTTTTAAGATTAATTTAAAAATATAAAGCACATTATATTTAACAGTATATAAATTATGTAGGTCTAAAGGCTAGTATAGAATCTCTCATTTTTTTTTTGGATATTAGTTTGAGAAAATTCTTTAATTTTTTCTCCTCTTTCTATAAAAATACCCTATGTTTACATAGGTATTAAGTGAGTTCGTAACATAAAAATTAAAGCATAATAATAAAAATATAGTTTTGTACCCCACACTTTTATATTGCAATGTATAACATCTATATATATATTTATGTATAATTGTCAATAGCAAAAATTTTATAGAATTAAGATTTTAAACACATCCTTATGTATTAAAAATAATGTAAAATAATATATATATATGTAGTATAAAATAAAAATAGCTATTTAATTAAAATAAATTACGGAACAAAATTAAATTGTTTTAAAGTAAAATCCATCTTTCTTTTGTAGTAATAATTATACCACGTTGAAATTAATTTTTTTTTTTTTTTTCTATTTTACCTAATTTTTTATTATAACAAGTTAGTACATACAATTTAGAGTTATTTTGCATAAAAGTGAAACAACATAGAATTTATAGATGTATAAATAAAAAAATATATCTTAAAAATAAAATATAATTGGAAATAAAAATAAAACATAACTATTATATAAAATATAATAAAATAAAAAATAACAAAATATATATAACATTTTAAATTTATATTATTATTTTCCTTAAAAAAAATGAAGCCCATATCAAAGTGTTTAGTTTTTTTTGTTCTACTTAATGTAGTATGTAAAGGTGTTGTAAAATGCTCAGATGGAATAACTAACAACGATAATATTTCAAAAAATGAAAACAAAATGAATACTTTAGGCATTTTTTTTAAAAAGGATGATAACAAAGGGTGTACAGGAGCAGTTGAACAAAAGTTAATAAATGGAGAGAAGTTTTTAAAGAATGATTATCATCATCATATGGAAAAAGTTGATGAGGAATTGAACAAAAGTGCAGAAGATTCAATAAGAATAAGAAGCAATCAACCAAAAGAACTTTTAATTCATTTATTTAAAGGAGATAAGAATAATGTAGCATCTAATGATTTTTACAAAGTACTCCTTGATTGTGCAAAAGTGTCATCAGCTAAGCCATATTTAATAGATATTTGTGTAACAAAATATTTAAAAAAATATAACATTGAGTTTTCACCTACATGTTTAAGTTGCTTCTCCACATTCATAGGATGTTCTTTTATATCTTGTAACAAACAATGTGCAAAAGATCAGTGTAATAATGAATGTAAATCCTGTACAGAGAAAAACTGCTTCAGGAGCTTATTAAACTGTACTAAATTGGATGCATTGCCAGATCCCTGCAAATAGAAAACTCGCATACATCACTGTGCTTTTACCAAAAAAATTAAAAACATTTGAATAAATTTGAGTAAATTTGATCAAATTTGACAAATTGATCTATTGGAACAAATTTGAGTGAAATAAAATAAACAGGGATTCTTTTTCATTATGATGTTATAAATATAAAACTTTACAAATACTGTATTTGTTGTTTCGCGTATTTTAGGTTGTATTGTTAATTGTGATTTCTGTTAAATTTTTTTTTTTTTTTTTTTTTTTTTGGAGTGTGTATGGATTTTTATTCATTAAGGTATTTTCTTTTCTTTTTTTTTATTTCCTTTTATTTTCTTTTATTTTTTTTTATTTTCTTTTATTTTTTTTTATTTCTTTTACTTTTTTACCTTTTTAATTTTTTAATTTTTCAAGTTGGTATTTTTTATTTTGTATTTTGATAAACAAAAATGCAAATTTATTAAAAAAAAAAAAAAAAAAAAAGGAATTTTAAAAAATATATATTAAGTTGTACAAACGGAGACAGCAACGAAAAAAAGAGATAAACGGTTCTAAACATATGTACATATATATGCATATGTGTAAGTATGCCCGTACATATATACGACAACACAATGGAGATGTATCAAAAACAAATAAAACAAATGCAGAAATTGAGAAAAGTTATTCCGGTGAATCATTTAAATGATACAAAATAAAAATTACATACAAGTGTGGAATTTATAATATTATGAATGAGAATTTAAAAAAAAGATTATGGAAATTTTTTTTTTTTTTATATTTTTTATGCAAAAGGTATGCCTATTTTATCCAAAGCTTCTTCCATTAGATGAACTAGGGTTTCTTCCGTATCTTTCCTTTCCAGTCGTTCCTTTGAAAATTGAAAAGATAAGCGAATAGATGAATATATAGTGGTACAAACGAACAAATATAAGTACACGTCTGCACACATATTCTTGTTCTGGATTTTTCTACAAAATATTTTTATTGCATAAATTGTAGAGTAGTATAGTTTTTTTTTTCTTTTTTTTTTTTCCTTTTTTTTTTTCCTTTTTTTTTTTCTTATTAAAAAATTTATACTTTATCTATTTCTTTTTTTATTCTTGAAAAGTATTGCTCAATAAGGGATACTAAATTTTCAGAATAATTTTCTCTAAATAAAAAAGAAAATTTTGGAGCATGTAACATATATATATATATATATATATAATGGGATATGTATGTCATTATTTGTTCCTTATTTGTACAATTTTACTTTTAAAAGTATGAATTACCTTGTAATTTTCTCATTCTTAATAATTTTAATAATTTCGTTTATTTTGTCATCTACATCCCTTAGAATTTCCTTTTCTGTTTTTACCCTTTCGCTTATTTCATTTTGAACAATAGATTTCAGATTGTTAATCTCGCACTGGGGAAGAGGGTTACAAAATATAAACATATATAAATGAATATACATATCGATAAATTGGTTAAAAATTATTTTTGTGTAAGACTAATATACATGCAAAAATATTATGAAAATGTTAATTCTTACGTCATAATATTTTTTTAACGAATCTTCCTTTTCCTCCAGAAGGTCATATTCCTCTGTAATCTCCTCCCTATGGCGGTACACACATAAGCTATATGTATAAATCTTTATATTTATACATAAACGTACAAATAATATATTTTATACATGTGTGATGAAATATTTAAAAAAAAAAAAAAAAACTTATAATACTTTAATAAGCTAGCTTTATTTTGAAAATCTTTTATCAATTTTATTTTAAGTTTGTTCCACTCTTCCTTTTCTTTGTTTATAAAATCTTCCGCTCTGCTCGAGTAAAGAAAAATGTCATAAAAAAAAAAAAAAAAAAGGGAAGGAAATTAAAGCTATATATCCACGAGCACATATACGTATATATTGATATATATAACTGTGGGCATATGTAGGCAAGAAGCCACATTCTCATTCTTCTTTACTTTTGCTCAAGGGCTTGTAATTTCATTTGGTGGTCATTTTTAAATTCCTCCAACTCAGCTTTATAATTATTAACATCCATTTTAATATCGTTAAGCTGACATTTGCGTATGAATGTATATGGGTTGTGTGGGAAGAACAGAATAAAAAAAAAAAAAATTAGAAATATTTAGCACATTTTCTAAAAGGGGTAAGAATATGCATATATATGTGAACTAATTAGTAAAAGTTCACAAAGTTCTACCATCTCTCCTTACCTTTTCATTCAATCTTTCGAATGTCCTATTAGAGTTTTCGTTCATTTCCACAAGCTTCTCCTCTAATGCGTTGATCTTTTCATTTAATTTCTTGAGTTTTAAAAAATAAAAATTGCTACATTAGTGTAAGTATATAATATGAAACTATTTCTTAATATTTATTTTAAAAATTGAGAAAAAATAGTAAGTAAATATATACTTTGTAGATTTTTCATTATTTCAAATTATACTTCTATTTTTTCATTTTTCTGCAACTCAATGCTAAAGTGTAACCCACTTAATCTTTTCTCAAGCCTCTGAAGTTTCTCCTGTAGTTTGAAAAAGACACATATATAGGTAATTACGCAATAACGTGTTTATGCAGTTGTGAAGAATTCTAAGCATGGATGCGTAAAAAGTATAGGTTATAACTGTATATATATATTCATATATTTCTTTATATACACTATTGTGCTTGTTCTGGCTTAAGGAAAACTGTTTACTATAAATTCCGCTCTTACTTAAATCTTCTATACATAAGAAAATAGGAGGGAAAAAAAAAAAAAAAAATGTATATATATTATATATATGTACAAACATGATGCAGATACTCATAAGCAAATCATTACTACGCCTGTAAAAAAATAAATGCATTTTTTTTTAACATTCTTTTTTTTTTACCCATTTTAAAACATTTTATAGCTGTGAGAAATTACATTACATAATTGGAATAAATCAAAAATTTATTATTATTATTATTATTATTATTATTATTATTATTATTTTTTTTTTTTTTTTTGTTCCTTAATTTTGCTTATCTAGACATATGGATAAAACATACAATTGTATTTAAAAAAAATAATAAATAAAAGATTCATTCATTTACTTCATTTCTTTATAATATCCTAATGTAAATGTTTCTTAATTTTAATTATGGTTTTTATGAAAAGTAATTATGTCCAAAATAATAAACGTAATGAAGTATTTCTTTTTTAAAAATGTTATTTTTCAAAATTTCATTTAAATTTTCCTAAGTATATTCGAAAATAAAGAAATGAATAAAAAAAAAAAAAAAGAGAAATAAAATTGCATTTTCAGCTTCATAAACGTATATTAAAAGAAAAGGGAAAATATTTTTCTATTTTTGAAATAATCAGGTGAATATATTAAATTTTGATGTGCTCTGTTTATATTATTGCCTCATTTTTTTTCGATAAAAAAAATATGTACAAAAAAAAAAAAAATATTTTATGTGATAATGCATATATAGTTTCTGGGGATATTGGTGTTTTCTAACGTTATTATGTATATACGTACGTATTATTGTGTACGTGCATGTATACCTATTTATACTTCTATACATTTTGTCTGCTTTAACAGTCTTGGCGTTTATCCGCCTTTAATAGCAGTGAGAGGTTAATCGGTATTTATTATGTATCTACCAGTGGTTCTTTTTCTTTTAACGCTTTTATGAGAAATAAAGAAAGTAAAATAAAAAAAGTTTAATTTCTGCATATAAGGTTAACATTAATTGTTCATGGATAAAAGAAAAAAATAAAAAGAATAAACTTTTTGCCTAAATGACTATTAAATGTATAGGCAAAATAATACTGATAATATATTAGAAAAAATTATATTTTAAGAGCAGCTTAAATATAATACAGATTTTAAAACTGTATGAAAAATTCACCGCAGCATTGTAAATTGAACAAGGAAAAAAGGAAAGAAAAAATAAATACCTAAATTTGTACATATATAAATGCGTATATGTATGAATATGCATAAACATATGTATATATACATTATATTGCGAGATGGTTGAATGGGTAATGCGTGTTAAATAATACAAGCATCGTATGTATTGAATGAATAGCATAATTCCTCTGTATGGAATATACTGCATGCATTTTCCATGTAATTTTGCGTACAATTTTTAACTGTTGTTTCAATTTACGGAAAAATTATGAAAAACTGCAAGAATATTTTACGTAAGCATATATATATATGTATGTGTACATTAAAGCAACTTTAATTAAAGTTGAATTTTTTTTTTTATCTTTGTGCATGAATTTTATTACATCCATATATATAAAAAATACAACAAAATATTTTTAAATGCACACAAAAGGAATAACGGCATACTTTATTGGAATGCCTTTTATATTAATGTGCAGTGTGCACGATAAATTTCTGCACGTGTATATATGTATGTATAAAATATATACATACGAATATATATTTATGTACATACATGCACGCACTGATAATCTATAAAAGACGAACGATATAAACTACTTGCGGAGGTTACTTGTATGTTTGTAAAATGGCACTCATATTAATTGCCATTTTTATTATAATTCTTTCTCATGACCACAATTATACTTGTTCATAAAAATATATATATTTATTGCTTGCCACTATTCATTTGTTCTTATATGTATGGAAAATTTTCATTAAACTGTTCACATATGTGTTTATGCTTGTAGTTATATGCTGTAGTCGTACAGTAATTATTCTCCTACTATAATACATCGGTTCAAGCATTAATTTAGAATAACCTTTTTTCTTTTCTTTTCTTTCTTTCTTTCTTTCTTTTCTTTCTTTTTTTTATTTTTCCTCAACCCATTCTCAATTTACTGTAATTAAAGCAAGTCTTCCCAATTTTCTACAATTTCCTCCACCTGCTCTACTTCCTCCTTGGCATCGTTTAAGCTCGAATTAAAATTATTATCATCTATTTGGTTATAGTTGGGGTCACTATAATCATTTGAGAATCCTGTATCATTTCCATAGAAATAGTAATTATCAGAAACAGTAACATTTTTAAGGTTAACAGCTTTATTTATTTTATTTAGTTTATCTAATAAGGAATAGTCAGCATTTTCTAAATGCTCGTTTAATTTAGTTATATGAACAACAGCTCTTTTAGATGTTATCCACTTAAGCCAAGGTAACCAATTAGCTTCATCATTTGCTAATGTATACTGATCACCAAATAATATAACTCCTCTTTTTGCTCTTGTTAACATAACATTTAATCTTCTAGCATCTCTTAAGAATCCTAATTCGTTATTTGCATTTGATCTAACAGCTGAAAATAAAATTAAATCCTTTTCCTTTCCTTGAAAACCATCAATAGAATCAATTTCTATTCGGTGAGCAGCTTCATATGGAAAGGATTCTTGAACCGCTTTTTTTAATTTCATCTTTTGTGCATCATAAGCAGTTAATATACCTATTTCATCAACTGATACACAACCTTCATTAATAATTGATTTTAGAACCGATATCAAGGGTTCAATTTCATATAAATTAAATTTTGATGTACCATATGCATTTTCAAATTTACTACCTGGTTTTCCTAAAGATACATCTATAAATGCTAATCTACACTTTGGGTTAGGCCATAAAAAACCTTTAATAATAGGTCTATTTTCTTCGGTAACATTTGCAGTTTTTAATTTATTATCATAAAAATGAAAATTTGGAAATGTACAAATACTTAAATGCATACGCCTTTGTGTGGTTAACAAATGAACAGGTGCAATTTTGGCCATAACAAACCTTTCTAGTAGGGATTTATCTAAACCTAATTTAATAGCATCAGGTGAGATAATAGTTGGAGGTAACTGTTTATGATCTCCAATTAGAACTAGATTATTACAATAATGACCTAAAGGTATAAGATTCGAAGGTTCAATTGATTGAGCACATTCATCAATAATAACTCTTTCAAATTTTTCATTATCAAAAATTTCATGTCCTGAACCAACACACGTAGCTATAACTACATTATATTTCTTAACAGCTTCAAGAAATAAAAGAGCTTTCATAACTTTCGCTTCTTTCTGCATATTATTTTTTCTTAATTTTAATAAATCTTTATAACGGTGAAATTCCATAATAGCTTCTTCATGGAAATCGCTATCACTTCCTGCCCCTACTCGAACAGCTTGAATATTTCTTTTTTTTAATCCTTCAACTAAGTTATTTGCTGCAACATTAGAATCTGCGACGGCTAAAATTTTTTTATTGCTATTCTGTCTATGCCAACTGTCTATAATAGCACAAGCAACATGTGTTTTACCTGTACCTGGTGGACCTTGTACAAGGGTAAGTCTCCTTGTTAACGCACTTAGGCAAGCTAATTTTTGAGAATCATTAAGGGGCAAATTTGTTGGTAAGTTAATACTTTCAATTAAATATTGATCAATTTCGTCTACATGTGTATTTCCAATTTGTTTATTTAAAGCTTCATTAAGTAAATCTTCATACGGGTTTTTTGCTTCTCTGCTGTACTCTCTTAATATATCATCATGTGGATTTTTTAAAGATTCATTATTATGAAAATCCATTTTAATTTTTTCATAATCTGCTATTTCTTCATTCAATTTCCCATTTTGTGCAATAAATTTTCCATGTTTATTATATGTATGTAGTATTAAGAAACGTATTTCAGGTGTGAATACATAAGGGGATTGATATTGTGTTGGCACAGAGCCTATAAAAGTAATTGATCTTAAAGCTTGTAACATTCTTTCATGTGTAACTATATTTAATAATAAATATAATTTATATTTAGTATATTTTACATTGGCTTTTTTAGTATTTTCAGCAGAAAAAATTCTTACATTAATATTATAACTTGTATTATCACTTTTTGTGCTTGTAATACTTCCTATTAAGCTATTAGACCATGCATCTTCATCTTTTAATAATTGATCACATGGTTTTAATAAAACAATATCATCTTCTCTCATTTGGGTGGATTTCATCCATTCTTTTTCTTCTGTCGTTAGAGTACATGTGAATGATAATATGGGTAATGTGATACTTTTCATTTTTAACAATAAAGATTTGTTTTCATGTAAATATTCAAAATCCCTTTTTTCTTGAATACTTTGTGCTAAATTGGCTTGTAATTCTAGAGCTAACATAATTCGATATTTTTTATAATAATCATGTGCACTTTTTGATATAAAAATGGAATAATCTAATTCCACTTCTTGTAGTAAAGTAATACAATGGAAACACAGTTTGTCATTCAAAACTACTACACATTCATCTATTAATTTTTCCCATAAATCTATGGAAACTAGTTTATGCACATAATTGCTATTATCACATTTATTTTGAATATACGGATTACAAAAGAACAAGTTACTTGAACTGTTCGTATATACTTCCTCTCCAGCATTATTGTACATACCTTTCGATATTTCTCCGTTATAATTATTTGCATTACACATATTGTTTGTATAATTGTTCATATTATTAGTTGAACTAGAATTCGTGTTATTTAACTTATTAATATTGTCTACTTCAATCCTCCCCTCTTTACTGACCTCTACAAGTGTATTTAACAATCTATTTATATTATCATAATTGCCATCTATTAATAATTCCCTTAATAAAAATATTAGAAATATAGACCATGCACTACTACTATATTGAATAATAAACTGAACTGCTAAGTTCAATGCTTTGGTTAAATCTTTTGATATTAAGTCTCTAATATATTGAGCATTTTTTCTATCAGTTGAAGAAACATATTCTATTAAATTATTTTTTACTAACATGTCATATGCAGCCTCACATTTCGCTAAACTTTTTGTACTTCCATATCCAACACTTTTGGATTTACAAGTTACTTTTCCATTTTTCCATTCCCATTCTAATGTACATTTATATAAATTATATACTTGTTCAAAATTCTCTGTTTGATGAATTTTATATCTAGATGCAATATTATTTCTTAACATCTGTATACTGCTCGCGTCTTGTTTTGTTAAGCTGTACGTGATAAGTTCTGAGGGATCTGAAATTCCTGCTGTTCCGACTCCTGCATTGTTTAAACCATTCATACTATCCCCTGCACCCATTTTATCGTTCATATTTGACATAATGATATTATTATTATTACTACTTCCACTATTAGCAAAGTTCATATTACCTGCATTGTTAATAACGTTACTCATGTCTATGCTATTATTCATGGTTCTTCCGTATAATGTGGCTACTCCCGGTTGTAACATCGGGTTATCAGCATTAAGAGAAGTTTTATCATTCGCACGGTAAATGGCATTATTATAATGGTTACCACTGCCAATACTACTTGAATTTTTATATAACATGTTGTCTCCAAAATTTCTGTTTGCACCTTGACCTTTCAAATGATCATATTTTCCACCCATGTTACCCATCATTTTTTCAAACACGTTATTATTATTATTATTATTATTTTCGTACATTTTATTCGTATTTACATGCATGTTTCCTCCCCCTTTTTTTTCTTCGACCATTTTCATGTATTCTGTTTCCTTTATTAATTGATCTTTTATATCATATAAAAGCATATACAACTTTTGCGTAGCAATAATTTCAGCTATTTTTTCATGAGCATGGACTCCCGTAGATTGATACATTTTATTATTAACTTTCCATTCTATATTACTACAATAAATATTGTTGTTAGTATTTAATTTGTTTTCCATATTTTTATGTTCAACTTTTAAAATAACATTTAAGCTATTTATCATCCATTTTGTCATTTGATCTAACTCTAAAAGGGATATATTTTTTAATTTTAATAAAATTTTTTTCACACACACTTTTTTACTTAACTTTTTTGTATTATGTGTTCCAGAAACAGCTATCTTTTCATCATTTGCAAACGTCCAAATGATTGAGTATTTTATTTTGTCATCTTCATTTACAAACTCTTCGCGTGATTCAGCTTTTAAATAATTCTTTCTTATATAAAAAAGCGTTAATATATTTTCATCCTTATACATATAATTTAAAAAATCGTTAAAATCATAAAAAGAAAATGCATCTGCATCCAAGTTAGGGGACGATGTTCCCGAATTCAAAGAACTTTGTCTGTTTATATTATTTCCGTTATATGAATCATCCATTTTGTTTAGCACCCCACTTGCATTACTTACACTGTTCACGATATTCATATTTTTTAAACTACTCGAAGATGCATAATTCCCGTAGTAGTCATTCTTCTTAGCTTCGTAACTCTTCAATTTGTTCATATCGTTATTGTAATTGTTTGTTTTGTTTTCATAGGAAATGTTTCTTGTATTCTTATTCATTCCACTGTTTGCTCCTTTTTCGTGTTCGCCTATCATTTTATTTCCATAATCCACGCTACTCAAGTTGTTTATACTGTTCACGTTGTTCATGCGACTCCCACTTTTTACTGGACCGAACATGCCGCTCATTGTGTTCATAGCGTTATAATTATTGGATATCATCTTATTTCGATTTCTATTATTATACACAGGCGAGTTATCCATCATGCCTCTTAAATTATTCGTCTTTTCATACATATAGTCTTTGTCATGATGGGCATTCTCAAATTTTTCACTTCTCTTAGATTCTTCATTTTTTATCAAACTATTTAGCTTATGAGTCCTCATACTACTGTTACTTCTGTGAGTGTTGCTACTAGGGTTATTCGTGGTAATTGCTTCACTGTTTGCTTTATCATTATAACCCATGGAATCGTCTGCATTTGCCATATTATTCATGTCAACGTTGTTCATACTGGGATCTCCAAACATTCCAAATTTTTTATTTAAATCGCAGTTATTCATATTATTATTGTTACTACTGCTATTATTGTTATTATTACTACTATTATTCATGATATCTTCTGATATTTCCCCTTTATAATTTTTCTGCATATATTTTACATTTTCCAAGTTTTTGCTATATTGATGGCTTGCAGCATTGTTTAAATTGGTGTTATATGAAGACATATTTTTTTTATTTGAACTAAAAGCATTTTTCATTTTAGATTTCATGTTACTTGGATAATTATCATTCAGATAACTAAATCGCTCATTACCCTTTGTAAAATTATTATTATTACTTATTCCTTCCATGTTTAACCTTTTTTCATTTACATTACTTTTGTAATTAAAGTTTTTCATCGAATTTTCTTGATAAATTCCATTAACAGCGTTAGTTGTATTCATATTACTACCACTTCTTGCACTTACATTATTGCTGCACATATTTTTATCCTTTGCATTTTTTAGAAGCATGTGTTCTTTATTAAAATTATTCATTTTGAAATTATTAATATTTACGTCGTTATCATTCATATATGGATTATTATTATTATTATTATTGCTATTGCCATTATGATTATGCTGGATATTCATGGAATAATTTTTACTATCTTTAATGTTGTAATCTGTATAATTTGCACTCGTATTTACATTCAATTTCGTTTCACTAAAGGAGTGACTCTCCTCATTACTTTTTTTTCCACTTTCCCTGCTAAAATAACCCGAATGCTGAGGACTATTATTTGTATATTTTGTACTAATACTTCCACTAACGTTATTGTTATTTACGTAATTGCTGTTACTACTAATGTAACTGCTGGTCATCTTGTTTTTACTTTTGTTACTGCTGATATTATTACTATTACCACTGTTATTATTATTGTTATTGCTGCTATTATTATTGTTATTGCTGCTATTATTATTGTTATTGCTGCTATTATTATTGTTATTGCTGCTATTGTTATTGTGAGTGTACTGTTTACTAAATACAGAATTTCTAAATTGGCTAAACCCCCTATTATAATTCTTTACATCATTGCTATTTTTGTTAAATTGAGTAACATTGTTTTCATTTAAAATTTTTTCATTTTCATTATTCGCATTCATACTTATCGAATTTGAAAATTTATTACTCATTTTATATTTTTTAGAATATTTACATATAAAAGCATTATAATTCTTCTTGTTAGGCCTGTTACGCAAACTTAATATATTAGCTTTTTTTGTTAAATGTGGTAGAAAAACTGAGTTGTAAAAACACGTACAATAATAGTTGGGTTTAATTATAGCAGTTGCTGCTTTCAATACGTTAATTAATGAAAAAATATACATGTATCGGTTTGATGGTAATATTTTTTGGGGTTTTCTTAAAATCATATCATATATAAATCTTTAAAACTGTTACAGATTGCCTTCCTTTGGGATTATCTTACACAAGTACATATATATATTTATATACTTATACATACATGCACACGTACATTCGCACACACATACATATATATATATTATATATGTACACAAGGGACGAACACGTTTCTTTATTTGATATTTCTAACGTTACAAGATTGAATGGCATACGCCCTCAAATATATGTATTAAGTACAACACGCAAATATATATTATATATATATGTATGTATTATGTAAATATATCCTAAATATGTATGTGTGTAAACGTATGTTATAAATGTATGTACAAAATATATAATTATATATTTGCATTCAAATAAGATGCATATATAAATATACATATAAAAAATACAGATAAAATAAAATTTTACAATATTTGGTAAAAATGAAAAAAATTGACATGAACTTTCGTACAAAAGCAAAGTATGTTAAAACTTTAAAAGAAAAAAAAAAAAAAAAATATATATATATATATATATATATATATATATATATATATATATAGAAAATGTAGTACAAAGGGTTAAATTGAAAAAGTAGTTAATATGCTTTTAAATACGAACATGTAATGTATATATTTATATATATATATGCATACATATACATTTATTTATACATTTACATAGTTATGTATTTAAATATATGTGAGCATAAGTTGTAAAATAAAAAATGTAAACTGTATCAATATAAAATGAGTAAATATATTAATTCAAAGTTTTTTTTTTTTTTTTTTATCTTGATTAGTAAGTGTACGAATTATATTTTTTTTGTATGTAAATGTTATTAATAAAAATTAATAGGTAAAAATTTTTACTATTATATCATGTTTTTATGTATTTTTACCTTTTTTTTTTTTTTTCTTTTCCAATAACATATATATATTTTGCTTTTTGTTTGCTTTATTTTAGTTTTATTATTATTATTCTTATACTTAATATTTATTCTTATTATATTTAAAAACTTTTTTCTCTTATATTTTTATTTTTTTTTATTGTATATTTTTTTTTTTTTTTTTTTTTTATAATAAAAAAAATATGGGTGTCAAATATATAATGCTCTTATGCAAACAGTTTAGTAATTACATTCATATATTTATGTACATGTACACGTATAAGTAATACAATATATATACATATGTATAATATAGTTTTACATGTATATATTATTACATATATATAAACATGTATGTAATAATATATTTGCAATTGTACGCGTATGTACATATATGTAAGAATTTATATTGTTAGTATTTATTTAAATTATATTTTTTTTCCAACTGAAAAGTTTTTAAATAATACTATAATAATAAAAGCCCCATACGAACGTTAAAGAAATTTAATGAAATTATATTATATTATATATATATATATATATATAAAACACGGTGTAAAAATTTACAAAAACAATGTATTATGATAAAATACATTTGTTATGTCATAAGAAACTACTATTATATATAAATTAATAGCTTAAAGTATAATAAAATTTGTTATAAAATATTTTTACAAAATTGTTGTTAAGTATTTTTATTTATAAAAAAAAAAAAAAAAAGATTATTTTTATCATTTCTTATATATAATTACTATTCCTATATATTTATATATAAATGTAGTAAAAAAAAAAAAAGGAAAAAATACAAAGGAACATGAATGATTTTTTGCATATAAATTTATATATTTATATATGTATGCAAAGTGTATGAAATTATTCATATGTTAAATTTTGGATATACTAGGTATAAAAAAAAAAATTAAATAACTTAATCATACTCTTATATATGAACTTTTAATGGATAAAAATGTAGAAAAATACAATGGTAGAATTATTCATTTGCACATACACTTTTTTTTTAAGTTTTAATTATTATGTCGATTGAAGTGATATTCCTTTATATTCTTTTGTTTTATAAAATTTTTGCTAGTTTATGTTTCTTTTGTTCAAAGTTTTATATATATTGCAATATCAAAGAGATCTCACACAATTTTTTTTTTTTTTTTCCATTAATATTTGAATGTGCAATATAGATATTTAAAAAAAAAAAAAATGTAATTTTTTTTAAATAAATAAAAAAAAAGCCGTTCAAAGATATGTCATAATAAGAGGAACCCTTATATGACGATTTAATATGCCCTTTTATATATATCTATTTATTTATGTTTATACCTATTTTATTACATTTGTTAGCTCGACATAATTCTTTCCAGTATAGTATTTTTTTCTTAGTTATGTATATGTTATTATAATTATGTGATCCAAATTTTATGTATATCATAACTTTTTTTTTTTTTTTTTAATTTTTAACATTTGGGTAAAGTAATGAAATTATAAAATAATGTTTAGTAAAACGTACAATTTAGAATAGTACAGTGACTCTTTCTTTTTTTTTTTTTTTATATGTCATATCTTTTTATTTTGAAATGTTATACACAAATTGCATGAAGGTGTATAATATAAAAACTCCCTTTAAATGAGATCAATTTTTTATTAAGTATATACCGATATTGAAAATATAAAGAAAAGAAAAAGAACCCTTGAAATAAATTCTTTTTTTCTTTTCTTCTTGACTAAAGAAACGGTATTTTGAATAACTTTTTATGTGTTATGCATTTACGATTTCATTGTTTAACTCATGTCGCAATATTAGTTCAATTGCGATAAAGCATTTTGTACAAAATGTAATCATCATATATGTAATATTAATTTATTATATACATAATATATATATATATAGTATATTTTTATTCAACATTGTCGGAACTGTGTGATAGTAAGCACATCTTAACAATATATATCTATTTCATGAAGTATTCATATATTTATTAAACCTGTTGGTTTTGCAGTATTCTCATATAGAAATAAAAAAGAATAAACCCACATTTTACTTCCATCTTTTTATAAAATAAATTAAAGAAAATTTCCCCTTCGTAAGAAATCTAAATGAACGAAAAAAAAAAAGAAGTAAAATTAAAATAACTAAATATTAATATATCTACAAAATTATGTTATAATTAACAGTATTGGTAAAATTTTACTTTAAAATTATTAGCGAGTAAAGGAAAGAAATCATTGCTGTTATAGAAAATAAGTATTGTGTGTTATATATGAACCACATATATATATTAAAATACATTAAATGTGTATTACTTATGTACACCTTATATATATAAATGTATTCATATATTATTTTTAGTTGTTCACCTAGCACCTTTACAATTTAATGTGCTTGAAAAATTAAGAAGAGCAAGCACTTTTTATGCTACTCTTAAATAATGTATATACGATATTGTCATTCAAAAAATAATAAAATCGCAAATCAGCGAAATAGCAACTCGTTTGAATTGCTTATGAGCTTGTGTATTATGTAAAAGCTATTTCTTATCTATGCTTTTATTCTTCAAAAATGTATTTGTCACCGTTTGTATTTTTTGCCCTTGAATGTATAAATTATACTTAAAAAATTTTCCATGTATTTCGTTGTTTACTTGATTAATTAACAATAAGTGTAATTGGTTTTCACTTTCATTAAAAATATAATAGAAGTGAAAGCATTAAAAAGAAATTTTTTTTTTTTTTATAATTATCTGTAAAAAAGAATAATGAACTAATTTTTCAAAATCCGTGTAATAATTGAGGTAACATTCGTAGTGTAATATAACGAATATGTTTTTTTTTAAATTGAAGTTATGTTATATATCGAAAGTTTAATAAAGTTCTTTTTTTTTTTCTGAAGGAAAAAGAATTACACTTAACTCAAAAGCAAATCAAATGAATATGTGAATATATGGGTAATGAGTCATAGACTAGCTCTCATATAATAAAGTGTAAATGTATATATATATATATATATGCATGAATACATATGGTGGGAGATATCCCGTTTAATCTGCACAAAATAGAGAAAACGTAATATATTGGAACCTCCATGGCAAAGTGAAAAATGACAACATGGAGGACTCGTGTATCATTTTTGCTTGAAGAGAAAAAAGGAAAATGATTAATTTTTTTAGCTCATCACATAAAAAATGTTCAATAAAGGGGAGTAGTTACATTCGTAATTGTGTTATACAAAAGTACATGTTCAGCTCAAAACAGATACCCATGATATATGTTAAAAGATTAGATGAAATTAAACAAATGGTACGTTATATTGAAAATATCTATTCAGATTGTAAGAATGAAAAAAGTGACCTTTTCGTGAAATATTTCGGAAGTTATAAAGTAGCTGCTTTTTTGCATTCAGATAATAACTTTGAAAAAATTTATAACGAATGGAATACATACCATTTTTACCCTAAGCAAAATATAAAAGCGGAAAAGAAGACAACAAACGAGGTAGGTATGCGTACAAACTTTAGTAATAATTATGAATACCTTAATTCTGTTTTTAAGTTGTGTTCTGATGAAGATGGAAACAAGAATATTATGAAAAAGAATATAATAGGCATTTACATTCCTGCACATAGAAGTACACATTCTGTAGATGTAAATTATTTTTATATTTTTAAAAGTTTGAAAGACGTAATGAAGGGTAAATTCTTTTATGAGTTATACTTTATATTACCAAATTGTGTTTTCTTATTTTCTTTTATTGAAATTTTTAAGGAATTAATTTATTATGAAAAAGTTGTAGAATGCATAAAAAAGGAAAAGGAAGAAACAAAAATACAGAAAAAACAAAAAAATAAAAAAAAAGATGTATCAATTTTACGGAAAAAAACTAAAAATAATTTATTAATAAAAATATACAGATATAAAAAAAATGCATTAAAAAAGGAGCTTAAAGGAGAACTGGAAAAAATTTTTTTCCACAAAAAATACACAAAAATAATGTACGAAGATTCCTTCGAATTGTCATCATTTTTATATCATTTTTTAAAAATTAATTCGATAAATTTTATAGATTTACATCATTTGTACCAATATATAATAGCTTTATATGAACTGAAAATTTTAAAACTCAACATATATACGTCAATTCCTATTTTGTTTCCAAGCATTTATAATAGTACATTGGATTATGCATGTATGGAGGTACCAAATAGTGAACATAAATTTAAGGAGGAAAAAGAATCATTATATTTATGTACTGATGGGAAGCGTATAGATCTATGTAGTAAGGAGAGCCGTACAAACCTATGCAAAGATGAGATGCATATAGACTTATGTAGCCATATGAAACAAATTGACTTATTGGAAAAAGACAACGAATGCACTAGTTCAGAAAAGCGAACACTACAGAATGATGACCTTTCAGAGAAAAACCTTTTTAAATCTAAGAAAAGAAAAATTATATCAGTATATAACAGCAGCGATGATAGTAACAATGAGGTTTTAAATTTTGAAAAGCAGTTAATACATATTTTATATATATTTCCGTGTGCACATAAATTATTAATTAAATATAAAGACTTGGAAGGGTATAATATCTGCTATAAAATGAACGAAATAATAAAAAAATACAACTCATTAAATATTTTTAAATATAACCATTCAAATAAGAAGAGTGCAAGAAAATGCTTTAATAATTACACACAAAAAAGAGAGGTAGTTGAATACTCAAATTTTAATGAAAATATGTATAATAACGTTAGTAGTTCGTTTATCAACTCGTTATGTAGCAAAGTAAATATTAATGAAGAAATAATATATAACCATCAATTAATCATAGGGAAAAAAATATATGCATATATTTATGAAAGAAATAAGTGTGCTAAAAATATAGTATTCCGCTTTAATTTAAATTCAAAGAATATAACATTCAGAAATATACTATCTTTTAAAGATAGTTTGACACATAATGAAATTAATAAGAAGAAACATAAATATAAGTATTTATTAAAAGAAATAAATAACAACCTTTTTTCAAACAATTCAAAAGTACTATTTAACAGGAATAAGAAAATATATAATTATAAAAATAATATATTAGTTGGATTGTTATATGATAAGGAAACTAATTTTCATTATTTTGATGATAAAAATATAGGTGATGTAGTTTTATGTACAATATGTGACATTTCGCAGTGCGGAAAATATTTGTATTTACAAAGATTTGACACAAAAAATTTAATTTTTCATTTTCGAAAGGAAAAATATATTAATATAGAAAAAAATTATGATTATGACGATATTACTAAGGTAGACGAGGATATATTGAAAGAAATTGCATAAATTTTATTCTTTTTACAACAGTGGAGTTCCTTTTCCATATGTCCAATAAATATAGACCAATGCAATAACTTTTTTATTGTATGGCTTAGTATATTTTTTTTCTGTTTTTCATATATACTTAATGTTGTTATATTTTTTCGTATAATTTTGTCAAAGTGATATAAACACTTTATTTTATTATTAAATCACATTTTAATAATCTGCTGTCTTAGTATATTTAATAACTATTTTGTCAGAATAATTCATACCTTATTTTATGCCTTTTTTATGTATTATTTTTTTTAAATTACAGTTTGACATTGCTAATCATCATAAAACAACTTTTCAAAATTATGTTAATCGAATTTGTTTCTTGTATAACCTATCAGTGTTAATGCCTTAATATGTCATAAAAATTGCTTACAAAATTAATTGTATGTTATTGTGATGTATACGAAAATAGCAGTCTGTTTTTACAGTTACGTGGGTATAATAGTTAACAATGGTAACAATAAATGTACAAAAAAAAAAAAAAAACATAATAAATAAAAATATTTATATATACTCAATAAACAAACATATGTGCATAAATGTTGTTAAGTGTACAATTAGAGAATCGAAAACAAAAAATTATATAAGTAATAAAATTAAAAGAATAATATGGAGGTTGGGGGGGGGGGGTTTAAAAAATATAAATTAAACAAGTGTAATAATGAAAAAAAAAAAAAAATTGTCAAATGCGATAGATGAAAAGTCTCTTTCGGACAGAATTTAATTAAACGCGTAATATTTTTCTTCCCTTTTTACGAAATAAATATGCTTACAAGAAATTTTATTTAAACATATTTAAAAAGAATGCAAAAGTAGGGGAATATAAACCTATAAGATAAAGAATTAAGTTCGTTATATACACATCTGGGAATGTTCTATTCTACACGATCAAATATTTTATGGGAACATTTCTATTTAAATAGTTAACTATTAGAAATGGTACCAAAATTAAGAAAAAAAAAAAGGTGACAACGTATTAAATTCATATGGCTATTGAAGGTCTTTAATTTGTAATTAATGTACATACTAGTATATATATATTCGCATGTGAACACTTAATTTCCTTTTTCATAACTCATTTATTTAATTAATTTTTAGAAATGCTCAAATTTTCATGGCTACATCTCCACCGCTTCCTTATTATCCCTGCAATGACTGCTCGTCACTTCCTTATTTTTTATTTTCCCTTCAGAACTCAAATGTATCATCATCAAGACCTATGTCCTGTTGAAAATCATTATCATTAATTGTTGGGTCACTGTTATTAAGATTTTCATTGGGGTAGCTATTCATATTGTCATTAACATAACTGTTTGCATTTTCATTTGCGTAATTATCCGTATTATTATTAAAGGTATCGTATGAGCGCGGTCCGAATATTTGATCTAATAATCTGTTACTTAAAAAAAATCCACAACCATATATAAAACTTTCATAGAAGGTATTGAGTAACCCACCACCTACTTTTGCTACCTTATTATCATTTTGTTGATTCGCAATGTTGTCATTTGATGTATATTTATTCTGCGTTAAATTTTTATGAAAATTTTTTCTTACGCTTTTTTTTGTTGTATTGTTATTTATAAATCTTGAGAAATTCCTTTTAACAATTAACATTTTCTTCAATAAAATAAAATCTTACATTTACTTTAAATGTGGTAAGGGTTTTTTTTTTTTAAGATGATGCCACATATATATAAATATATATATAAATATTTATGTACTTATAAATATACTTATGTATATATGTAAAAAAAAAAAAATATGATTTCATAATAAAACATTTTTGTGCATATAAAAGAAAAACTGCCTTATTTTTTATTATTATTATTTTTTTTTACTATTCTGGTTAAATTCTTTTTTGATATAAAAATAAAAAAATGGCTCCTTTACTTTTCATTTAAAAAAATAAAGAATTAAAAAGACATTAAAATTTTTTATTTAGTTATGATTTTCAGGAATGTGAATTTAATAAAAAAAAAGGATAATGCAAAAAATGAAAAAATGTTGAAAGCAAATAGAGAAGGTTAAATTGGTTTGAGTTTACCTCTAGTTAATTAAAAAAAATTTGTACAAAAAACAATAAAAACATTATAAATTCTTTATTTCTTTCTTTCATTTTTTTTTTTTTTTAAGTTAAAAGAAAAAAACAAAAAATGTGCACTGTGAAAGTAATATATGAATAAAGTGGCAATATTTTTATGGCGAAAAAAACATATATGTGCTATTCTTATATTTGGGTATTATTATTTAAGCACAAGTGAATACATCTGTGTATATTACATTGCATACGATTTGTGAGTATATTTCTGTATATATATATATGTATATAATTCATAATTTTTGTAGATAATTTGATTCTATTATAACTGCTTTTTGTTTTTTTATTTTGTAAAGAGGTATACACATAAAATAGAAGAAATAAAAAAACAAAATGTAAAAATGTAGTGCTTTTTAAGGTAACACAAATTAGGGTATTTTTATTGAAGTGTAATAATGCAACTGTTCTTTAAAAATTGAAAATTTTTAAATGAGTTATACGCTTTTGAGAGGTAACAACTTTTCAAATTTAACAAGGTGAAAACAAAGAATTGAAAAAAAAAAAAAAAAAATAAATAAAGGAAGGAAGGAAGAAATAAAGAAATAAAGTTCCATTTTGGAAAACACTTCTTTTTATTTTAATTTTAATTTTTCTTAAAATTTTTTTATTCCACCTGGTTAAATATACAAATGTGCATAAATCCATTTGTTGTTTGTTAATTTCAGTGATAATATAGTAACAGTATTCGTAAACTTGTAACACTGAAATTTTTTTTTTTATCGTTTTTTAACATTTTAAATGATACTTAAAGATTAATACACGTAACACTACTGTTTTTATATACTGTAATAATAAAAAGAAAAGGGCGTATTTTTATGTAATAAAAACAAAATAGGAATATACTTATTAAAATATAAATATTTGAGGGGGAAAAAGTCTATATCAAATGAATTATTATATAGGAAAAAGAGGGGAATAAAAACAAAAAAGGAGGAAAAGAAGGAAAGAAAAAAATGGTATCGTAGTTATATGATGGATATTTGTATAAGTCATCTTTATAATAGACAAATAAAAAAAAGTATATTACAGGATGTATTTTACAAATTAGAAAATTATGATAATGAAGGATTTTTATGTTTTGATATAAATTCAAGTGGAAATCTGCTGGTAGCTTCCTCTAAAACATCTCTTTATTTTTTCCACATTTTAACTGGTACTTTGTTAGTACAATATTGCTATTCTAATGAACAAGAAAAATACAAACATCTGAAAAAAGACGTTTTCGAAGAAGTAAATATAAATTCCTTTGACTTAAATGGAATAAATAATGGTTATAGCCAATATAGTAATAAAATTGGGGATGATAAAAATGAAGGAAACTTTAGTGGGAATCAGAATGGCATGAACCATAACGATATTGAATATGATCAAAAAGACGGAAATGATAATAATAACGAAGATGCGAACAGTGGTGAAAATACTAATAATGATGAACATGTGAACTATGATGAAAATGATAATAATGAGGAAGAAGTCAACAATAACGAAGATGCTAACAATGATGGTCATTGGGATGAAAACAAATATGCACAGTATAAGCAAAGCAAAAATTGTGTAGAAGACTTAAAAAATAAAAACGAATATGATAAAAATTGTGCTACTGCAAACATGACAGATAACTTGCAAAACGAATATTCTGAGAAGTTGTTTACAGGAAATATCTCTCCTTTTAATAATGATTTTGAAAGAAGAAATAATAAAAGAAAGCAATTTTCATTAAAAGGACAAAAGATGAAGAAAGTAAAGAAACGTTCTAGACACCCTCAGAAAAGTTTAAACAAAAATCAAGATAATACAAATTGTTCAAAAAGTAAAAATAATGACTGTAGCAATAAGAAAAATTCAGAAGAAAAATTGGAAGATGAAAATATATATATTAAAAAAGTACAGTTTATAAAAAATGATGAGTATTTACTATGTATATCAAAAAGATATTTGCACATATATAAAATATGCAAATACCCTATTACTAGAATAGTGTATATTGATTTATTATATTTGTGTATTGGAATTGAAACAATTATATCGGACAAGTTATTTTTTCCTTGTTTCTTTTCCGAGTATTTTTATTTTTTATATAAAACAAATGAATATAAACGATCAGAAAGGGTCATTAATAATGCTTTAAATAATTATGCTATACATTCAGTGACCCCCAATTCGGATATAGATATGACTAAATGTAAGGAAAAGTCCGATTATTTTGATATGGGCAAAGAAGTGGATATTACGCACCTATGTATTGGGGATGCTGCAGGAGAAAGAGGACATTTACACATTTTAAAAAAATTTTATAAATTGTATGAAAGTTTAAATTTTAAGAAAATTAGAAATTTTGAAATGTGTGAAGTTAAGTGTATAAGTTTAAAAAAAAAAAATTATATAGATAACGATGAAAAAAAAACTGTTTATATAATAGATTTGATTTTATGTTTAAAGGAGCAAATTCCATATGTGTCAAGAATATATATAGAACAAATAGGTGAGCATATAAATGAGTTAAATAAAGAATATATGAATGATTATATTGTTGATATAAATCAAACGTTTCCCCTAATTTCTGTTGAACATATGAATATTACATTTCAAGAAAGCGCAAGAGAAAGGTGTGCGCATGTGAAGAAGGATACGGTATATACAAAGAGTAAAACAAAAATTAAGAAAAAATATTTGAAAGGATTTTTAAAAAACTTAGTCAATAATCAAGGAAGATGTGTAAATCAAAAGGAACGCAAGTATATGATCAGTGGTGTGGGAAACGTTGAGACGATAGAAGATAATATAAAAATTTTAAATACCACAGATGGTCATATCAACCAAAGTAGTTGCTTATTAAGCATTCATTCAGATAACGTTGATGAGAAGGATAGCTCATGCAATGAGGCAAAAGATAAGGATGAAAATATTGGAGAAAGGAAAAACGAAGAAATTTCCGATTTGACGAAATATTACGAAAATTATGAAAAAAATAGAAAATACTTAAAAAAAATAGTGAATGGGTTTTTTCCTATATGTTTTTATAAGAAAGGATGCAAAAGGAGGTTTAAAGAATTACCAACTGCGCTAAATATATACGACAATTTAGATAACCTTTTGAGAGAGAATGCTGAGAAAAAAATATGCATTTTGGAGGGAGAAGAAAAACTAGAAGGAAAAGAAGAAAAACAAAAAGACGTAGCAGAAGAACAAAAAATAGTATATAGGAGAGAACACTTTAAAAAGGAAAATAACCACTACATCTTTGACTATTCTGGAAAGGATAAAAACAACTATTTTAAATTTCCATGTGATTTACTAAGAAATAAAAATACGCTTAAAAATGTGAATAAATATAGGAATGTAGACAAGAACAGTCACTATGTATTTGTGGGTACGTATTCTTATATACTTGCGTTCGAGTTACATTATATAAAAGAAGGTGCTATTATAGAAGAAAATGAAAGTAGTAAGATGAACCTGTTCACAAATAATATCGCATGTGAAAAAATAAAAATTATAAAAGATGAAGTATATAAGGTATATAATAATTTCTTTAGAACTGTCAAAACAAAAAAATTGTTTGAAAAAAAAATAGAATTAAAATTTTTATTTAAAATATATTTGGGAATAGTAGCACCTTTAGAAATTGTTATAAGAGAGAAGGGAAACATTTTATGTGTTAGAACACAAGAGAAAGTTTTTTTGTACAAAATTAATTACAAATATAGTGTTGAAAATTCTTTAATAAATGAGAATGAAAGAGGAAATAGTAGTAAAGGGGTTCCAATCTCTGCCGATACAAATAGTACGTCGAACAAAATGGGAGACAATTCTTCATTAATTGAATCCGAAAAAAAAGAAAACGAGAAAGAGAAAACATTTATTTACAGTCGTATTGATCAAATATGTTTATATCACACAATTCATAATCCTATTCAAAAAGAAATACATGAGTTATGTTGTTTTAGTGAAGACATTTATCACTCCAGCTTATTAGTTGTATCTTTAAAATCAGGAATATACACATTATATATTTATGACTTAAAAATGATGGATTTACAAAATGCCGTTAAGGTGAACATTTCTGCACATAAAGGGTTTAAACAAATAAAATGGGTAAAATGTTATGATATGTTAGTAGCTTTGTCAAATGTAGGGAATTATATATTAATTTTAAAAAATAAACATTTAAATAACTGGAGTTTTTTTATATCTGACTTTGAATTGATAGATTCAAATATTGAAGTAATTGAAGAAGACAATGAATTTGATTTTATTGAAAACATTCAACCGAAGCATAAAAATATAGATGATGATATATGGAAATATTTTATAATTTATTTAAATATATTTGTAAAAAATAAAATATGTATTCAGAATTTAAAGCACCCATCTTGTCTCTTTCCAATGTTATACACGGGATATTATAAAAATTGTCCAAAATATTTTTTTTACGACTCAAATTATGACTTTTCAAAAGAAAATTTCTTGAATTTCAATTTAGATGCATCTGTAGAGAAAAAATGGGAAGATACAGGAAAAAACGGAAAAAAAAAAAGTAATAAATTTTTACAAATAAGAGAAAATTTGTTTCATTACACAAATTTAAAATTTGAAGAAAAAGACGAGACGCAGGAAAATGATTTGTTCATTGTGGACAACTCTAATACTGTGCACTTATTCACAAGTAGCCCAATATATTATTTATATTACAAGAATATAATAAATTTTTCAATTTAAATGTAAATTGTGTCATATTATATTCATTACTTTCTTTCATTCATGCTTTCTTCTTTACTTTTTAAGCTTCACTTTACATGCATCGTGCATTGACGTTAAATAGGAATAAGTTCTTCCACCTGTTTTATGTTATTTCATTTTATTATGCGAAAGGATTGAATAAATAAACCTGTGCGTTGTGCGCAATGTGAGGTATGTATTTATATATAGATATCACATGATCTTTATATTTTACTGTTTTATTGCTTCATTTAATTATTTTATTAAATTGCTTTATTTTACCGCTTCATTTTACCGCTTCATTTTACTGTTTCATTTTATTAGTTTATTTCGCGGCATTATTTTATTGGATTATTTCACTGCACCATATTATAGGTTTATTTCAATGCTCCATTGAGTTCGTTTATTTTTTCTCATTTTTTACATTTTTATCAAGTATGATTTGTTAAGGGTTATTAGAAATTAATGAACCTTCTGACTTTTTGAAATATCCACTTTTTTGAATACATTTTCATAGTTGTCATTAGCATATTTATTTTAATAAATATATGAACTTTTATTTAAAGGATTCACCATACTTTTGCTTTTATTATCATTATTATTATTATTATTATTATTATTATTATTATTATTATTATTATTATTATTATTATTATTATTATTATTATTATTATTATTATTATTATTATTATTATTATTTTATTTCATTATTATTTTTTTAATTTTTCCTAACTTGGGCACGTAAATCATTTTGTGCACAATTTTGCTAAAATTTACTTGTCTTTTTATGGGGGCAAAAATTTAAATAATTTGTATCTCATTAGTAGAGCAGGTAAAGATGATCCATGTTTTGTTTAAGCAAAAAGTAAACAGATTAAAATAAAAATATGTTAACATAAATGATGAAGAAGTTTACTAATGAAATAAAGACAATTTTTTTTTCTTTCTGTAACAAAATAATAGTGCTTCAGTTTATTCAAAATTCGTAAAAATTACTACTTCTTGAATGTTCCTATTTTTAATGTTTTATTTTTTAGGTTTGGAGCTGCAAACTTATAGGGATAAGGGCTGTTATTTATGCTTAATTTATCTTTGTTCCTTTTTCTTATTTCTTCACATACATGATTCTTTTTTTCCCCACAAAGAATACTCAAAAATTAATGACTGGGTAATTGTATGTAATGCTATTCTTTATAACATTAAATAAGTGCGAATTTTCTATTGCCGCTGCTATTCTCTCTTTGTCATTTAGTTGTTTATTTATGGAGTGCTCCGAATTGTGAGAACCTGGGTATATGTAAATATTTGTTTTGAAATTATTCGATAGAGAATATTGTAATTTTATGCTTATCATTAAACCAATGAGTGTAGCTAGTGAACAATTTGGTATTGTTGGAGTAAAATACACAGTAATCATTTTTTCTTCAAGATTTATATAAATATTTTTCTTTTCAATTATTTTCAAATTTTCTAATGTATAAGAATATTCAGGGTCTTTTATATCTCTTAACAAATCAAAAATATCATCTACGTTTATTTTATCTTCTTCATAATTTAAATCACATAAATCGCTTACATTGTATAAGCTCTCTTTTATTGTCTGTTCGTTTAAGAATATATATCTTTCCTCTTCATTTGAGTTGTAGAGAACAGGGTTTTCATTCTCAGGTATGTTATTATTCATTTTACCCTTGGAGAGTGGGAAAGAAAATGTGTTACTCAGTGGGCAAAACTTTGGGGTGGATGTTCTGTAAGTTACATGTTACACGTTTTACTTACAATACATGCATACATATATATGTTATGTGTACATGTACGCAAACATATATATACAAACGTATATATATATATATATATGTATATATTCATGTGTCATAAATGTGATGCTTCTTGTATACCACGTGCCAGGTATTATTTATTCCTTTTTCATATATTACAAGGTTCACATAATTTTTGTATCATTTAAATAAGCAAATAAAATTTTCATAATTTTCATATCTTTTCATTCATCATTTCTGGAAAAGTGTCTTTTATTTTAAGCTACTTTTTTACTATACTGCTTCATACTTTGAAGTTAAAATAATGCAGATTATAATAAAAAAAAAAAAAATATATTATATAAATATGCTCAAGGTATCCTTTACTATTAATGTTTTGTAAAAAAACAATAGTTAAAAAAAGTAAGTTTAAAGTGAAAAATATAAAAAGAAAAAAAATAAATTTTCTTTTTAAAAAATATAACGTATAAATTTCAATCAACATAAAAAAAAAAAAACGAAGGTTAATATTTGTGCCAAATGTTAAAAATAAAATAAAATAAAAATATTAAAAAATGATTAAATAATGCGATAATGAATTAACGAAATAACGAAGTAACGAAGTAACGAAGTAACGAAATAACGAAGTAACGAAGTAACGAAGTAACGAAGTAACGAAATAACGAAATAACGAAATAACGAAATTTTATATTACAGGGTAAAATATACCGCTTCCATATAAATTTCAGTAAATAGGAAGTGTACATAAAAGAGCTCATTGTTTAAATGCACCTTCGTATATATGAAGAATGGAACATTTTTTGCCCCTATAAATGAATCATAAAAAAAGTAAAACATAAAATAAGGCCTCGTACGGAAGGAAACATGTACAAATTTACATTCTTGTAGAGTGTGCAGAATGCGTTTAGGGAGCATATATTTGCATATTAAGCAGATATGCATAAAAGTAAACGCATATAAGACCATATGAATAAGCACAAAAGTATATGCACATAAGTATAAAAACAACTGTGTACGTACATATGTACAAACACACATGTATAAGCGCATTCGTATACATGTACATGCATGGCCACGTGGAAAATTCATCACTCCCCAGACACGAGGCGCGATTTTATTTTTCCATCCATGCTTCTACAGATGTCTATTTCATAACGGTCAGCGTATCTATTAGGGACCATTTTAAAATGTTCATATTTTAAAATAATAGAATGTATATGTTTAAATTGGAAAAAATCGTAGTTAGAGCTTTTTATTAAACGATCAAGTTCTTCTACGTTACAAAAATGTAAATCTAAATATTGATCATAATACGTAGTTCCTTTTGATAAAAATATATAGTAAAATTCGTACCTTTTGCTATTACAATTTTTTAAATCTTTATAAAAGCTCATATAAATTGTATTTTGTATGTTGTTGTTATTCTTCTCATATTGTTCTATTTCGTTTTCCAAATTTATTATATTTTGAATTATTAAGTTGGAAATTTTTGAAAAATAAAATTTCAATGTATTTATCAAATAGGAACTTGTATCATCATCATCATTTTCTCCGTCATATGAATTCATTTCGTTTGAAATTACTTTGTCATTACTTACAAGGTTAGTTCTTAAACCTTTTGAAATGCTATTAGGCTGTACTAAATTGTTATTGGCTTTTTTTTGGGATATCTCCTTAATTTCTTTCCCCATTGTACCCACATGACAGCTATTTGTAACAAGATTTTTATGTACTTTTTCTGATATATAAGTAGCATAATTTTTTTGCTTCTTATTTTTACAAGTAATTATAGGCATAATTGCACTTTCTATTTTATGTATAATTTCAATATTATTTAAGTTAAAAATGTAGTTTATTAAATTCCATAACAAATAATGAATGACAATTGATGCAACACTTTCACAACAAAAGAGTAATTTCCTTTTGGCATCGTTCAATATATTTATATATAAATCTATGTACTGATTAAGATTTTTTCTGAGGTCATTCTTTTTTATGTTTGAATCGTCGTCGAGTATTAATTCCGTTTTGTCTTTTTTATTACCATAAGCAACATTAATCAGATTTGATATTTCGTTGATATAATTATTACTATCTATAATTTCATATAACGAATCACAGTAGGTCAAAATACGAAGTTCATCAACGATACGTAATTTTTGATCTAAGAACATGAGAAAGATGTCCTCTTCGTTTCCTTGTTTTCCACTACATGTTTTAGTACTAATGCCACTTTGCTGTTTTATATATGCTTTACTGTTAACTGTATTTTTTATTTGTCTGTGCTTAATGGTATCATTTTTCTCATTTTCTTCTTCCATTTTTGAAACATCCCCTGTGTTTATTACATTCTCTTTTAATTTCCATATTAAGGAATACAACGATTCGACTGATATAATTTTTTCTGATAGACCATTGAGTGAAACGGAACTATATATTTTATGAAAATTTCTCAAAAGAAAATGCGGGTTGTTTTTATCTTTAAGATTGTTATTAAAATTTCCTACATTATATTTAGTTTGGGAAGAATTAGGTAGGCTTTTATCTACATATAAAAAATGGTACTTATCAGAATATTTTATAATTTCCTTATTATAGAAAATTAAAAAATTATATAATTGCATATATTTTTCTCGCTTTTTTATGATAAAAAAAGTTTTATTTATTCCAAGTCTACTACTGCATCTACGAAGGTCAATTACAAGCTCTTCAATAGTTTCTCTCTTCAAGAAGTAGAAACATAATATATATATGTAAATATCAATTATTTTGAAAATATAATCGTTTATTTCTTCTTTTATGTTGGGTAATAATTCTTTAATAGTGAAATAGTTGTGTAGTATTGACGTTAACATAATGCTAGAATTTGATACAACAAGGTCAAAGTTAACAATTTCAAAATTTTCGAATCTGTATACCTTATTTTTTGTTTTATTCACATTGGACTTTTTACATATTTCACTGTCACAATGGTTGTACGTGTTTTTTTCCATCTCTTTCATGTCACAACTAGCAATAAGAGTAATAGGGGTGAAGTTACTTTTCTTTATTTTTTTTTTCTTACCTAAATATGAGCTCATGTGTAAATCTTCAGGTTCACTTAAGTCCTTATCTGAATATAATTCTTCCTCTAACTTTTTAAAATTAAAATTGATTAACGGGTTTTGTGAGAAAGGTATATTTAAATAAGCATTAAACTCTTTCTTATAGAAGGATATAATATTGAAAAAATGAAGCCTTTTTTTAAAAAGGCAATGATTTATCTTTACAGGTACACGTGACCAACTGTCCTTGTTGATAATATCATTTAATTTTTTACTATTTTGGTAAAAAAAATTTGAAAAATTATTTTTAACTTTTCTTTCTATTTCTTCATAAATTATGTTATTTTTTAGCAAATTTTGAAAATAATGAATCTTTTCCTCCTTTCCAAATGTTTTAACTTCTTTATATTTTTTGAGAAAATATTCTTTGCATATGTCTTCTACGTTCAATTTGTGTTTATCATTCTGCTGTTGACATTTATCGTCTCGTTCTTTATTGGTAACATATGAATTTATGTGCAATCTTTCTTCGCTTTTTCCGCCATTTATTACATTGTTATTTATTACACCCCCAGGATTAACACCGTTATGTACGATCAATTTGGTTGCACTTTCTTTTTTTACTTTTTCGTTAAAATTTAAATTTACCCTAGGATGAGCTTTCCCTTTTTTTCTCCTTTGAACCATCATAGGATATTCTGCCTCTACTTCCAAAAGTTTTTCCTCCTCTTGATTTACATGCAGACCATGACGGATGTCCAACTTGTCATTCAAATTTTTATTTTCTTTATCATTTACATATTTCTTGTCCTCCATATTTGCAATTTTTTCTTCCTCAAATTGTTCACATCTTTCATTATCGTCTTTTCCTTTTGGCTCTTCTCTTCTTAATTCATCCTTGGTCAAATTGTATATGAGGTTGTTCGAGCAATTATTCTCAAAGAGAAAAGAATTCACACAGAACATAATAGTAATAACTATATATGTAAATAAGTCATTAAAACTAAAATTTTCAAATCGAATATGCTCAATAATTGTTTTAATTACTTTTTCTATATTTTTTATAAACTTACTTTTGGCGTTTATCAGTTTCTTCGCATTTCCCCTGGCAAATTTTATATATTCCTCACATTGTTCATATTTCGAACTTTTATCTCTTAGGTAAGTTTCTACCTTTTCTTTAATATTTAAACAATTTTCTGATGAGGTGAAATTTTCCTCATTCAGATTTTTCATGAAATATGTTATGATGGGCAAATCGTAACACTCTTTTATCTCGTAAAATTTAGAAAAAATGGAGCGGTCCTTTTTGTTCTTACAAATATCGAATAATTTCTGCAAGCTCAAGTTGTCATCATGGTCATCATTTATTGTTTTATCTTCCAACAATCCACCTTCTGACTTTTTATCTTCGGAGTGGACCTCCTCTGCCTTCTTACCTTCCGGGTTATTACCCTCCATTTTACCAGTACCCTTACATTTATTTTTATCAATGTGCATACTTTTTTGTTGGAATTTTTTTTTATTATTACGATCTACACATAATTCGTTAACATGATCAATCAAGAAATCTTTTTTTTTTTTTTGCTTATGTTGTCTTGATTCTTTTGCATCTTCCTTTGAAAGAAACTTCAACACATAGTTTTTATGACAATTTAATAAATAAATGATGATGAAATTATACTTATTCAAAATATCAATTACAATTTCATAAATTTTAAGAAGAGAAATTAAACTATCTTTTTCTTTTAATTTTTGTACTAACTCATTTAGTGGAATAAATAAAAAATTGTCTTCTTGAAGTTGGTTTTCTCTGTTTTCATACGTGCCAGTTGTTTTATTCGTATCTGATAAAGAAGTTTTATCCTTTTTTTTCTCTTTATTTAAATCATATGAATTTTCATAGGTATTTATGAGCATATCATTTATACTAACTTTTGTTGAAAAAAGAGGGCTTTCCAAATTTTCCATATGATGTTGTTCTGTGTCTGTAATTTTCATATTACCTGTGTAATCTACTACGTGTTTATTTAAGTCTGCATTTTTATGAGGAAGCAAGGTTTGTATGTATTCATTATTTTCAATTATTATTCGATTATCGTTAGGAAGAAATAAACTTTCTTCTGTTTGTTTCTCCCCTTTTTGGGAATATTTCACTTCTTCGATATGTTCCTCTTTCAGGGGTTCCCTTTTTTCTTCCCTCTGTTCTGACTTTTCTCGTTTCTTTTTTGTTTCCATCTCTTGTTCTCTGTCCCTCCTTTCACTCACTATTACAAATGAAAAAATGACCTGCTTTGAAATTTTTTGAAAACACTGATAGACATAGGCCAACAAATTCTCAATAAAATTAAAAGGTTTTGATTTAAAAAGTAGGTAATAAATTTTGAACGATTTTTCCAGTTGAGTTTCCAAGTTTTTTTTTGAATTGTCTGCAAATAAAAATTCAACAAAGTTTGCTTGATTTTTTTGTTTTAATCTATTAAAATATTCCGAAAACATTTTTTCCTTTAAATTACATATGCATTTAATGTTGTGTAACAATGTGACATTATTATTTATAAAACTGAACAACTCATAATATATTACAGTTGCATATTCATAATCTCTTTTTAAAATATTTTTAAAAATTAATTTATCATATATAGATATGATATATATAATTAAAATTATTAAATTAATTTTTTGAGACTTTTTTTTTTTTGTAACAAGATCTATAATGTTTAAACTTTCTTTGTATTTCTTGTCTTGTAGCATTTTTAATTCGTTTATATTTTCTACTAATAAATCTTTAATATTACTAATATAATTTTCTATATCTTTAATTTTACTTGTATTGAAAATAAAATCTTTATATTTTTTTTCCATTTTTTTATATATTGCCGTTTCTATTTCTTTTCTTATGGAATTTAAATTATTTATTATTTTCATAATTTCTTCTACATTGTAAACATTATTAACTTTTTCAAATTCATGTTCAAAAACGAATTTTTCTCTTTCTTCATAGGTATATTGTTTATTTGTGTTTTCTGAAATGAAATAATTATTTACATGACCCTGACTTTTTCTCATTAATTTACATAATTTATTCCTTTTAACCTCTCCTTCGTCCCTATTTTGGTTTAATATAATTTTTTTATTTTTATCATTTTCGTTCTTTATGTCTAAAATGGGCGATGTGCTACTACTATCGTTTATATGTTCTTCGTGTAATTGACATAAATTGCCCTCATTGTATGTTGATGCATCATAATTTGAATAAAAATAAATTTCATTCCCTGTAAGGTTATTTATGCTACTAGTGTCAAAAATTAAAATTTGGTCATATGGGGTTTCTTTATTGTCCATCTTTTTTTTTTTTGTTGTTTTTTTTTTTTTTTTTTTTTTACATATAATTATATTATTGTTGCATTTTGCTTATATTATTCATTTTTTTTTTTTTTACAAAAAAGAAAAGCGAAATAGGAAGACCATAATGTAACACTTAAATTGACATTACATTTGGTAAATAAAACAACACAAGCGAGATAAAAAATAATAAATATATGAATGAATTATAAGAAGCGTTATGTGTACAATTCTTTTTACGTTTAATCTTTCGTTGCTTTACTAAAGGTGGAAAAGCAATTAAAGAAAAAAGGAGAATAAAAAGAAAATTATGTTTCTACTTGGAAGTTCAAATGTTTCTACGATTGTTCATTTGCTTCCCTCAGTTTTGCTCAATTTTACTTAAAATTAGAAAGAAATAATATACTGTACTTCTTATGCGTAAAAGTTATTTTTTTTTAAATTTTGATGTTGATGGAATAATAAATGAAAATACACTCGTTTTGAAAAATTAAAAAAAAAATTTACAAAGAATAAAGATTTTTTTTTTTTTTTTTTTTTTTTTGTATATATTTGTAAGAAATGTATAAGAGAAAACATAAACTAGAAAAGAATATTCTTTTTAAAAATTAAAAAATCTTACACATATACCCAAATATACATGCATATGCATATACAAATTTACATGCTAATGTAAGTAAACATGTATTACATACATTTACTTTCGTATATGAAAAACAAAATAAAATTCTATATATATTTTTTAAAAGATACAATATCTTTTAAATCAGTATTTTTTCTTAATTACTTCATGTGATAATGTCATAATTATTTCTAGTTTAGTTTAGACTTTTTTAAGTTTGTCCGTAGTTCTGTTGGTCCTTGGTGCTATAATGCTGTTTTATTAATTTTGGGTGTTGGGCGCGTGTTACGTATACATATATATATATGTTCATGCCCGCATACACACATAATTCTAATAAGCGCAATGAGACAAAAGGATTATTTTAAGAACATATTTATGGATATTTCTTTTTTTTTTAAGATTTATTGAATATTTTATTTTTTCCCCATGTAAAAACCATCATGTTGCAAAGTCAGGAGTATGGTTACAGTACATATATTTAAGGAAAAATAAAAAGAAAAATTAAGCATACGTTTATTATTATATATACATAGCCTTAGATATTTCCTCCTATTAGGAGAATATATATATATATCACGATAAAATACTTGTAAATACGAATTACAAGTGAATGTGTATATGATTATTTATTTTTTTTTTTTTTTTTATATTTCAGCATGAACGGTTCGTAGTTTTAAATTGAATTTTTAGAACCAGAATAAAAATAATTATAAAAAGAAACTCAATTGAAAAATAATGTTTATACATATATAACGTGACATTAAAAAGAAATCCCTGTTTTTATTTTTTTAAAAAATATTTTATAAGAATATTATCCATTAATCCCTGATCACGTTTTCTTTACTGATATATATTTTTTTTTTAAATACCATAATTTGCGATATAATATGAGATCACCCTTATGGAAGCTAGTTTTGTTAGTATTCCTGTTTGTAATATTTTGGGATAAATTAAAATCTCATGTAAAAAAAAAATACGTATTTATTTAGTACAAATATATATATTGGGCAGAAACTATGCGCAAAGTTAAATGTATGTATATATGTATATATATATATATACCATTCATAAACATGTTTAAGTCTTAACATTTGATTTTTGTTAAATCAGAAAAGCAGCAAGGGGACGGATGTTGGTAATCAAGCGCCTCCTGATATTTCAGAGGGGGAGAAGGAAGACATTATTAAGGAATTTGCTGAATATGATTTAAATAGAGATGGTATGTTATTTTATATAAATATATAAACTAAATTCACGATTTTTTGGAAATTATTAAATATATACACATATTTGTAAATGCTTATATATATATATATATATATATGTACATATAAACATACTAGCGACTGTTAGAATGTAACCCGTTAAAGCGGAATTAATATTTGTTCTGTAAAATGAGAAAAAGAAAATATGGCAATAAACTTTTAAAAGATATTAAAATGTTTTTATTTCTTTTTAGCATATAATTTACGAAAAAAGAAACCTACAATTATATATAATAAATGTATTACCTTGTTTGTTAAAAATTACGTGCTAAAATATATTATTTTGATTTATGCTATGTATGCATACATGTGTACTGATTTGCTATTATGTATTTCGTTGTTATTTGTTTTATTTTACTTTGTTTTGTCTTATTTTATTTTCCTTATTCTTTATTCTATATTGTGTGCTATGTATTCTGTAATCTTTATTCTATATTCTGTATTCTTTATTCTTTTTTTTTTCTTTTTTTTTTTTTTGCAAGGCTTAATTGACGCAGAAGAAATTTTGAGAGTCTTAAAAAATATGAAAAAATCAGACTTTGTTAATTTCTTTACTGAGGTAGATTCTAATTCTTCGGGAACAAGTAAGGAAGGCGTTTTTTATCCTTTTACATTTATGCGGATATATTATTTTTACTAAAAATTTTTATACATTAGTTAAATGATTTATTATGCTCAAATATTTATTCTTTTCTTATTTTAGTTTCACTTAAAGAATATATGATATTTATAAGCTCAAACTAAAACAGTGTGATCATAATATAAAAGTCCCCCAATAATGAAGCTTAATACATTTTGGAAATGGTATGGATATTAAAACTATCGTTTAAAGGGTATAGTTCTATGTAGAATTGTGTTAGATAACTTAGTGTTTTTTTCAAATTATTAGATCATGCACATATATAAACTTGTTTGTATATATACACAAAATAATTGTGTTTTCATTAAATCTTTACTATATAAATAATAAACTTTTCTTATTTTTGAAAAAGAGTGGGAGAAAAAATTTATTTTTAAAAGGGTTTTGTAATGTGGATATATTATTATTTTATTTTTCTTAATAATTCTTTATATTATAAACTTATATATTTTTTTTTTTTATAAAAAGATGAAGGAAAACTTTTGTACTAAAGTAAAGCAAAAAAATTAAGTTAATTTTTTATGCTTTTAACTAATTGAATGTGGCATAAAAGCAGTAAGCGCACATATTATCATATATAAGCATATGTGTTGTTGTCATTATGTATATATATATGAATACCCACTTTTGCGTTCTAAAAATGAAAACCCACCATAGTTTAATGCACTAAACTTTATTTACTATAAAGAAAGATGTGCTGAAAAAATTTTTATTAATAGGAACTCTCAAAATTCATAACCTTCTCTGTATTAAATATATGAGAATAAAAATAATACGTAAGAGTAAAGTAGTTCGTGAGGGCTTAATACCATGTTCCTGTAACTGTAACATACCAAGGACAGTAGTGCAGATTGTTCTATATATACTAAAAAATATATATTTATTTTATTTAATAAAAAAATATTTGTCCTTTCTTCTGCGAAAAAAATTTTTTTTTTTCTTTATAAAGCATAATTGTAATCTTACTGAGTTAATTACGTATTGTACATTAAAATATTAATTTTTCTAAGTGAAAATTTCGATATTATGAAATTCTGTGAAAAATTTTTAAAATGGGGGGTAAACAGTATACTGATTGTTATGATTCGCTATTACAAAGAAAAAAAAAATGTTTAAACGTAATTTAATGATACTTTTTTCTTTGTTTCAAGTTTTTTATTTAAAAAATTTTTAAATATTAAATGAATTTTAACTTCGTATCTAAATGTAGTAAAATATGGTTTCAAATTTTGTGAGATTTATATGATTATATAGCGGAAAACATGTAAAAGTGTGAAGAATATTAAGATGGTATATTTTAAAAAATAGAAAATAATTTTCATATTGTAATATTATAATATATATATATATAATTTGTATATACTTAAAAAATAATAATAGTGAACAGCAACAGTATTTATTTTTAAGTTTAAAAAATTTTCCGATGAACCGGAATCGAACCGGTGACCAACAGATAACCATTACAACTACAGTCTGCCGCTCTACCAACTGAGCTATCATCGGTATACTTTCTTTTCTATGTAAAAGTATATATATATATTAAAAATAATATTTTTACTCTAGGGAAATTTTTTTTACAAATTGTTATACTTACATATTCCAAATTGATTTAATATTAATTTAAAAAAAAAAAAAAAGTTAATTATTTTTAAGTGTATTTGTCAACACATCAAAATTTAAATAAAAAAAAAATATATAAATGAAAATTTCACCTTTTATTTATATTTTTATTTTTTTTACATGTAAAAATTTGAAGATTAATTTCTTTACAAAAAAAAAATGGTAAAAACACTGTTGTTAATGGAATGTTTTATGATGATAATTCAAGGTTTACAAGGTTTACAAGGTTTACAAGGTTTACAAGGTTTACATAAAAAAAGTAAGAAAAATTATAATGAAAGATTGGAATTAATACATATATATTTTAAGACGTTTATTATCTTCATTTTAATTTTTCATTCACTTTTTAATGATTAAGGGCGGCTAGCTCAAGTGGTAGAGCGCTCGCTTAGCATGCGAGAGGTACGGGGATCGATACCCCGGTCGTCCAACATTAAGAAGTAAAATTAAAAATAAGTTTCATTTATAAATATTGAATCACCATTCACCATTATATTTATGTAAACAAACAGTAAATAGTAAATTATTTAATATTAATATATATATCTAAAAGAATATATATAATATGAACAACACATTATAAAATATTTCTATTATTTCTTATATATATTTATCACTAATATTATTTATAAAATAAATACCATAAATATTGTAAAAAAAATTAAAAAATTCTTATTTTTAAAATAAAAGATTAAGCATCATACCTCTTATAAATTATGTTTATAATATTTATATATACATATGAAACTTAAAAGAAAATCCTTTACTCTAAGGATAAGGCACGTTAATAGTTTCCCGTGTTTATATATATACTCTTAGCTAACAGAACATTTTGATTTTTATAAATGTATGTGTAAACAATTTTACATGAAATTAAATTAAAACATTTAAAATTGATGATTAATTCCTTCGATTTTCTTCGCATTAAGATACAAAAAAAAAAAAAAAACACTTAAGAAAAAATTTGCTGCTGCGCTTTCTATTTTTTTTTCTTTTCATAATATTCTGTATATGCTGCGTTTTATTAAAAATTATCCATACACAATATTTTCAGAATTTTTTTTACGTATGAATTACTTCAGGAGATTAATATATTATTTATTCATCATTTTTGAAATTATGAAACTAAATTAGTATTAACGAATAATAAACAATAAGTCAAGTTGGAAAATGTTTTATTAATTTTTTTTATCTTTTTGAAAAAAGCTCAAAATTCGTTTTAACATATTCTTTCAGAGCTCTCAGCTAATAAAAATAATACTTCAGTAGTACGAACTATAATAAAAAATAATTTAATTTTATGAAGTTCTAAAAAATGATCTTTTTTCTCTACTTTTTTTTTTATAATATGTGTGGAAATTATTTTATTTTTTTTTTTCACTGATGTTAATATGTTACTCCTTTTAAGGTTTTTTGATTATATCTTTGTTTTCCCGCAGTTCACATTTGTTTTCCACTGTAAAATAGTTTCTGTAAAATTGAATGGGAAATAAATTACGATTTCATATTTGTTTTTCCATTTATTTCCTAGCCAATATGTATAATTATAATTTTTCATTTACCTCATAAAAGCAGTATACGCCTCGGATTTGCTATGCGTGTTTATGCAAACATGTATGTACATACATATACATATATTTGGATGAATGTACTAATTGTTACCAAAGATGCCCATGTTACTATTTGTATTGCGTATTACACACATTTTCAATTATCATCATTGTTTCAAGTATTTCTAGAAGTAATATATATATACATGTATGATTTTTTGGGTAACGTATGATATTTTATATGCTCCTCAAATGGGTTACTCCATTGTAATGCTTCATCATTCATATGTACTACTTTAGTGTTTTATTTGTATTCCTGTTTTATGATATCATTACAATAATATATATAGATTTGTATCATAAATTTAGGTAGAACAAAAAATGCATAAGCTGCGAAGGAATTTTTTAAATAAATACTTTAAAAAAAATACTTTGTACTAGCATCTTTTATATTTTGAAAATTCAAAAGCTTTGAAATTAAAATATATATATATCCATAAATATAATATTTTTAATAATAATTAAAAAAAAAAGGATATTTAAAAAATGATTTATTATAATTACACTTGTAGATGGGGAAAATATTAGACTGAAGCATGTATGCAAAGTCTAAGAGGAATACAAAACATGTTCACCCAAAAAGAAAAGAAAATTAAAAAAAATAAAATGAAAAAATACTTACGTAATACTGTAACTTCAACGTAATTAAATGATTCTAGGGAACAACTTAAAAATATAACCATTTAAATTTTATTGTGTATTTAAAGTTTTTATATAACTTCAAAAAGAATCATGTTTGTGTCCTACGTTTAAATGAATACGTTGTATTATATTATCTGGCTGTGTCTCTTGGTTTCTCGATTTTTTTTTTTTTTTTTTTGATATTTAATGGTCTTCTTTTACCTGAGACGCAATTCAAAAAAAATTCTCCTTTTATAATAAATGTATTTTTGCTTTTTTTAATGGTCTATCATCCCATTAATTAAAATTACAAGCTGCGAGAAAAGTCATAATAAAAAAGAATTATGTATACAAAAAGTAAAGCACAAGTATGAATAGTTCAGAAGTCAATGATATAACCTTAAATAGTACAGTAAGAATAAAAAATATAATTCAAATAATGTATTAAAAAAAAAAATTTTCCCCCTTTTCATTTCACCCCCTTTAACATATTTATAAAGTTTGAATCCAGAACATGTAAAATCTTTATATAAATGCCACAAAAAAAAAAAAAAACAAAACAAAACAAAAAGCACTCTATTATGTGTAGAACAGGTAAATTTTTTTATTTTTAATAAGGTATCATTTTATGATATTAAAGAATTCTTATTCGAAAAAGGAAAAAAAATGGAGATACCACATTAATGTGTAAAAATATTTAAACAGAAATAGTCAAACAAATATTAACAATACATTAACGTGGTTACAAAAGGATATATATATATATATATTTTGTTTTCTACTAAAAAAAAATATATTTTATTTTATTATTTTTTTTTTCTGTAAAAATTATAAAAAATATAAAAATTTAAAATAAAATAACATTAAATAGTTTATTAAAGATGCTTAGAACACCATAACAGAAGTAAATTAAAAGATTTAATTGCTGGTTCTTTTATATTTATTTTTAGCTACACTATAATATTTACAAGAGCAGAATTAATAAAAAAATCGCTTAAATGGATTTTTGATTATGTAGTTTTATTTTATTCTTTTTCTCTATTTATATGTATAAAGTATGAAAAAAAAAAATTTTTAATAGAAGAGAATAAAATTTTTAAATAAAAGACAACAATTACAAAAAGATAATAACACAAAACATGTTTAAATTTTTTCTTATTTTTTAATTTATTTATTTTATATGCGTAAAATAAATTAAAATTTTATTAAATTAAGTGTTGTAATAAGGCTTTTTATAATTTTTAAGAATATTTCTTTACTTTTTTTCTTTGCAGATTTATAGAACAATTCTTATTCTTTGGATGGTTGTGCATTTTAAAAAGAATAGTTAAATAATCATAATAATTTTTAAAATAGTTTAGTTGTACCATTTTTTTAAAAGAAATAATGAAAGAGGAAACAAAAAAAAAAAAGAAATATGCGTATTTTTGTGTTTGATATATGATGTATTAGATTCATCAGCATAGTAATACATTCGACATTACGCAATCGTTGAGTGTAAAAAGATCAAATAAATACATATATATTTATTTATATTCTCGAATTTAAAAGATACATACAATTTCTTGAAGTATCTTTTTAGCAATTTAGTCTTGCTCCCATTGGACAACTATATTAGAACGTGCTTGCCAGATCTTAATTATCATTACCATTTTTTTTTTTTTTATTGAATTATATAAGCATGTTCTCATTAAAAGAGTATATAATATACACAATATTGAAGAAACAAAATAAGAGTAATTATTTATAATTTTATATTTGGATAGTTATAATGGAAAAGATAAATTTAAATACAAATTTATCACCTGTTGCAGAACTTCGTGAATTATTAATAGATAACAAGGACTTACAAAGCATTATAAAATCTTGTCATAATGATACTACATTATCTCCTAATACTAAGGCTAATTACTTATTTTTTATGATCTATATTATATTTATCATGTTACTGTTATTAATGTTAATATTTTTTTTACTTAACATGTTTGGTATACATGTTCAAATGATGGTAATATAAAGATTCCATTTATATGAATATTTTTTCGGATATATATATATATATATATATGTATTTATTTATTTATGTACACATATATACATAATTTTAAAGGAATTATAATAAATTATAAAAAGGGGATTTTTTTATAAAAATGTTACTTTTTATTTCTTCTATAGAATACTATAAAACATAAAAAAAGAAAAAGGACCAAGTTTGGACTCTTGGCTGGTGCGCAAGAATATAACAAAGATAAAAGGCATCGTTGTTTAATATAAATTTAGAAAATATATATTTTGTAAATACCATATTCTACACAGTATAAAAGGACTTGCATTTATTTTTCGTTTCCCATACATATATATATGTATATTTGTTTTTTATTAATAAGAAATATACAAAAATTACAAAGATTTAGAGGTAGAAGAGCAAATTTATGGAATATGTATTATATCTTTTCGATAACACAGAAAAACGTTTGCTTGTACGTATTATTCTATTGTTCATATATTTATTCTTTAATCTATTTTATGCAATGAGAGAGCAGGATATTTTGGATTTATAGTTTCTCCTATTGTTTTAAAGAAATTTGTGTATATCTACGTATAAAAATATAGACGTATACGAATTTACATATAGATATGTATTTTTTTATTGGATGGTTCTGTAATAATGAGTTTATATTATTGTATTATTTTTTTTATTTTACATTTTTTCCTTCAATTTAATACGTACAAAAAAAAAACAAAACAAAACAAAAATGTATAATATAATATGGTGTAATAAAAGGCAAAAAGAAGTAAAATTAGTTAACTTAAAAATTAATACAACAAAAAAAAAAGAAAAGAAAATTACAAATTATTATGGAACATGTTCATTGTTCATATATAGCGTACTCCTGAGAACATTACTCTATTCCTGTTTTTGATTCTTTAAAAGTTGTAGAACTTTTATAGAAACGTATATATATATTCTATGCTAAAATAACTGTAATCACTTTTAATTTTAAGATTCTCATATAGTTTAGTCTTCTTTCTTTTCCTAGGAGTATTCGATAAATTAGTTTGGGATATATATATGTTAATGTATGCACATGTGCATGATGTGGGTATATACTTCTTTCCTGTGCAAATAGCTCATAATTGTTGCAGTTAATTTGCGTTTATATAGATACGTCTTGTTCTTGTTCATATGGGACATCTTCTTCAATTGACTTATGAGGGTATTTTTTGTTCCATTCTTCTAATCCTGGGCATTCAGAAGCATCCATTTTTTCATATGCCTCTAAGGCTGCACCTTCGGGAGGTCCTGATTGCCACCATTTAATAGTGTATGGTTCTCCTTTCCAAATAACAATAGATCCATTATCATAATTCGTGTTATAATAATGAGTTGCTTTACCATTGCATGTTTTTTCATAGCAGGTTTTGACCAAAACCCATTCATATCTATCAACACCAGGTGCATTAGTTGAATAGTATGCAGTTTTCCATATAGCTCCATTGTGTTTGTAATATTCTCCTGCTTTAGGTATAACAAGTCCTGAAATGTATTCATCTATAGTACTACAATCATCTGGATTTTGTGTTATTTCTACATCCTTTGGAGGGTGAACATCAGGATTTAAATGTTTCCAGAAATTTGTAATGAATGTTTCTATGTCATATGTTGCATTTGGTAATTGTTCTTTCAAAAATAAGTGCCATATTCCTGCTCCGTCCGCTCTGTTATGCTTATGATTTTCATCATGTATTCTTTTTGCTACTAATTCTACTAATTCTTTATTATCTGGGCTGAATCCACCTCTATTATGCTCCAAAGAAAAGCCTAATAAAACTGTGATATCGTATTTTAATCCAAAATATAGATGGGATAAATACATATCTAGCATAATACTTGGATTTGTTGTGTCTAAATTATATGTTTGAATAAATACAAGATCGATATTGTCCTTTGCTGTGTTAAAGATATTAACGAAAGTTCCTGAAGATAACATAGTTGCTGCTTTGTATAATTCTTCATTTTTGCCCATTTGCTCAGATAAATATTTAGTATTATATGTTGATCCTTCGTCTTTACAGAATGTTTCACCAACTGATACACATGATAATGCTGCATTTGATGATCCAGATATAGAAAGTAATTTTTCTTTTGGAATATTACTTCTTATTAAGTTAACTAATTTTATATAATAATTGGAATACTCTAACTCATTTAAATTGTTAAAACTACCATGTGGTTCCCAATCAATATCTACACCGTCTAAATCAAAGTCACTTACAAACTTTGCTATACTGTCTACATATTCAATATCTTTTTTAATGTCTATCATATATGTTTCTCCTCCTAATGATAAAAGTAAAATAATATCTGGGCGAGCTTTCCTTATACGTCTCATTTCATTAAGCATCACTGCATAAGTTTCATATTCTAAACCGTGTTTTCTTAATAAGAACTTTTGTTTCCCATTAAATGGCCTATTCACATCATAAAGAATATCTATACGAGCAAAAGCAATGTAAAGTATGGACACCATTGGATTGGAATCAGTCATGTGTTTTGCTCTATCACCTTGACTATTCCATGAGCCGTAATACCCGGCTATTAAACCTTGTTTTCTTTTTTTATATTCCTCTAAAATTTCTCTTGGAGGTTTTCTACCATGGCTTCCACCTGTTGTAGGTCCACCTTCTGTTCCTTGCCCTCCCTCCGTTTCGTTTCCACCTTCTGTTTCGTTTCCACCTTCTGTTTCGTTTCCACCTTCTGTTTCGTTTCCACCTTCTGTTTCGTTTCCACCTTCTGTTTCGTTTCCCCCTTCTGTTTCGTTTCCTCCTGTTTCAATTCCTCCCTCAGGTCCATGTCCATGACATCCTTCGGAGCAGTTTCCTTCGGTGTCATTACTGCATTTACATTTGCATTCACATTCAAACTCTTTAGGATTATGACGGTGTGATTTTATATATGACGAAGATTTACGTCCATTTAATAGGTCTTTTTTATTTTTACCATTCCAAACCGTATTCAATGCATTATTTTTGCTACTGCTACCCTTAAGACCTATAGCATATGTATAATACAGCAACGAAGACAGAATAAAAAATAGTGACAAGTAAAAATTCATCTTTTCAAAAAGTAACAAGTTGATGATAATAAAAGAAATGAAAATGTTAAGATATTAATATAACATACAAAAAAAAAATATTACGGAAAAAATTAACTAAAAATAGGAAAATATAAAAACAGGAAAAAAAAAATTAAAGACATAAAAAAAAAAAAGAAGAAATGAATACTAAATAAGAAATAAAATATAATTAAAATTTAAAAAATAAAATATATAAAAAAATAAAAATAAATTTAAAAATGAGATTAAGAATAGGAATTTAAAAACAATAAGATTGATAAGGATCTGTTTATGCAACCAGCAACAATAAAGAAAAAAATTTTTTTTTTTTATTGCGATGTAATATTTAGCTGTAAAAAATAAAAAAATTGTGTAAGAATGGCTATTTAGGATACAAAATATAGAATAGGTACCAATATATTACAAATAACTATAAATGAAAAAAAAAAAAAAAAAAAAAGCTGTATAAATGTGTATATAAAAAATATATAGCTGTTGTCACCTGGCTATATAGCTAAATAAAATTTATACACCTGTCCAAAAAAAAAAAAAAAAAAAATTGTTTACATTTATGTAAATTTTTATTTAAAAAAACTAAATATGTGATATAATTCTCTCATATATGTTAGTGATCCATTAGAACAATCCTTTTTATACTTACTTTTCTAGTGTACAAATATTTCTCCTTGAGTTCACTTATTATGAAAAAAGCGTTTCAATGTAAATTGTGATTGATCGTTCGAGCAATTTAAAGAAAAGTTGCGTTTAACAAAAAAATAAAATAATATTTTAAGGATACCTTTATGTTTAAATTATAAAAATATTCTTAAGCACATATAGTTATTATTAAATATTGTTTAACAAATAAAATTTCTAACTTTTTTTTTTTTTTTTTTTTTTGAACTAAATAAGTATCACCTCATTCTACAAATCATTTATTTTATATAAAAAATATATAACAATTTAGTAAAAAATTTTACACACTTTAAAAATTAAAAGAACGTTAGAAACCTTTAATAAAAATGTTATTAACCAATGTTTTGTAGTAGCACAATTAGTGTAAATTAATGTTCAGGGTTCCTTTACTCTGCATAATCATAGTAAATCATAATCTATTCATCAAAGGAAAAATGATATATACAAATAAGATTAAATAAATAAATATATATGTATGTAAATATAGAAATGGTATAGGTCAAAAAACAAATAAAAAAACGTGTGAATAAAAGAATGGCATACATATGTATATAGAAGAAAACGTTTATATGTAAAAATAGATACGTGAGTAAGCGAATAAAGAAAAATACTATCTATATGTCTTTATATATAAATATGTGTTATATAAAAAGTTTATAATGAATAAAGTATTTTTATAATCAATTGGCAAAATACATTGTGATTTGTACTTCTGTAATCATATATTATACATATATATTTTTAATTTTTATCCTGTTTAAAATGTTTATATTTGAAAAACCTAGATACACAGTAAAAAATGTTAGCACTTTTTTTTTTTTTTTTTTTGTTAAAAAACTTTTTACCAAAAGTCTTTCATAAAATGCAACAACTGAAAAAAAAAAAAATAGTGTAGGAATATTATGAAAGTATTAAATATTAAAGTTTCAAAAAGGAATCCATTAATATTTTCATTATATTTATATAGATAATATTTATCATTTATTAAAATATAAGGGAAGAAGATTATGATAAAATATATAGTAGAAGTAATACTATAAAATACTTTTTAAAGTATTTTTTTAATTTTTTTTGAATATTTTAGTTTATGTTACATGTACCATATGATGTAACATTTTGTTCTAATGTCACTGTTACTTATTATATAGAATTTAAGTTGTTCTCTTAGGAACCATGGGGATGTTGAACCTAAGCAATAATAATAAGACTTTTAAAATTTTGGTTAAAGGGTTGAAATATATACTTTATTTAATAAGAATGTGCAACAATGTACACTTATAAGGACGGAGGTATTAAAAGCTATCAGCAGAGCTCTAAATCTGTGTATGTTCATGAAGAACAAAATATATATCCGATAAATTACAAACAGAACACTTATTACGGTTTTTTACTTTTTAGTATTTTCTTTATAATAGGATACTACATGGAAAAAAGAGTACCATAATTAAGACACAATGTTAAAAAAGTATAATGTTATATTGTTTGGTTGCTACGCTTATGTACATATTTATCTTTACATTTTGTATACTAATAATTTAAATTTTTATTTACTTTTCTTTCTTTTAACTGTAGAAATGTATGTACAAAATTAGGTATTGTGGTCATTTTTAATGTCTATATGAAGAGATCCCATATAACTTATAAACCCAAGATCATAGAAATTAATATGCACCAAAGAGACCATATATATTTTTTGTGTTATAAAAAGTTGGTGTTTGTTGCTTTAAAAAAGTGGTACCTATTATCTATGTGCGTAATTTTTTTTTTTATATTCATATACTCTTATGAAAACTCATAATTGTTTTATTTTCCATATAAACGCAGTATCATTCGATTTGGGGGAATTAACTTGTTTTTTTTATCTGTCTTTTTTTTTTTTTTTTTTTTCTTGTTATCTCTGTAATTAATACAAATATATTTTTATTTTCGGTTATCCAAAGGAAATACGTTTTTGTAATAAAAAAGTATATATATATTTACGTCTTTTTTTTTTTATTTTTTTTTTTTTAGACAAATAAAATGCATATTGAATTAAATTTATTTTTTATTTTTATTGTTTTAATTTACATTTTTACATTGAGCTTGTGTATGATGATGCTTTGGGCGTATGAATTACAAACATATTAATATAGTTTTAGTTATAATTAAAACTTTCATTTTTTTTTGCGAACATGAATATAATTTAAAAAAAGAAAAAAATTGATACAAAAAATACTGTAAGTTCTAAATGATTATGTAAGAAAATTAAAAAAAAAGAATTAATTTCTTTTTATATAAAGTTTTCAATTATAATAAAAACTTATTAATTTAGAAGGTAAAATTATGCTTCTATCTGTTATATTTTTATATAACGGATTTTTGTACAATGTAATTAGGAAGCAACAACTTTATTTGTAAAATTGATGAAAATAACAAGAACTTTTTGGTTTAATTAATTTTTTACCAATACTGTGCATATATGAGATTTTGCAAGTATATCAAATAAGTGCATTCATTTTTTTTTTCATTTGTACATATAACATTCCAGTATAACACATATATATATGTATGTACATACCAATTTAAAAATTTGAGGAATTTATTAAATTTGTTATAAAGTTATTAGCCAATTTGATCAATGTATAAACAACTTTTATTTTATGTCAACAACGCCATGCACACAAATTAATTGCCACATGGAAAAGAATTATTAAATAAGGTAGAACAAAAAATAAAGTTTTATATAGTTGTAATGTCATAGAAATATAAACATATATAAATAGAAGAATACATAAAACAGTAATATCTGCACTAATGTAAAAGGAAAAAAATATAAATTCTTAAAGACATTTTTTTGTAAATAATGGAATATATATATTGTTTGGTATAAATGTGAATTTGTTGTTAAGCGTTTTTAAAAAATTATGTAAATGAATTTACTTAAAACGATAATAATAAATATCTAATATTATAATAATGTCCTTTAATTTTCAAAATTATTCAACTTTTATACAAAATTATAATATATAAAAATTTACGGTTATTTTTATACCTCATTTTAACACTTAATACAAAATTGAGTTCTTTTAGTAGCCAATATAAAACTAACATGCTATCTTATGCGTCTTTATTTTAAGTTCTTTTCAAGTAATTTTTTGTTTAAATTTAATATTTGGAAGGAGCGGTTCTTTCGCTGCTTCAATTTATTCGTATAAAATTTAAACAACGATGACGAATGTGCATTTCATAATAAAAGTCATAAAAAACAATAAATTTTATATAAATAAAAAAAACGGTGTTAAAATAAGAAAAAAAGTTAACAGTATCATATAATAACTCCGATAAGAAGTTATTTAATTTATACTATATCCTAAGATAATCCACGATCATAATTACAATCTTGTTTGTTATTAAATAATTATAATAAATAAGATACAAAAATAAAATTTAATTTATATTCTTTTCTTTGCTTAAAAAACTAAACTCCAAGTACACTATTTTTCAAATATTATTACAACATAATAAATTTATACGGAAAGGAATAATAAAATATATGAATTTTGAATTTTGTTTAAAATAAAATTCTTGTTATTTTTTACCCCTTAAGAAAAACAGATTTTTGTTTTTATATTTTTTGGTTTATATTAATAAATAAAAGTTAATGTATTTAATTTAATAAAGAATAAATTATGGCATAAATATTAACAATTTAAAGCTTCGATTAAATTAATATTCCATAATTATTAAGACAATACCATAAATTGAATTAAAAATATATTGTTTTATTTTATATATATCAACTTATTAATAATAAAACAGTAAAAGTTATTATTCTTAGTATTACTAATATTATTATATAATATATATATATTTAGCACCATAAATTTATTTTTTTTAAGCAAAACATATTGGTAAATATAACTAAAAACGAAAATACTTTGGTATTCCCGGTCATTTAAAAAATAAAGTGATTAATTTGAAAACGGGGAAAAAGGATATTATAGCTTAATATATCTAAAATTATATATATATGTATTATTTATGAAAGTATATAAAATTGTTCTTAAAGTGATTTCCTTTAAAATTTTAAAAATAAATTCGGTCAACTAGTATATTTCATTATTCATCGTTAAACATTAGGTTTAAATATATATAATATACATATTTATATTAATATTATTATAATTTACAACGTAACTTTTTTATGTTAAATTAAGAATTCAAAAATTTGAAGCATTTTAAAATTAAATAAAAATATTAGTGTGTTTATTATGCAAAATTTATTCAAACAAAAAAAAATGAATGTTCAAAAATGTGAAAGTAAAAAAAATGGGTAAAATTTTTAAAAATTTACTTTATTAGTACAAAAAGAAAAAAAGAACAAAAAAAAATTTATAATAATATAAACAAATTTATAATAAAAAGAATAACGGAAAACAATTATAAATAGTAATATTTTAAAAAAATTTAAAAATACTTTTTGTAAATTTATTTTGTTTAAAATATTAAGTACAACATACACTAATTCATTTTTTAAAAAAATTAAAAAATTTTACTCTTTTTATTATAATTGAGAAAAAAAAGAAATAACATTTTTATGAAGTTTTCTAATTGTATTTTTACAAGAATTTTTCTCAAAAATTATAGAAATTTTTTGAAGTTAATTTTAGTTATTTTATAAATAATAGTAATATAATTATAGAAGGATTTTTAGAGGTAATTATTATTAAAAATTTATTATTAATTATACATTATTTTTTAACTGCATATATTATATATATATATATATATATATATGCTTAATAATGCATTTATTTAGAAGTTCTAAAAATTGTTATTAAACATATTAATAAAAATTCATATTTTTAAATTAAACCAAATATATATATTTATTGTAATATTGTTTTAATTTTAATGTGAATAAATTTTGATGAATACATTTTCATTTACATTTTTATAGATTTTTTGAGACATTTGAAATTCGCTTAAATAAAATTTATTTTTGAATTATAAAATTAATTTGTTATCCAATTATTTTTATTCCTGAACCATTTTTTTTTTTATTTTAAATATATATTGGACAAGATTGTACTTATAAAATAATAAGTTTAATTAAATAAACATATATTATGTATATTTAAAGACAAAAACAGTGCTAACGAAATTTTAAAGGAGTTATAGATTATATGTTATACAAAATAAATAGGTATATTACTCATTTTATAATGTATGCATAATATTGTTACTTTACATTGTAAAAGAAAAAAGAAGTTAGAAAGTTTCTAGAACTCTTTGTTTTTCTTGATATAGTGTATATGTTTATATATTATGTGTTACTCATTATATGTTTATGTATTATGTATTTACGTACTAAACGTTTACATATTATATATATACATATGCATGTAACTTATACATTTTTTGTCATATTTTCGTTGAGAAATTTTCCATGTAGTAGTAATATTATAACGTTATCTTCGATTTTTGAATATATAGGAACATAATATATTATTTACCTATTTAAAAATTTTTTACAAAACACTAAACTAAAAATTTAAGAATTATATATATTGTTAAGATGAGTGAATTATCTTCGTATCCTCATGTTCATGAAGATCTTCAAGTGATAAAGACGGCTTTTAGTGGATGTCCTCGTAGTACTTGGTTTTTTTTAGACAATAGATTTTTACAGGGTGTGTTGGCTGGTATTATACTGTTTTATGTAGTATTATATTACACTCGCCGTTATAAGAATAGAGTAAGATAAATAGGAATATTTTAAAACAATTTATATAGTCACCATTTAATTATTTATTTTAATTACATATTTATGTACTTCTTTGTGAACTTATGTATACACCCCACGTATTTACCCTTATGTGTACCTCATATATATTTGTCAAATTTTATGTACCAATTCAAACTTATTTATTTTATATATATTAGGTAATAATTCCTCCAAATGATAATACATTTACCTATGCTACGTCAAATGCACAAATGTCATTTACGAATGATGGTAGAACGTACTGTTAAGAAGATGGGTGAAAAAAGATGTACCGTTAATATTATAATACCTATTGTGCATACGATAGGTGGATGTACGTAAATTATAATTGGAATCTGTTGTAGGTAGAAAATTTTTGCTAGAAAGGAATGTTAGTAAGTTTATAACATTTATCCGTATATATGTAAATGTATATATTAAGTCTATATTTGTCATGCGTTAAAATATTTGGATCAATGTACGTTTATATATACATATATACGTATTAGCTTTTTTTTTACGTTATTGATTACCATAATTTTTGGAATATCTGTATTATTATAATTTAAATCATGTATAATTGTATACTTAATGTTTAACACTGTCATATATAGATGTATATATATATATTATGTATGTGCTTTTTTTTTTTTTTTTTTCAATTAAAATTTTAATTGTGAAAAATTATTAAACAAAGTAATATTTTTATAAGATTTATTCCGTTTTTGGAAAATGGCATATAGCTGTAATGTTTCTTAAAATTTTTTTATATTTAATTTTTTTCCAAAAAAAATAATATTTTGTAAATTAAAATTTTGTTTTATTTTTTGTATGATGATGTTAATAATGTTAATGTGTCTATGATAATGGATCAGTTGCGTAGAAAATATTAAATTTGAAATTTTGCTGTATGTATATTTACTTAAATATACATATGTATAATTAAATTTGTTAATTTTTGTTCAATATGAAAACGTAATTTTATTAAAAAAAAGAAAAAACAAATTGAAAAAAAAAAAAGTTTAAAGATATATGCAACAACTGCATTGGTTATATAGAAAAAGAATACAATAAGTACTATTTAATAATAATAGTATGCCTATTTTCTTTGCATTTACAAATAATAACAAAAGTCTGCTCGTTGTATCCCTCTTTTATTAAAGTAAGGAAGGACAACATCCTTATTTTATGGACTTTAATTTTTTTGTTCCAGTTAAAAAGAGTATGTTTCAAAAATGGAATTTTTTAGTTTTGACGATAAATTATCAAATGAATATGCGCGTATATTTATATATATATATAGTTTTACAATTTAATATTTTTATTAAAGTTTCTTTGTGACATAATATGTTATGGTAATGTGTATAAACACATACTAATAGAGTTTATGGAACGCAGCTCCTTCAATAATAATTTAAAAAGTTAATATAAGAAAGAAAAATCATTATTTTTCAAGAAGAAAAAAAGATTAAAAAAAAAAAATATATATAATACAGTCCTTTATATAATGCGTATATAATAAAAAAAAAAATATAAATAATTTTCAGGAAAAAATACTTCTTAATAATGCATTAAATATAATTACCATAGAGTGTGTCTATCACATTGTATATGTCATAGCATCTATATTAAAATAAATCTTGTGTTAATGCAAATGTTCAAAAAAGAATGTTGTATATATATGTCACTTTTTAAAAATGAATTAATTTTTTTAACCTTGAATGGTAGATGGACTGCGGCTATATTTACATGATCTTTTATGACAAAAGGTGCGCAGAGATAATAGGGTATAGAAAGATAAAAGAAAAATGATTTAATATAAATAAGCTATCGAATTGTTTTTAATAATAAAAATACTTAATTTTATCGTTTTTATTTTTTTTATCGTGTATAAAAGAGAGTAAGTTAAAAAAAAGATATCTAACATTAACCCTAAATATATGTACGGGAAAAAATATATCACTTGATTTAAAGAAATGAACGCAAATCTATGTATGTGGCTCGTGTGCACACCCGGGATTATGCATAAAAGTGTATATCACTTTCAATTTTTAAAAAGGAGAAGTAAATATAATTACAAAGTATGAGAAATTATATAACGAAGTAAAATAAACAAATGCCCACTATGGTGACAACAATAAAACCAATACAAAATTAAATAGCACAATTGTGGCAAAATAATAATGCATATTGTTCTTATTTGTGAACATTTATACCTACATCCAAATTATTAACATAGAAATATATACAGTAGAATAAGGCTTGTTGCACTATGATTTTTCTATATTACATTAATAAGATAAGACTGGTATACAGATTTATACATACACATATATACATATTTATAGAGAAGAATAAAAGTGAGCGGATGTATGATATGCAAAATAGGTTATACAGTGAAAATTATATTAAATATACCCACTCAGTTATTATAAACAAAAATACGTGAAAATAATACAAATAATTTAATTTTAAAAACATAGATATAAGTTTTTCATATAGAATAAATTCTTATATGTTCCATTTTTTATACTACTGCGAGGTTTAATAATTCTGCACGTATGCGGGAAAAGTTAATGAAAAAGAAGCATTTACTACTTTTTCTATACATAAATAAAATGTATAAAAATAAATAAAAATTAAAAAAAATATAAAATTAGTGACATGCAACTATAAGTATATATACAAAATTAATAATCAAATAGGAATATAAACGTAGTCAGGAAGTTTCTCTATATTATATGTTTTAAAATTCAGGTATGATAATTTTAATAAAACAGAGTAAAAAAAATTACCACAAAGTATGTGAGTACATAGAAGCAATAAAAAAAGACAAAAACGTGGAATTTGAGACTCCTGTGCACAAAATAATATGTAAAAATTTCATATATATGTATATTATATATATATATAAGAGTGCACTATGATAATAGTTAAAAAAAAAAATTATTGCAACTGAACACTTTGTATAATTGTAATATGACTGTTATTTTTAACTTTTATTATTTACAGTAAATAGGGAAATAGAATTAATAATTTTATAGCACAGATAGTAAGAAGAAATTTTAAATTTTAAAAAAAGTGCTAATCAGGACATAAATTTAATCGGAAAAAGTAAGTAGATTGTTTTTCTTTAAGGGGTAAAGTTAAAGTTGATTTATTTATAAATACAAAAAATAAAAAAAATAATGTTATTAACTGAACCACTTCTACTGAATGAATGTAATTATTTTATCTATTTTGATGAAATTTCTGTTTTCAATGTTTTTTTTTGAAAAGGTTTATATTTCATACTGTACCAAAATAGCAAATTTAATTATATAGAAAACCAAATTTTATTTTAACATAATTTCATGCATTGATCCCATCATCATCAATAACAAATTAGCATTATCATTGTTAACTTATATAGCAAAAAAAAAAAAAAAAATAAACATAAAAACTATTTTTTTTTAGGGAAAAATAAAATAGTTGGAAAATGTTGAAATCATTACAGCACACTTTTTTGTTTAACAAAAAAGGGGTATTTGTTTTAAATAAAAATGCCTATTCACATAAATATATAAACGAATTACACAATAAAATATATATTTTAATTTAAAAAAAAACACAAAAAAAAAAAAAAAATATATGAAAATTGTATTATTTTATACAAAATTAAATGTTTCATATATTATACGAATTGTATATATATAAATTAAATGTACAATTACATATACACAAACATATAAGGAAATAGGTATATTTGGTGTAGGTAAATGCGAATATATATTAAACAAGTATTATATATAAATAACGCATATAATATTCAAAAAATAATACATATAAATAAGAGTGACCTTTTCATCTTCTGTATGGATCGGGATTCTCACCTCGTACTTTCTTCTAACGATACAACTAATATATAAAATATTTACTCTGTTTATTATATTGTAATTATACCATCTTACTATGATTCATATGAGATTGATATCTTACAATTCTTAATAACAAATCTTTGTAATAATCACATTTTTTATAAGTCGTGTAATCATATAGTTTTAAGCTAATATATATGGCTGCAACATATATGAGCACGTTCAAAAAAATTGTATTAACGTCTTTTTGTTTACTTCAAGGTTTTGAATTAAATTTCCAAACTGATCAGAACTATCTGTACGATTCAACAAGGTTGTATTTTGTGGCATTTCTGGTTTAAACCCTTGATTCTTTTCATATGAATCTTCATTTTGCGTCAAATTGGGAATGGTATCCTCGGGGTTTTCAAAATTATTTTCATTAGGAATCATGTTTGTTATTTATTTATATATGTATATATAAAGTTATTTTTGCAAATTTGTTACACTTACTTTTTGTTCTTGATAATTAAATAAGAACATTACACACATTAGTACTACTTACTATGTTATTCTACATGAATGAAATTAAAAAAAAAAAAAAAAAAAAATTGGGTCTTACTGTATTATATGTAAAATATAGCATATATGTAAATAATTAAAATTCGGAAACTAATTTATGTGTATAAAAAATATAAGATATACAAAAGGTACAAAGAAATGTATTCGTTATATAAACAGTATGTCTTAAAAACATTGATTACTAATGTATTTTCATTCTTTAAAAACAACAAAAAACGTTGCATACATTGTGTTGATAAATGAATATATATATATAAAACAAATATTATCGTACCTATTCGAAAATAAATACTAATATGGTGGCTCACCTTTTTACAGAAATTTAATTATCTATTAAGATTAATAATGTTAATAGGTTTTATTATACCTACTATTCACTTTTACGTGTCTGCTTAGTATACTATATTTTAAATACAAAAAACAACTACAAAAATATATTTTTGTAATAACATATAATGTAGTGTTCTGTAATTTTCAAAATAATTTAGGATTTAAGAAGATTTTGTGAAAAGATTTGGTAATCCAAAATTTAAATTGACAAAATGTACTTTCAAATATAATTACATTAAAATAGTTTAAAAAAAAATTAAAAAAATATATTAAAAAATAGAATACTTTTTTTCATATATTATCCTATATATAAAAAATGAATAAATTAATTTTATTTCATTTGTATATTTAAAATAGAAAATATATATAAATTTGTATAATTTTTTTTATGATTTAGAACTCACTAAAAAAAAAATTATATAATGATTTTTATTTTATATTGAAAAATACTTTTTTTTTATTACACCAATAAAAATATAATTATTAACAACTAAAAAATTTTAAAAAAATTATAAATTAATAATAAAATAATTTTATAATTAATTTTAGTTTTACAATTTTTTGATAATCTCTAATTAATATGAAAAATATTTAAAAATATATTTTTTATTTAATTAGTATTTCCGTGATTTTATTAATTTACATAAAATATTTAAGGAAAGGTATGTAAATGAGTTGAATAATATATAACCCCAAAGGGTGTTAATTTGAATACTTATCCATTTATCATTTTATATATCCTTTTTTCCTATTTTCTATGAAAAAAAAAAAATATATATATAAATATTATTCCCATAGAAATATTTCTTAAAGTGTATCATGTTTACTTTCATAATATATAATATATATGTACACATTCTAATGGAGAATATATTTTATTTACATATTCTTATGGATCTATATACATATTTTGTTATTTAATCTTTTTCGGATAAATATAAAAATCCGCCTTTTAAGGAAAATTTTGAATAATATATTTTTTCTACATAATTTTTATTTTATGTAAATTATATATATAATATTTTTTGTTTTCTTTTAATTTTATTTTTTATATTTTTCGTTAATTTATTATTTATCTTTTTTTCTTCTACTATTATTTTACATTGAAATATGCTAGATAATTTCCATTTAAATTTTAATATTTTTAATGAATACATATATATATATATATATACAATAATAAAAAGTTATCCTATTGTGATGTAAAAGGAAAAAACAAAATCTTTTAAAGAAAAAAAAACAAAAATTTTAAGTATATATAATTGAATGCTTTAAAGAAAGTTAAATAGCCTCTTTTTTTATGGCATGCATCTTCTATATGTGTATAATATGCTACAATAATGTTCTTCTATCGTGTGCACCACTACTGTATATTAGGACTATTCAAATTAATTAAAGAATATTTAATTCATTTAACTACAACATAAGTTATTCTGTTAATAATATATGATACCATATATGTATGTCTTAATTATTTGTATTTGTGTATAACATGAAAATTCATTCCCTTTTAAATTTATATGAATATTATTTAGATACTTTTAAAATATTTTAACTGCTGGGTAGACTATTAAAATTTCGTTTTCCGTGGATTTAAAACTTGAATATACACATTTGATTTTGTTTTTTAAAATTAATAATAATTATTATTATATAATATAAAAAGGAATATAAATTGAATGTGCTAATAAACAAATAGAATTTAATTAATGGTGAAAACAGTTTTAAAAAAATAGGTAAATTTATTTTTTTGTTCTGTTGAAATAAATCTTATTTTATTAAATTTTAAAGAATAAACTAACAACATAGATTATACAAGAATCTAAAAAGAATTGTTATTTTTATAATATATTTGATATATTTTCTTTTATGTACGAAATACATTAATGTATAAGTAAACTTTTTACATCTTTTTTAAATATTTGATTACAGGAAACGATTATATAAATTAAAGTTTTTTATAGTTGAATTTTTTTTTTTTTATATATATAACAATATAAACATATTTAGTGTATAATAACCTACTATATAAATTATACTTAATTGATAAGGTAAAGAAAAAAAGAAGAAAATGGAAGCAAAAAAAGTACATGTAAAAATTAATACATTATTCATTTTTTATTTTTTTAAGTTTATTTCTATACCGTTATAATTAATTATTTTATAATTATAGTATAAGGATCCATCTAGAATTATTATTTTGATAAATAATTTTGCTTTTTTTATCTACATTATATTTCAATTCACCACATTCCTAAGGACTCTTTTTTTTTTATAATTTTTTGTCGGTGTTTTCTTTGTTCTTTTAATTTATTTTTATTTTGAAAAAAAGAATGTCTCACTGATGATTGTATTCCTATTATTATTATGTAAAATATTACAATAAAAAATTATTAGATAAAGGTGAGTTATGCTTCTTTTTACCACATTTTTTTCTTTTTTTTTTTAGAAAAAATAACAACTTAAAAATATATTAAGTAGTTTTACCCTTTTATTTTCTACAAAGACGTAAAGGAGTGAAAATAACACCAAAAGTTAAAACTTAATTAAAAAAAGTTTTTTTATATTATAGTTATTATTTGATAAGTAAAAGGATCAAAAAGACAACGTATCGTTCTATATCGTTAGTTTGTTTTAGCCTAATGAATGCAGTTGTATATTATATGTGACAATATATTATACGTTAATGAAGTATAAAATATTCTTAAAAGTTACATCAAATTGGACATAGCAGTTCAATTTATATATTCATCAACGTTATATTATTATTGTTAAGTACATTTTAAATATTAGTAAAGAACTTACTGTAAATTGTTTCCCCATTTTAAAGATATTATATATTATAAGAAAAACAAATACAAATATGTATGCTTCTGTTAAAAAAATGGCCATATATATGGGGGTATATAGAAACAAGCTTTCATATACAACTATATTTTTACATTTATAAGATATTGTTATTTCATGCTTTAAAAAATTTTATATAATAGTTTTACTTTTCCTTGTTAAATGCAGTACACGAAGATTAAAATGGAATAAACTTAAAAAAAAAAAAAAAAGAAAGAATAAAAGAATAAAAGAAAAATTGTATAAGATATATTTGATAAAATAATCTAAGAATAATCTTTAATAATTTCCCGCTGGAATATTACTTCTATTTTTATATTATCTACGATTATTTACAAAGGTATATTCAAATACGATTACAATATAATTTTTCATATGAAAATAAAAAAATATATATATTTTAAAAAAGAGATAAGTAGTTATGTAATATATTATTAACGAATGAAAAGGATATAATATAAAAAGACAAAATATTACAAATCATTGTTAAATTATATTTGCAAAATACAAAATGAAAGATTGTATATAAAAGGAAAAAAAAATATTTTATGTATAATGTATTTTATGAATTAATCAGAATATATATATTTATTTTCTTAATTAAAATAGCACAGTTATTGTGCTTTCAAAATTATTTTAATTTATACATAATAATAATGAAATTATTAAAATATGGTTATAAATATACAAAAAAAAACACGAAAACAAATAAATACACATATCTATATATATCTAACTACATATATATATGTGTGTATATATGTATATATGTATATGTATGTAAGTATACATATAAACTATAACATGGTATAACAAAAAAAAATAATTACAAAATGTTATAATATAACACCTTTTATATATTCTATGTGCATTTTTTATGTTGGATTTTTTCCTTCAAGGAAGACTGTGTGAGTCATATATAACGGAAATGTGAATTGGGTATTTCCAGTAGTTCACAATAAGTATCTATTTCGAATAAATGTATAAACAAGTAAAAGTTATTATGAACAAGGATTTATATCTATATATAACATATATGTACACACATATATATACACAATTCGTCTTCTATGAAACAATCTTTGGGTGCTTAATTTAAGTATTATTTGTTTTATTTCTTAATTTTGCTGAAATATATGTTTTTGTTTCGTTCAAGCAATAAATTCGAATTTTGAATATTATCTATATATCTTTTTGTAAAATATTTCTGCAGTAAACTTTGGTATTTTCAAGGAATTTATTAGCTGTTTTTATACTTTTAAGCAAAAATTCTTTACATTGATCTAATGATACTGATTTGTTATTAATCAAAGAAATAAATTCCTTGTTAAGAGAAGCTTCTTCCGCATTTACAATTTTTTTAAATTTTTTATAACATTTTTTCCAACGACGTTTTGTTAAATGTTCATACTTGCTATAGTTTCTTCTTAATCCATCATATTCACTCATTAGTTCATCTAATATAATAACATATTTATTTCTCTTATTCCAACAAAATAGTTTCCAAATAGGAAATAAATCTTCCTTTGCTGTATCTTTACTTAATGTAATTATCGTTCTACACAATTTTTTGTCGTTTAAATGCATTGGAGATGAAAAATTATTAGAAAAATAAGGATAACTGAACATCTTATTAGTTAGATCATTTATTGCAACAGATCCACCCTTCAAATTATTATCTATAACATAACAACCACCATCATCGGTATCTTGTGAAATATCAGGAACATTATACTTTGATAACATTCTTAGATAATTTCCATTATTTGTTTGTATTTCATTCTTCTCTGTCATTTTGTCATTCATTTTCCCCAATATCTTATCTATTATATCATCTAACTTACTTTCATCTATATTACGAAGGAATTTTCTTAACGAGGTATCCTCTTTATTTTTACTCACTGTTTTTTCCTTTTTTTCAGGTTTTTTCTCCTCTATAGTTTCTTCTTTTTTCTCTTCTACGTTTTCTTCCTTTTTCTCTTTCACGTTTTCTTCCTTTTTCTCTTCCACGTTTTCTTCCTTTTTCTCGTCCACATTTTCTTCCTTTTTCTCTTCCACGTTTTCTTCCTTTTTCTCTTCCGCGTTTTCTTCCTTTCTCTCTTCTACTGTTTCTTCTTTTTTTCCCTCCATTATTTCTTCTTTTTTTTCTTCCATTATTTCTTCTTTTTCTTTCATCGTTTCTTCTTTGTTTTCTTCCATTGTTTCTTCTTTTTTTTTTTTTATTGTTTTTTCTTTTATATCATCCATTTTTATTCCTATTCTTTCCATCACTTCTTCCCACATTACTTCTTGCTCTTTTTCTTCAATTGTTTCTTCCTTTTTTTCAGGAGTCTTTTCCTCGATAGTTTCCTCTTTTCTTTCTCCAATATGTTCTTCCTTTTTCTTCTTCAACGTTTCTTCCATTTTTTCCACAATCTTATCTTCTTTTTTTCCCATTGTTTCCTGCTTATTTACAGTCAAGCAATTCTGCCCTACTTCCTTTTTTTCACGAATTTTATCTTCCATCGTTTCATCATCTTCTTCTTCCTCATCATCTTCCTCTTCCTCATCGTCTTCTTCCTCTTCGTCTTCTTCCTCATCGTCTTCTTCCTCATCGTCTTCTTCCTCTTTTACTTTTCTGGTTTTCATTACATCTTGCTTTTCTTCTTGCATCATTTTTTCTGATTTACCCTCTATTGTTCCTTGCTTTTTTTCTTGCATCGTTTCTCCTTTTTTCCTCTCCATTAATTCTTGATTTTTTCCCTCTATTGTATCTTCTTTTGTTGCCCTTGTAATTTTTTGATTTTTATTACTTATTTCTGTCCTCATTGTTGTATGCTCATTTTCATTCGTTTTTCTTTCCTTATCTGCACGCCAATTTTTTTTCATTTTCTCCTCCATTATTAATTTTTTTTTTTCAAGCATTTCGTGCGCAATAGATGCACGTTTTTTTTTATGCATATTGCACTTTACTATTTCTTTATTTTTTTCATCCTCTTTCACCCTTATACCTTGCCATCCTGTTTGCATTTTTCTACTTTCATCATTGCTTTTGTGGGCTAAATTACGAGAGAATGTCTTACAAGATTGATATCCAAAGACATTGTTACATTTTGACAGGTGTATATCCTAAGTAGTAATTAATTATTTGTTAAAGTTAAAAATATGGGTAAATATAAAATTTTATATGATTTGTGGGTTTAAAATGAATAAAAAAAATATACATATATATATATACATTTATTTTTTTAATTTAAAAAATTTAATTTTATTTCTTACTAATAATAAAAGATACAACACAAAAAAAAGTGTTACAGTATGAAGCTTAGAAAAGACGAACTTCCTAAAGTTCCCATCTTTCAATTTTCTTTTATTCCATAACATGAATAACGTATTGAGGAATATTTAACATTTAATTTACTGTTACTTAAAGTCATTCGTCGTAAAATACTATTTTTTTTTTTTGGCACTAAATTAATATATATATATATATAATTATTATATATAACTCGAAAGAAATAAAAAAGAGACTAAACAAAGGAAATAATAGATTTTATTGAATTAATAAAAAGTTATTAACTTTTTTTTTCTAAAAATTTTTTATAGTAACAAATAATAAATTAGTTTCTATTTAAAGATGTGTCCTTTTATAAAAAGTAGTATAATAAAGAATTTTTACTTATGTAATTAAATCATATATTTTATAATAAACTATAGTGTAACAACAACATGCATTAAAAAAAAAACAAAGGGTTACATAATATTTATATTAACATTTTTTAAAGAACTAAAAAAACTTGGATGTATATATATATAATATCATTAGGAATAATCAAAATAAATAACTGAAAATTTCACAATAGTGCAAAATACAAATAAGCAAATGAGATTTAATATTTTTAAAATTGCATTCTTTATATTCTATAAAAATCTTAAAAAAGTAGCAAACATTAATTTTTTTATATATTAATCTGCATTAAATGTAAATATATATAACAAAATTTATAACCGTAATATTTAGTGTTTTTTTTTTTTTATATGGTTAGTTTTTTTCTAAATCTATGTTTCATTTTTGCTCTTAAATATATATATCTATATATAAATATCTAAACCCCAAGGTGTTAAATATGAGGTAATAAGAATTGATATGAACTTCATATTATATATCAATTGAATTCCAATATAAAGCAATTAACCAAATTATTTTGTGCTATCTGAAATTTCACAACTAATTTTATTATTAAAGAAAAAAAAAAATATATTATATATATGTAAAGAAGATAAAAAAATTTTAATAAAATTTTATCGAAAGTGTTTTAGAAAAGCACAAATAGGAGAGAATTTTTCTAAAAAAAAAAGAAAAAATATATTAATGAATTTTTAAAGGTAACTTAAAGGCTTTTTAAAAAAAAAAAAAAAATAGAAAATATCATTAAGATTTTTTATTTTTTCTTTTCTCTTGCTATTCATTATATTATTTATATATCTATCCCCGTATTATATTTTTTTTATATTTATCTTAGAACATTTCAATTCCCATTATGTGGTTTTTTCTATTGAATACGTTAAAATAATAATAGAAACAAAGGTTAACCATATAAAAATTTTTAATGTTAATAATATATTTGTCTTTTCAAATATATATAACGATTAAAAAGGAAAGTAAAAGAAATAATATAAAATATATATATTTAAAAATTAAATAAATTATTTAAATTAGGTTTAATGGGATTTTTATTAATATTTTATTATTAATGAGGGCAACCAGCTGATCTAAATAATTTGAACAGCTACGATGAATGAGTGAAAAAATGTAAAGTTCTTGAATTTTATATAATTTTTTAAATGTAAATCTGGTAATAACTTAAAAAAAAAAAAAATATATCCAGTAACTAAATAATAAATGTTACTTTTAATATAAAAAAATTACAAAAAAAAAAAAAAAAAATACTTGTTAATAAAACATTTATATTAAAACCACACAACAATACGTATGTTAATATTGTAATTACTTCGTTTTTGTGCACGTTTGATATCTTATATTTTATTTTTCTCCAAATGTAATTAATCACGTGGTTGCATTATTTTTTTATTGATAATGCATAAGTCAACGCAGTTATATATTGCTATATAATGAATCATAATGCTTTAATTACATTTACAGAATTAAATACGTTCAAAAGTGCTTACTTTTTTTGTGGAAATTTCAATTTTACTTAAGCAGGAGCAAATATTAATAATTTCATAATTCCATTTTTATAAAACCATAAATTTTGTTACTTCTACAATTGTGTAATATTGTGTAAAAATATTGGCTCATTTTATAAATTGTGTAATACAGAGAAAAAATTTTTTTTACGAGAACACACTTTGAACTTTGATATTGCTTATTTCTTTTAGTAAACGTTATTTATCTGTATCAGTTGTACATATATTTTGTACTTTGATGATATATATAATTTTTTCTATTATTATATAAAATCTTTAAATATTCATATTAAGCAAATACTTCTTCATATTTTTTGATGTTATGATTTATTATAACAGTGAATACACTTGGATCAAATGTTGTTCATTCATAGGAATACTTATTTCAGGTGCTTTATTAAGAGAATATTATTTTATTATGTTCACATATATATATTTCTTATATATATATTTACATGTTCAGTTGTTTTGTATAAAATTTAGTATATTTCACTTCGGTTATAATAAAATACTCCTTCACAAAAGATGCGTTACACTATATTCATAAGAAATGGATTAATAATCAAATTATACAATAACGTTTTAATTATATCATTTAATGATTAGAGAACATACATTTCTTATTTTAATTATTTCCTTTAATACGAACTCTTTAATTTTATTATCGAAATTTAATTTTCTTGTAGATACCATTAATTAATATATTATTGTTATACGTAAATTAATCATGTTCTCATATGTTTTAACATGTTATGATTTCCCCACAAATATAACTATATATATTTTGATATTACTACGATGCTTATATTAAGAAATGTGAGAAATTATACCTTTTTACATATTAATACATATAAATAGTATCTTCTGAACTCTTTATCGAATTTCTGAGCAATATAAGTATTGCAGAAAAAATTACTTTATGTTAACGAACAATTCCATTTCCCTTCGAAACTTATACATATTTTTTTGTGGTTCTATATTTATATTTCACAATTTATCTTGTTCGCACCATCGTCATCATATATATATTTTTTATTTATATCAAGGATTTTAGTGTATTACAGTAGTTCAGTTATATGTCTTGCACATAATGAGTAATAAAAGTATTTAGATATATTATAAATATATCAAAATTTATACAAAATAATATATATTTAAAAGATATATTTAAATGAAAAGTAATAGGTTTCCTACCATTAAAATTTTTTTTTTTTAATTTTTACATTTAGTGTATATTCATTAACCGTGTGATAATATGATATACCATATTTTAATTCCTTATACTTTTTATACGTTCCTTAAGCATTAGTTGCAACAATTCTCCCTTTATAATTATCCCAAAACAATATTTTGCAGATATTTAGTTCAAATAAACACTTTATTTATTAGGAAACATATAATTTTACTTCCAACTGATTTTTCTTCTATACAAAAAAATAAACGAATTGATAATATATGATGAAAATGATATTTTTTTTATTTTTTCATTCAAAATAATTAAATTAAGGATAATACTTAATTGGATCGAGAATTCCATGATATCATCATTCAGATGGACCATGCATGATAACTTCCCATAGAATAAGGATGAACATTTTAAACTGAGTCATTTCACTTAATTTTCTTTTTGTGTTATCAAAATTTTAATTCATTGTTATACGAATACTAATATTTTTTAATATTCAGTTTGCATAGTATTTATCATGTTCCCCATATTATGAGTACAAGTTTATTTTTTCAAAAGAACACTTTTTTCATAATTTGTTTTTGTTAATTCATTCATTACTACAGTTTTCCAAATTTTACAGTATATACATTTAATGAGTTATAGTTTGTTAGACGTTTTTTGTATATATATATATATATATATATATATATATACAGTATTTATGTATTGTCAATGGCTGATCCTGTATTTACTCTGCACACTGAACTTTAATAATAACATACATTAGTCACATGGGGAATTATGCCCTTTTGTTTTTTCTCTATCCATTTTTCATAAGTTATAATTAATGAAAAATGTGTTTTATTTTTCTATGTATTTTTTTTCGCTGTACTTACACAGTCCATAATCATGATGACATAAGTCACTGCTACTATTTCATTTATCCGTTGTATTTAAAATGTCTTTTGCTCATTATTTTTGCAACTTCAAAACAATAATAAGCTGTGTAATTATCGGAAATTACTATTTTTGTTCCTTTTATATCTTAAAGTAAATAAAACTCATGTGATTTTTTTCATCACTTGATATTCACTGAGCAAAGAGGAGTGTTAAGAAAACATATTCGAATTATTAATATTATTTGTTCTGAAATCCTATATAATATAACATATCATCCGAATGTGATGAATATTCATGTTCGTCAATACCTGAAAGCAATTGTTTCTCATATTCTTGTTTTATGTTTCTCCATATTCTTCTTTTTTTTCTTCTCAATTTAAGATTTAACAGGTTTCCCAGTGGAGTAAACTAATGTAAGAGAAATATATATATATATGTAAAAAATATATATATATATATATATATATATAAAATTATGTATACATACAAAAATATATACTCATAAAAAGAATATACACGCATAAAAAAAATATATTTTCACTTAATATAATAAAGCTATATAACAGTAGTTTTTTTATTTAAATATGTAATTGAAAATGTTCCAAAAATACATGTATTTTTAATTGGAATATTTATTAACCTTATATACACAAAAAAAAATTAAAAATATTCCAAAAAATGTTAAAAGATTTTTGGCTACACTTCTTAAATTCACAGGCTCACTATTTAACGTATTATAATTAAAGACATGTGATAATTCAATATTATCATTATAAGCAGGTTGTAAATGAGGTATATGAGAATTACAACTCAATGTAGCCTTATATATTTTTTTAAAATTATCTCTAAAAGTTTTCAATTCACTATCATAAATATAATCTGTATCAGAATTAGCATACTTTAAAACAATGTCGTTATAAAAATTAACAGATTCTGCGATGTATGAGCAATAATTCTTAATCACAGAATAACCATTCTCTTTAATTTTATTTTGAATGCCAACAAAATTTTCAGAATAATCATGAAACTTTTTTATTATGTTAAACTCATCCTTATTACATTTATTATAATTTAGATAATTACAATCTTTGAATACTTTTTTGTATTTAAAAACCTCCATAAATGCATAGTGAACATTATCAAGAGTGGCAGGATCATAAACCAGATTTGTTAATTTGTTATATAACCATATGTTTAAATGATTGCAAATGTTAGATGAAACTTCAGTATGCGTTTGTTTGATATTGTTGAATGATGATAACACTGCAGAAAGATGTTGGCAAAGCTTGGTTAAATCATGTGATTTAAGATATTTGTCATTAATGAAATTTGTACAAATGCTATTGTCCTTCGTATAACCATTTTTATAACTATCAAATTCCTCGTAAAGCTTATATAAAGGTAAATCCTTCAAACGGGGATAATGTAATAATATAAGTAAAAATAAATATTAAAATTAAACTATGTAGAGATATAAATCCATAAATTCGTATTTTTAAGAATCAGTTTTAATGATATTTTAAATATATTAGACAACATTTAAATGAAGCTCTGTTATAATTAATGCTTTTAATAGAAATTGCAAATATACTTGTTCTAACACTTTTGGGTTCATTGTAAATTCAGGAATCTTATTATTTATATGTACAATTATATACTAAATATTAAAAAATATTGATATGAAAAGATATATTACATTATTCTTTATTTTATTAACTGCAAACAGTATATAATATATACTAAAATGAATGTTCTACATAATTATGGAATAGGACTAAAAATCTAATAGTATCGCTAAAAATACATTGTTTATAGAATACGTTATCAAAAAAAAAAATAAAAAAATACAAAAAAAAAGGAAGAGAAAAAAATAATATCCAAAAAAAAAAGAAAAAAGAAAAGATATATGAGCAAAAAATAATACCCATAAAAAAAAGAAATGATAAATAGAAAAAAAAAATAGTACCCATAAAAAAGTGAAAAAAGATAAAAGAAAAGATGAGAAATAATACCCAAAAAAAAAAATGAAAAAAGAAAAATGAGAAAAACATAATATCCAAAAAGACAATTAAAAAATAATATAAAACAAATTAGAACAATTTTACCTACACCTATTTTATATAATACAATTCTATATAGAACAACACAAAATACACTTGGGGCTAAGTGTTACTTCATCGTTTAACAGGATTTAAGTGTTACATTGTAAAACAAACTATTTTTAATCTATATAGGGGGAAAAAAAAAAATAATAAATTCGATTAAAATAATTTTTCAGCTTATCCATTCTGTTATATTTTAATTATTTTTTATAGATAAAAAAGCATTTAAAGCAAAGAAAATAATACAAAAAAAAAAAATATATATATATATCTATGCAGATACATTATGTATGTGATGCTAAGTGATGAACAATTTTCATTTAGGTTTTGAATTATAAAATTACAGGTTTTACATTATTTTAATGGCCTTTTCTTTTTTGAGAATTAAAATAATGTATAAGTTTTTTATATCCCTTTCCTAAATTAATTTAAAATAATAAAAATTTAAATAAAGGAGGCAATTATTGTTACTAAAAAAATAAATAGTAATAATAAATAAATCGAAAATTACTTTTAAGATATAAAAAATGTTTGTTATGCAATTCTTTCTTTTTTACCAATAATAACTGTTATCATTTTGTACTTACGTTTTAATGAAATATTTGCTCTACTACTATTTTATTGTATTTTCACTTGTAATTTAAATAAAAACTTTAATTTTGTTTCTTCTTCCACTATGCATTATGTAACGTATTAATATTCTTATATTTGACATGCTGTAACATGTTCATAAACGAGTAATGTTACATTAAAACATTTACATTACAAATTGTGTATATGCATAATATACCTAACATAATAAAAATTTAGTAAATTCTGAACATATTCGAGTTAAATTTTTTTTTTTTTTTAGCTTCTTATTTAATATCAATTATTTTATTAAGAATAATTATATATAATTCAAATAAGATAATAAAATAATATAGAATAATTCTTATATTTTTTGTAGATTTGTTTTAGAAGTAGAACTTATAAAAAAAGTTGGAACATTTCATATTATTTGTAAAATATAATCGGGTTGTAATTATAATATTTTTTTCACCTGGATATAATTAAATGTGGATAATTATATTTAAAACAATATTTTTAAAATTAAAATATTGAAAAAATTATTGTCAGAAATAAGAGCACTGCATAGTGTTGATTCTCCTCTTCATTACGAATATTTTGTCAGAAGAAATAAAACTTATAATTTTAATGTACATATCATTTTTTGCTTTGTTAGTTCATACACATATCAATATAAATCTGAGTGTATGTATATATATACAAATATATATATTTGTGTATTGAAGCAGAGAACTTCACTTTTTTTTTGTAATAAGAGCATTAAAAGTAAATATTTTTTTCGAGGTCCTAAATAGTCTAATCTATATATTACATATATAAAACTACAGAAATAGTAAACTTGAAAATAAAAATTAAGTAATTTTTCAATTAACTAAAATTTTAAAACAAACATGGTTTTCTTTAAATTATTATATGTTATTAAGCCAACTTTTGGAATAACTACGATTTTGAAGTATGAATATATTATGAAGTTTTTAAAATTTTAGAATTTTTTTTTTTATTTTTTTGCACGCAAGATGTATCAAAACGTTTCTTAACAAAATATATTTTTTATGTGCTTAACTCATTTAAATTTTGCAACTTACAAGAGTTTATATATTTTATCTTGAATGAATAATAAGATAAACAAAAATAAAAAGAAGGGGGATTTTTTTTTTTTTGTAATATGTAACTTTTAATATATTTTATTTTTCCCTAAAAAAAATATATATATATATGTGTGTATTAGGTTCTAATCAGAAAAGATGGTATAATATTTATTAATGAAAGCACTTCGATATAAAGAAAAATGTTATAGAAATAATCTGTTTAAATTTTGATTCTACTATAATTTTTATCCTTGCAACTTATATTTATCTGGTTATGTAAATATACGTCAATGCTCATTTTTATTATTTTTTTTCTTATGTATAGCTACTAAAAATTAATAATTTTGAAGTAATTTTTTTGTATTTAATAGTATTATGTGTACTTTATTTATAAAATACAATGAAAACAAAAAAATATATTTTTTTTTTCATAAAATTATATTTGTTGCATTGTATACAATGTAAAATCGAATCATTTATTAATCAAATAAATCATTATAAAGGAAAAGAATCTTTAGATTCATTAAATAAAAAGTTAGAGAGTGTAAATAATTATGAATCAAATAGTTTTTCTCATATATTCATGCAAAAAATGAGTTATTAAAAAAGAAAAATAGTAGTTTCCAAAAAAACAAAAATGAATGCATAGAAGAAGTTAGTAGCACCTCATCTAAGGAACACAACAAAGATGCGAGTGAAAGAGATGTAGGAAATAAAACAAAAAAAGCATTCCATGAAACTAAAGAAACTATAACAGATGACAAAAAAAAAATTAGAAGGAAATATAGGAGAAATAATATCTAATAATGAAAATAATCTTGGAGGAAGTAGTGAAAGTTTGGAGGCATTTGTTGAAGGTAAGGTAAAAGTTGTGGACAAGGGAAATTATATAGATTATGAAGGTGTTGCAAATTTAAATGTACATAAAGGAGGTAGTAGCAGAAAAAATGGTAAAATTAGTGTCTAAAAAGGCTATGATGAAATATTTAATAGCGAATTTTCTTCAAATGCTTCAACTAATACTAATGTAGATGATACTGGATCTAGCATAAGTACCAATATAACTAGCTCTATAGGTCGTTTTACTTCTGGAGTTGATAATCATAAAATGTATATGAATCATACTGTAAAATATTCTTTTTTTGATTGCACTTTAATTATTGGATGTATCTTAAAGAGAAAACATGGAAGATGGATTTGCAATATACAGGACATTAATGATAAAGGGTTATGTGTTCCTGATAGGAGAGTACAATTGTGTATTCATAAAATAAAGGATGTACGGAATGGAAATGATGTAACAGATCTAAAAAAACAGCTTCTTGCTTCACTAAACACAGAAGCATACTTATTATTGCAGAAATGGAAAGAGGATAACCGACTTAACTATAAAGAATTTTGTAATGATTTAAAATATGATTTTGCTGATATTGGAAATGTTATTAAAGGAACCGATATAAAGGGGCATGGTCATTCTATGATAGTAGAGAAAATCTTGTAATAAATATTTGGCAGCGATGAAAATGCAAAAAGGGAGCGCGAGAAATGGTGGAAAGAGAACAAAAATGCTCTTTGGAATGAGTTAATGTCTACAGCTAATAAGAAATTAAGGAATACAGAAAATATGCAATGTTCAAAGGATTTTATTTTTGAGGAAATTCCGCAGTTTCAGCGATGGCTCCTAGAATGGGCTAGGGACTTTGGAGATGAAATATCTAAACACTTTGATAATATAAAATCTGTATGTAAGGAAAAAAATGTTTCTATTGGTAAAGATAGATGCAATGTTGAACCAGAATGTAAAAAAAAATGTTCAGAGTATGAATCATGGATAAGAGAAAAAAAAAAGCAATTGGATATACTAACAGACAAATTCAATAGGGTTAAGTATGTCAAAATTGGACACGGAGGGACTGCTATTGATTTAATAACGAAAGAATACAAAGGATTTGATAGGATATCTTTTGAAAAAGAAATAAATATAGGAGATAATGAATATAATAATCGTTGTAATTGTAAAGCATCTATTATGGCAAAACCTGCTCCAGGAAAGGTAGAAGAAGTAAAACATGAAGGTATAAGACTTGAACCTATAGATACGAGAGGGGTATTGAATACTTCAGATAGTGGAAGAAATGCTCAAGATAATAGTTATAGAAGTCTCCCACGTGACGACCGAGCTAGGATTAGTAGTAGTTCTGATGACGCAAATGACAATATTGGTAATGGTGATACTGAAAGTTTGAACTATTTAAGTGCTTCTTCAAAATCTCTGGACAGTGAAGCTGTTTCTGGGAATACGGGAGATAGAGGTAAACCTGAGAAGAAAATTGATAAAAGTGCCGAAGGCGATAGAGACGTAAGTTCAAACCTTAGCCTTTCATATAATACTCTTGAAAAAAGTGGTAGTGATGGTGAAAGATCCTTATGTAATGATCATAAAAAACCATGTGACAGTGCTAATAGTCATAATAGTGGTATGGATCAACAGAGAGATATCTCTCAGAGTGGAAACAGTAAAGAAGTTGGAGATAATAGTTAAAGTGGTCAAAGTACAGATGATCATAGTAGAAAAGCTAGAAGTGAAAATATTAGAACAGATAACAGTGACATCTCTAATGTTCCTGGAAATTTACAAGAAATTCCAAGTTCTAGAGAAATTACTACGGGTGCATTAAATGGTGTACTGAGCCATGAAGTTATTGGTAGTTTTGATAAGGAACGTAACGAACACGATCTTAGAACTGATAGGGATGGTGTTATAAATGATCAGAGTGACGCTAGTACTGGTAATAGGGACGAAAACAGGGAAGATCTTGAATCTATTGAGGTTCTAGATTCATTGTCTAATATTAAACACAATGATGTGACATCTCTAACTACCGAAACTGGAATTTCAGAAAACATAGATAAATTGAATGATGTATCAAAAGCCGAAACTGCAAGTTCAACAGAGATCAATTCAGATAAAGAAAAAAACGTTCAAATACATGATTTCAACACACTTCATGCTTCTACTGAAGAGGAAAGTTCTTTAAATAATGTACATTCACAATCATTAGAAGGAGAAGCATTGAAAACAGAGAAAAAACAAGGAGATCAAATTGATGGTGAAAATAATGATACGAAAGGTTCAAACAATTATAATTTAGATAGTAAGAATAATATGAATTCTGGAAATTTTTATTTAAAAGAATATGAAAATGCAAACTTTAAAACTGTAAATGATGGAAACTTAAATTTATCAGGAAATGAAATGTGTCTTAAATATTTTTCATCAGATCAGTGTAAATATATTGAGGATAGCTTATCATCAAAATCTAATCTTAATGATGATAAAAGAAAATTTTTTAAATCATTTTCAGATTATTGTTTAAATTTTTATCCTAAACATTCGAGTGAACATTATGCTTGTGTAAAAAGTGCATATTCTATTACATTATTCGAAAATTCAAAAAAATATAATTTTTCAAGTGCGTATATATATGTATATATTAAATGAATAAAAAATAAATATATAAGTTATTACCAATTTTATTTTAAGAACACTATGAATATTTTTATTAATTTACTTTTTTTTTTTTTTTTTACAGAATTATCTTATTTTGCTGGAGGAGGTGCATTTCTGGTAATTTTATTCGTAGTTTTTGCATTAAAAACTACAGATAATTCGTAAGAAAAAAAGGAATAAATGAAATATTATGTTCATTTATATTTCATTTTAAAAATAAAAATATTTTTGAGTAAAAAGAATTAATGAAATATATGAATAAAGCATTATTTTTATATTTTCTCATCAATGTAGATGTGAAGACGCTACGTTCACCGAATTTATACAAAATGGAGGGACTGATTTTAAGTTACCAGTGATATGTAATAATAAATTAAAAGACAAAAATGCTTTTTAAAAAAAAAAAAAATTATATAAAAAATATTATATTTTTTTATTTATTGTTATCTTCTTTTTTTTATTTCTTTATTAGATAAGGAGCAAAATCAGGATCCAAAAGTTTACAATTAGAGAAAATATCAGTTTACCTGATGGAACTTGTCTTGATTTAATTGTTTGTATAATTTTTAAAAGTTTACATTTTATATTTAATACACATATATTTGAAATGATTTGCGGAAGATAGGCTAATAGGACAAGTACTAAAACTTCATATATAATTTTCCATTACTTTTATATTTTATGTATTTTTGACAATAATTTTATATGTATGTACCCTTTTTTAATTATGTATTAATGAATTCATTCCTTGTTGAGGGGGGAAAGCTTGTTTTCTTAAAATATTTTTATTTGGTTTATTATTTTTTTTATATATGTATATGTATATATTTTTATTTATATTAGTGATGCATATTGCAAAATGAACCTTAAAAAAAAAAAAAACACCCCCCCCCGATATAAAATTAATTTTACTAAAATATACAACTAAAATTTAAATTTTAATGAAAATATAATTATACTGAAAAAATTAATTCTGAATTGTTTCAAAAAGGAAATATTATTGCCTTTTTATTTTATATTTTAAAAGTTCTTATCTTTAATTCCATTGTTTAGAGTTCACATTATTACGATGTATTTTCCATAGTGTGTTTTATTACTCTTTATGTAGCACGCAATTTTGTTGACGTGTTATATGCAAAAAATAGATGATTCTATAAGATTTACTAAGGCACTATATTTAGATAATTATCTAATTTCAAATTATATAAAACAGCTACGAAATTTTTTGTGGTACAATAATAATCTAATAAAAAAAGGGAAGAATTAGTTTTGATTTTTTTTCCATATTGCTACTAAATGTGTTATTAAGTATAATTATAAAATTAACAAATAAATTAAGGTACGCTGAGAAAATGAAACTAAATTGAACTATAGAGGATAATTTGGACCAAGAATTCATTAAACATTCAAGTAGAATGTATATATATATATATAAGGAAGATAGGACAATGATATTTAGAGATATAGTACAAGAAAGAGTATAGGACCAATTAAATTTTATAATGAAAGCACATGGAAAAAATACAAGATATAAGTAGTTTATTAATGTTAAGAAAAATGAAATATAAAGATATTCTAGTAATTAAGCCCTTTCATAATATTATATTATCCAAATATTAACTGAAACTATGCACTTTTTAGTAATATACATTGATGGGATATTTTACGTTTACGTATTATACATATATATATAAGAAAAAAATTAAAAAAAATTTAATATAAGTATTCATATGTACGAACTAATGTATAATTTAAATATCATTATATCTTCATTAAGATAACGGCTGTGATAAATAATATATATATATGTATATAATATCTTTTATCATAAAGTCTTATCTTTAACTTTTTTTTAAGAAAACAAATAAATAAAATATATGTATTAAAAAAATAAAAAGACAAATGTAATATAATAATTTTTTCAAATCTTTAATATATCATCATTGTTCAAGTTGTGTATTTCCATATTATAATAAGTATGTGAGGTTGCTTGTAAAACATGTCATCATATTTGATAGGAATGAAGATATCGAACAGATTATACAAATATGAAAATATGAAATCCCTTGAGATATGTAAATTTAGAAAAAATCTATTAACTCATAAGATATTCAAAAGAAATATGTTTAATTATATTTTCTTTTCTGCTCCTCACGACTAATAATAATGCAAATATAACTTATTACGGCTGTTATATATATATACATACATACATATATATATATATATATATATATAGCACGTTCAAAAATTATTTATATAATAATAATAATGTATTTCGCCGCAAAAGAATTTATTAAACCCTTATAATTAGTAATTAGTTCTACCCGCAAATTATTTAAACAAGATGATTATATCCGTAGGTTGTGTATTTAATATTTAATTTGAATAATATCAGAGAAGTCCTTTTACAAAAATATATGAACAAGAAATGAAGAAATAATATTGATAAATATATATATATATATATATATATATATATTAACATATTGGTATTTACATGAATTATTATATGTTCGACAAATAATCAACATATAAATGACTTGTATAAAATGCATTAATATGACATAAATTCACTTTTATATATTATTTTAGTATCTAGATTAACAAATTAAATGCTATAATTACATAGCCATCATTTTATGTGTATTATAAAAACTGTTTTAGTTAATATATATTACGATTCACAATTACATTTTTATTATATTAAAATTAAAAAGGTACTTGTATTGCTCATTGTTTGCTTCATTAAAATAATTATTTTTCAGTTTGTGAAAAATAATTTAACATATCTTTTTCACTTGTGTGCATTCTTAATTAGATTTTAACTAAATAATACATATATTATTCCATGTATATAATTGCTAATAATATACAACTTCATGTAATAGTTTTGTAATTTATAATACGCAGAAATATGATAAAGATACACCTTTATAATAAATAAGTCTACATGATTTTTTAAAGAATACATTTATAAATAAAAAAGAAATGTAACATCAAATTTTTGGTATATGTAATAAAAAGGTACCTATTTTAATAATTTTTAAGTTTTTATAATATTTGTATCTTTTATTAGTTTATTTATTTTTAGTTATAAGATATGTTTAGGATTGTATCTAATTATTTAATTTTTTAACTTCATAACGCAAATTAAATAGAGAATAATTTAACATGTATTCATTTAAAAAAATTAATACTTTATAATTATGAAAAATTAAGAATAAAAATTAGATTACTTCGAAATTTTTTTTTTTAAATATAGTCCATTCATGTACAATCACTATTTTAAGGTTACAAAAAGGAGTATATACACAAAATATTTTGTTACAAGATTAGGTTTAAATATATTGTGAATGTTAGAAATAATTTTTATTTTTTCATGTGTAACATAAATTTTTATTTTGTACCATAACGACATCTATAAATTAGTAAGCATATAGAAATGATATTTTATAAAATTAAATTATATTTTACTTGAAATGTCATAGTCCAAATTTTAGTTCTATTTTATTTCATTTTATTTTTATAATTATAAATTCTATATAATATAAAATTATTTTAAAGGCGTTAATTCCTAATATAATCTGAAAGGATCTTTTAGGTAAACAAAATTTTTATTTAAAGATTTTTATTTATTTTTTGTAGTTAATAAAAAATAATACAAAAATCGATGTTAAATAAATCAAATGGTGTTATTACTTTAAAGCGAATATACTATAAAATTGCAAATTATATTATTTCATGTATTATACCTATCCTAAAGCACTATGGATCATTTAAATATGAAAGATTTGGCTAATTTTTCGGTACAGTTTTAAATTTTATTAAAATAATTATTTGTTGCCCTTTATATGTGTATTCCACTTCATATTTAACTTTAATGGGAAATTAATTATACTATAATAATATTTTTTGAACTTTATATATTTTTCCTTTTTTATATTTTTAGCTTTACTTTTTGAAAAATTTTTCTTTATATAAGACATTTGAAGAATTAAGAAATAAATATAACTTAGAAAATGGAAATGAATTAAATGATAATGAAAATAAATATACAGTAATTGCTTTGGAAGAAGGAAATTTTAAGTCGATGATTTCTACATTTAATACAATGTGTAAAGGAAATTTATATAGTTTAATGGGCTATCAAAATGGTATTGCTGGAATTAATGCCAAACATAATGAAATATTCGACTTAATGCAAATGTTATATGATTTTGATGAAAATTTTAATAATATTAAAAATTATGGTGTAAATAATAACAATGATATATACAATAAATATGATTGTACGAATGTTAGGAAAATTTTTGAATTGTATGATCACTTTATAAAAAATTACGATTTCAGTGGTAAATATAGTAAGTACGCTAGTAATATTCAATTTTTTCTTAATGAATATATGAAAAATAAACTATATAATATAAAATGTGTTAATGAAATAGGACAATTAAAAAGCATAGCTAGTCAGTTGCAACATAAAGATTCTCGTTCTAATGCATTGTTTCTTGAAATTAAAAAGAATAATGATATGGTTGTACGTAGTTCTGAACTGGTGCTAGAGGGTTATAGTAGAATAGTACCTACAATTGCGATGGGAGTTTTTGTTTTCATGTTCCGATTATTCCTCCTTTTGTTTACTTTGTATAAGGTTAATACATATATTTTTTTAAAATCCTTTATTCTTGAACAGTTTTTTATTCCATATTTATAAAATTTTATTATTCTAAGGCGTACTATTTTTGTGCGAATAATTTTACATAAACGAAAATCCATACTTATGCACATATATATACGAGCAGAATTTAATTTATACATATACATACATATATATATATATATATATAATTTATTTATTGTTTTGTTTTTTTTCACATTATTTTACTCCTATTGATTCTTGGATAAAAACTGTAATATTTAAAAAAAATATAGGAAAAATATAGTAAATGAAGGAGAACATTTGCATTCAAATAATTGTAGTGAAAATGAGATAAAAGGGGATAACATACCGTAAAATGTAAGCTACAGTCTGCACATTTTCTCTAATTAAAATATCTTTATCTATTAAAAGTTCATTTTATGCAAGTAATACGAAGTTATGGAAAAATAAATGAAGGTACAATCATATAACGAAACAGAAAAAAAAAAAAAAGAATTAGTAAGAATATATTTTACAGTATAACAACATACTTCACAAATATTAAAGTATGCGTTATTAAAATATAGTGTAAAATCGACATTGTAAATGGATAAAATTTGAATAAAATAATGATCTTTATTCATAAATAGATCTAATAAACTTTAAAAAAAGAAAAATTAAAATAAACAACAAATGAGTTATAGTTGATTAATGAATACATAAGGTAAAACACAAAAATTCTTAAATTTTGTAGACTATGAAATTCAATAGAATAAATTCAGAATATGAAAATTGTAGACATTATCCATTATAAGTCATTATATAAAAATTAAACGTATAAATATGAATAATTTTATAATATGAACAATAGATTTAAAGAGGAAAAATCAGATCAAAATTATTACGAAGGAAATTATTTAGGGTTCATAATTCAGGATTTTACCTTTCAGAGTAGTAGTTAAAGAAATGATGTCACTGTAATTAATATAAGTACTCCAAAATGAAGAGGATTTTTTGTATGTTTTAAGTAACATTTTTTAATAAATCTTAATAATATAAATGAATTTATTAAAAAGTATATAAGAGTTAATTTAATTTTAATCCAATACTATGTAGTAGGTCATATATCCTATTAAAATATATACATATATAATATTTAAGATGTTAAATTGTGATAAGAAAATTAAATGATAATAAAAACATTGAATTAAATTTTTTATTTCATGGTAAAATAATTTAATATTAAAAGAAAGAGGTAATTTTCAGTTATTGATTTTATTTTTTTTAATAAATAATATATTTTAAAATTTACGTTTCAATGAGGTAATAAATATGAAGTAAAAATTAAATTTAATTAAAGATAAAAATGAAAGAATACAAATGAACAGTCCTAGTGGAAAATATATATGGATCAAATGTGCATTAGGACTTAATTATTATATGAATATGAACAGTTCGACAGATATAGTAAAAGATATCAGAAAAATTGTGATTAATAATCTTAAATAATAAAATTATTATAAGTTTTATGAAGTATGATAATAATTTTAGCTTTGAAAAAACTGAAAAATTTCCACGTATTCAATGTAATATATAATCTTTGTACTGTTGTAATATTTTTTAATCTAAATGTATTTACTGAAAGCATTGTTTTCGAGTGTTTTTGTTTTATTACATTCTTAATAAGTAACAAATTTATTTTAATTTTTTTATGTAAATTTTAGAATCTCTAAATGTGTATTTTAAAAAGTACTATTCTAATAATTTTAAGAAAATATTCAAAAAAAAAAAAAAAAATATATATCTTATTTCTTTTCATGTATACGTTCTTTACAATGAAAAAAAATTAAGTATTTATACAATATATATATACATGTAAAGTTTAAAATTTTTTTTATTTTCACGTATAATTTTTTTAGTAAACCATGATAATCACATCATATAGCAATTACAATATTTTTTATGTGTGCACTTTTAAATTTCGTAAAGGATTATATATAGAAAATAATATATTGTTTAAAAATATATTATGGATATTCAAATTATATTATAATTCATTTATGATTAAAAAGAAAAATTATGTAATATATTAAAAAATGGAAAAATTGTTCAACTATATAAAGTTACCTTTCAACGTTATTTCATTATCAATGAAATATTAAATAGACTTTGTAAATATGTTTTCCAAATTTAACATATAGTATGCAGATTATTTAATTCGTTTTCAGTTAAATTTGAAGTACAATTTCTATTATACTGATTAAATAAAAATATTTTTATTCTTTTTTTTTAACACAATTAAAATTTTGATTTTTTCTTAAAAAGTTATAGTAAAAATAACTCGTCCCATTGTTTAAATTATGTAAAAATACACTAATGTATGAAAGAGATTACACTAAGTAACGGTGATAAGAAAAAATAAAATAAAATTTTGATGTATAACTTAAAGTGGGCAATAATATATCTGAAGAATTTATAGTGATGTTAAATAGCATACCGAAAAGATAATAGAACTGTAATAAAAATATAATTTAAGAAATATTTTTTATTATATTTAAATGCTATTATTTATTATATTTCATTTGTACTCTTTTGAAGTAATAATCTTTCATTTATTTTATTATATTTTTTGTAATACGGACTTGATTAATGATGGAAATGTGTGTTTATGTTAGTTTAGTTCCGACGATACAGTAAAAGATTTTGATTTAACGGCATGATGTTATACTTAATGATGGATTCATTGAAAATATATATTGTGTACTGTTCTTTATTTTTAAGAAATCTGTGAATGAAAAAAATTATATAAACCATATTTATTATAACATTAATAACATCACTTAACAGCAGAAATATAAACTATATTATTATAAAAAAATTATTCGGAAGATGTTACTATTATAAGTGACATAATATACCCAGCAATTCAAATAATATTAAGGGGTCAATAAAAATATATATATATATATATGTAATTCAATAAATGTATTTATTTATAATGTGAATATTTCCTCAAGTACAAATTATATATTTCGGGAAAAAATAAAAATTATTTATATTTGATATTCATATTTGGCTGAATATGAATAATTAATTTACACTCATACAAGAATATTTAATAAATATCACATTCTAAACATATTCAATGAAAAGTAAATAAACATAAAAAATTCCAACATTGTTATTCTATAGAGAATTTAAAAAATATTTACAAATTCTGCTCTTTTAAGTTTTTATAATTTGTACCACTATATATTATTCATAAAACATAGTACTGTTTATTAATTTGCGTTATACTTATTTATGTAAATAAACATTTGTAATATTTTTCAATGTAAGAAACTTCCAAATAAAAGAAATATTTATAGGTTTAGAACCGAGAATATTTTAAAATATGTTTATATTAACTATATATATAAATATATATACATATGATGACAAGATTTAAAAAAATAGCTATTTTATGTTTGTGCAATGCTCCGAAGTAATATGATTTATGAAACCGATTAAAATTTTAATAATTTTGTTTATATTTTTCTTTATAATTAATTTTTCGAAATATAATTTTCAGATACGAATTAGTATCAATTTAAATAATATATTGAATATATATAATATTTTTCTAATTGTGTGTGCATTCAATAAGTGCAACAAGCAGCGAGGAATAAATATTTAGAAATATAAATATCTCTGCTTTATAGGTATATTTCATATAAAAATATAATTTAATTCATTTATATTAGTTGTATAAAAGTTATTATTATATACATTATTTTGTGCTAGTATTTACTTATGGATCAATAAAAAATAAATTCGATGTTTCGGAATGTATTATATTTTCAAGAAAAAAACTAATATATTCACAAATTTTCCGAAGTACAATATTTTATATATTCTTTCTTGCAATATCATAAATACATTATTTTATATTGAAAATTATTTTATTTGGTATTATATATTACTGTATTTTTTTTTTTAATTATAATTACTAAAAATGTTTTTTTTTAAATTTACTTTCATATTTTTTTCTTATCTTAAAAATATTATATCTATCGAACTTATAAATTTATATTATATTTAACAAAAAAAAAAAAAAAAGAAATTTAATTATACTCTTATATTTAATAAATTTAAGTAATAATAATATAATTTTTTTTTTTAATTATACAAGAATTACAATATTCTATTTTTAGTAATATGGAGGAATAATAATAAATCCATTAATTTGGAATGTACTTTTTGAAATATATAAATTTTTTTCATTCCTAAAATGAAACTTTAAGAATATTAGTATATAAAAGTTTTACATATTTTGTGTGTATCATTTGTTAAATTATAATTTGTATAATAAAATAAAATTTATTTTATTATTTTTTTTTTTTATCATATTCACTGCTGTTAAATAATACATATTATAGATTATGTTTTTTAATTATTAAATAATGTTTAAAAAGTATAACAAACGAGATTACAGTATTAATGATAAAATGATTATGAAAAAACTAATTACTATATTAGTAATATAAGCTTGATTATCTATTCTGCTTACATATTTTCCTTTAATCCACATATAAAATAAAAACATTAAGAACCAAAGAATCCGTTTTGTTTTATTTTTTTTTTGGAAAAGTATTATTAACAAAAATTTAAAATTGTACAGTTAGACATTTAATATTTATATATATTTTGAGTAATTATAAGTAGAATTATTTGAACCAGATATAATTTTAAAAGATGTTTGTCTTTTTTATAAATAACTTCATCGGATATTTTTACTAAAATATATTTAAAACTGCTCTTTCCAATTTTATGTTTCATATTTGTATTTTACATATAAAAAAAAATACTTTATAGAAAAAAAAATAATAATAAAATAATCAACTAAATAAATGTATCTATTCATGACAGTTTTGAGCACATATAACGATTTTTTTACATATTTAAAGATGTTATGGCATTAAATTATTGCACCTTTGATGGGAAAAAATAATCTTTTACTTTAGTTAGCACTCCTATATTTATGCTTTTTTTTTTGAAAATAGTTTCATTTCAATAACGTGGAATAGTAACATAGAGGAATAGTTTCTTCATATTTTTTTCTACTTCGTGTTTCATACATATATATATATATAATATTAAGGAAAGTTTCTTAATGAATAAATAAATTTATCAAATTATAAAAAAAAAGTTCTTTTTCTGTTTATATACCTTTTATAAATATTCAGATAATAAAATCGTTGCAAATATCACATAATACTAAAGAACTAATATATTATTATCACAAGATGAAAGGGAGACAAAAAATATTATATTAAAATATATGTTATGTGGAATGGATATGATGTTTCAGAGAATGTGGACAATAATGATAATAGATATTTCAATCTTTTAAAAATAATTAATCATATCTTATTCTTATACGTCAAGTAGAATAAATCATTTTTGTTATTATATTTATTATTTTACTTTTTTTTATCTTATTTTATCTATTTTGATTTTATTTTTTATTTAATATTTTATTAACAATGAAAAGTTATATTATTAACAAAGTACTATTATGAATTTTTGGACTGATATATTATCATCTCATACAGATATTCAGTTACTACGTGTTATGTAAGAGTGTCTTATTCCATAAAATTAATTTCATTAATTATACTAGTTTTATGTACGGATCTTATTTATTAAACATAAATCTTTACCATATTTATTCTTAATAAATAGTTTTATTGTATATATATTAATATAAAATATTATAAAAATTCTTCTTTTATGCTTTGGTGTATAGTACTTATTATAAAAATTATTTGCTATAAAGTGATATAAGTGTAGGACTAATTAAATAATTATTAAATGTTAATTTGTAATACATTTGTCAAAAATATTATGCTCCGATATATATATTTTTTTTATGTATGTATTATACATAATGAACAAGGTAATTTCTGTTATTTTAATAAATATGAAATATATATACAAAATTTTTCAATAAAAAATATGTTTATATAGAATGTAATTAAAAAGAAGAATAATAAAGAAAAGAAAAACTTAAGCAGTAATAAAATAAGTAATTTGTAGAAAGAATATAACCAGAAAATCATAGATATATACACTTACTGCAAAATAAGTATCTCCTTCATAACATAATACCTGAGCATTGTTTATGAATCCGATTAGTAAAATGTAAAAAATTTTACTTTGAATTTTTATTATAAGATTTATATCCTTATTTTTTTGAAAATTACAAATAATTGCTGAAATTTTTTACTTCTATGTATTACTATTTTTTTTTATAGTGATTATTTTTCAATAATTTACTACCTATGGAACAAGTTATCTTTTATAAAATAAATTTATTAATTATCTTATTTGGGAATTAAAATATAATGAAGATAATTAAGTTTTGAGAATTTTTTTTTATTGTAAAATAATTTATAAAAATACATTGATTATTTTTTTTATTATATTGTCAAATCTACTAATAAATATATAAATTTGTTTATTTTGATAAAGTGTCCGTATTTATTATAGAAATTAAAATAATATAAAATTAATAACTCAAATAATAATAAATAAAATATAAAAATTTATATTTATATTTGTAAATAAATTTAATATTTTATTTTACATGCTTTTATAACATATGAAATGAATTATGATATAAAAGTGATAATGAAAATCATAAATAAAAATATGTTGAAAAAATAGATATGTTTAACTATACATTTCATATTTTTAAATGATCTCTATTTATTCTAAAGATATTGGGTAATATCAATCTTTTAGATATATCACAATATTATATATATATAGGAAACAAAATGCAATTTCTAATATACGTAACTCATAAAATCAAGAAAAAAAGATTGGACATAAATACAACTACTAATAATGGCATAGAGTAACAATAACAGTAGTATATTATAATTAAAACACACAATTTTCGCTTTAATAAAAACAATATTATAAAATTTATTTGTTTTTTCTCTACTTAATATAAGAAAAAACTAAATGTAATTTGAATGTTATATACTTATTTTCTACTCTTTTAATTATATATAATATAGGATATATTATTTTCAAGCATGGTAAATATTACATATTAATTACACATAATTTTATTATACATATAATAATATGCCTGAGTTTATAGAATATATAGATAATTGTATCTAAATGCACAATAATAAATGAAATTGAAAAAATTAATTTATAAATATATCATTATAGTTATTAATGCATGGCTACAAATAATAATGGATATATATGAAAAGAAAAATAATAAAATAAAAGAGTTTCATTTAATAAAACATGATATTTATTTAGTGAAGTATTAGTGAATTTAACTTTTTGCACTCATGATAAAGAATTTTAGTATATTTTCAAATTTTTTCTATTGCTAATGTAATTATGCCTATAACATGATAAGTAACTGATATTTAATTTTTTATAAAAAGAAAAAATTTTTTTACATGTAAACTTAGGAATTTGTAAATGCAATAATGTATGGTTCTATATAATTATGTATTTCAAATAATAAATACGCTAGTTAATATTATAATTATTAGGAGTGATCATTGAACATGCACAGAATAGTACAGATAAATAAATGAAATATAATTATATATGTTAACAGAGTAGTTACGCAGATACACAAAAATAAATGTATTTCTAGTAATATATTAAATATATTTAATATTAGGAATAATCAGTAATGATAATTATGAAATATGAAAATTGTATTTACTTATTGAATAGTATACATACAAAATAAAATTACATAGTAAAAACTTAAAAAAAAAGAACATATTAATACAAATAATTAATAATATATTTAATTTAATTCTTATTATAATTACAGTTAAAGCAGTTTTCCTCTTTTTGTAAATAGACACAGAAGATAAAGAATTATTTAATAATCTATATTAATAATTTCGAAATTTTATTAATATAAAAAAATAGGAATAGTCTCTTTATTCAAAATGAGATAATAAATTAAAAATATATTATTATTTATATTTAAATAATTTGTCTGTTATATATTTTCTTTTGAAATATACCAAATATGTAAAATCTAGTTTATCCACATTTTGTGTTTACTACTTTTATATCCATCTTTTTAAATGTCATTTAATAAGAAGAAATTAAGAATAATTTAAATAAATATATATTTAAATAATAAATAACACGTAAGCAGATAATATTTTCATGAATATAAAGAAAATTATTATTGTTTTATTATTTCAAGGATTTATCCTATGTTTATCAGAATATTAATAATTAACCTTTAACATAAGTATTCATATTATAGCACATAAATTAACAATATTAATTTAAAAATTTTAATAAGAAATTTAATAAGTGAACATTACAAAATATATAGACACAAAACTATCAAAGGATAAAATAGAGAAATATTGAAGATACATAGGATATATCAGGTAAATGAGTTTTTATTTGTTAAATGTATTAGAGATATTTTGATATTATTATTCTCTAATAATTTATTTCCCATTTTACTATTATATAATATAAAATTATTTTATTATATATGTTTTAATGTATAATATAACAAGAATTTACTTATAATTAATAATTACTTCATTTTTAAATTTATAAAGATATATTATGTAATTAAACGATGTAATTTATTTTATTATGATAATTATATATATATGTACACATAGGAGTGTATTTTAAATAAGAACTTCTTACAATAATAATAATAAAAACATTTTCATCAATAATATATAATTAATAACGATATGTGATAAAAATAAATGTATTTATATATGAAATAACTTATATGAATGAAAATTTAAGGAAATGTTCTATTGATGATATATAATTATATTATCAGATATTGATATAAGTGATCAATTTTTTAAATATTATTATTCCTTCTTATTATATTATCTGTTGTACTTGTCACTTCATAGTTGTAGATGTTACACTTACATGTTAATAATTATGTATTATTATAATTTATTATCCAGGAAAAATTAAGAAGTCGTTCTTTTTAAATATTAATTATTTTTTCTTGCATGTTTTTAATAATATATATAAAAATTATGAATATTTTATATATATTTTTATTTAATATATAAATATATTTTTAATATATTTTTAATATTCTTATTTTGAATAATCTAATGTTTAGGACAGTTTTTAAAATGCCCTGTATTATGCAGGTTCACAATTTCGTAAAATTGTTATTTATACATATTCTTTGTAATACTGTTTTTCTTATAATATGTATTCATAGAAAAATTCTGAAAAGAAATAATTTGCTCACTATATGTAATTTATTATTTTTTTTTTATTAATTATAAGGAAGGTTTTTTAGAATCGTTGCCTTCAAAAATTTATTATAGTACAAAATATAAATCATTCATGAATATTACAATCATTAAGAGGATAAAGCACTTTCAGCAAAATCTCAATTACATAGTTATATTGATATCAAAAGTGTTGAAGATGATATTTTGAAGGCTTTTTGTTTCATTAACTTTTTTAGTAGTGAAGATAATGCTTGTAAGGAGCAGTGTAATTATGTATACTAATGGATAGTAAAAATGTTATTTGATTAGTTAAAAAATGGAAAATCAGTTTCAAGGGTTATTAATATACTAAATGTTTTTTCAAGTAAATTTGGTTCGTCTAAGAATTGCAGGTGTAAATTTTTGGGAGATGTTAAAGAGGAAGAATTTAAAAAAATGAAGATTGTTCATAATTATTGTAAATATTACGAAACCATTAAGCAAAACCTAAGTATGAATGGGAATTTGTGTTATAGTGTATTTGAAAATTACCTTGAAGAAGCTGTTAAAATATATGATAAAATGCTTCATAATTGTAATTTTCGTAACCCTGAAAAATATTGTGCTGAATTTAGAAATCATGTTTCTGATTGTTTTAGTAAAAAGTTACCTACTTTGATGTGTAAAAAAAGGGAAGTGCTATAGAATTCAGGAATATGGATGAAGTACATTCTGTATTGATAAATGGATCAGAAACAACAGAAAATCAGTCTATCTTTAATTTTTCTCAAATTGTCATATCGGTTGCTATTTCCCTGGCAGGAATGTTTTTTATTTGGTTCATTTTATATAAGGTATTTACAAATAAAACTTATAAATATAAATAATTTAATTTAGTAATATTTATTTTTCTTTAAAAAAAAAAAAATAATTACAGAATTATTTATTATACCAACATCTTATATATATCACTTATATAATAGTTTACTACTCTTGCATCTTGGATACGTACTAATTTAGTAACGAAAAAGTTAACTAGTAGTAATTCAGATGATACAGATAGATATGAATTAATAGAAGAATGATCTGAACATGAAAAATCGAATTTGCAGAGAAGAAAACTAAATGTTGCTTATTATCCTGGTTGCAATTCACTTTTCTAAAGAAAAGAGTAGATTAGTATACGTGTTATTACTAATAATAATTATAAGAAAAAAAATTTTACATGTAAGTTTATAATGAAAAGGTAAAAAAAAAAAGAAGCAATTATTCTATATTATTTCATATAAATAAAAACATTAAAGCCTTCTAAAAAGAGAAATAATATAGAGTAATATAAAAAATACTATATTATGATAAATAAGAATGTTTTCGTTAATTTTTAAAAGATATATAGACAAAATAAAAGATAATGAAGAAAAGAAAAAAATTCATTTCATTAATATACCAGTTAATTTTAATATCTAAAAACGGACGTTTTTAAAAAGACTATAAAATGGATGAAAAAAACAGTATAAATATATTATTTAAAAAAAAATAAAATAATAAATGTTATAAATATACAAAAAAATTTCTGTTCGTTATACTTTAATTTTTATAATAGAATTAATTCTTTAATAAATGAAATTAAAAAATTATAATTTGTATTCTAAATAAATTAAAAAAAAAGAAAAATTAAACAGAATAATAACATTGTAAAATATTAATAATTATTGTATAACATAAATAATAAGGTTAAAATACATTATTATATTTTCTTTATTATATTTGTCTTTTATTTACAACATATATGTCGTAGTACTGTTTTTTATGTAACTGTAAACAATATACGTATAAATGGTGGTATAATAAATAAATAAAAAAATAAAAATTAAAATTAATAAATCCAGAATTAAAATATAATGTATAAAAATATATTTGCATTAAGAAAGGTGTAATTTTTATACTTATTATTTTTGATTTTTTTGTTGTAAAACATAGAGAAAAATTCATATTTTTGTATTGTTACTCATTAATGGTTATATAAATTACGAAACAACTAGTATTTTCAAATTGGTGTATAAACATAATTTTAATTATTAATAAATGTTAAATTTTATAAAAATAATAGTTTTTTATATTTTTTTAAAAGAAAAGGTAAGAAAAAAAATAGGGGGAGAAAATAATTACGAAAATAATCACATTAATATATATATATATGTTCTTTTTAATTTAATTTTTTTTATTCTCCATAAGGATATCATTTTCAACAAAACCTTATATATGATCAGATGTATATAAATCTATATATAGCTTCTAACTTTATGAGCTTATTGAGTATTTATTTAAGGTATGATTTTTTTCATTTTTATGAAATAATATTTGGAGTATAAGGTTTTTTCTATATATAAAATATTTAATGGATGGGACGCTAAAATATTAAGAATTAATTTTTATATACGTATAACATATTTCTAAATGTGCATATATGATTCTGAACTGATCATTTTTTCCATTGAAAATTGTGGGAAAATAATTAGAAAAATTATAAAAAAAAAAGTTATAACTTAAACTGTAATATTTCGAATTTGTGAGGGATAATTATTTTTGTAAAAAAAAATAAAGTGGATGCATATAGTATTGTTATATAATAAAAAATATAAGAAACAAATTATGTAGCAGTAATAATTAAAAGTATATAAAAACGAATTTTTTCAGGAGAACTAATAATATCATTAAGTTAACATTACAGTATTTTACCTCTTCATAGAACAAGCTATAATTAAAAAACGAATATAATTTCTGCATGGTTCTTTTTTCTTTAAATCACCAATTCATCATAAACGAATGCAACAATAGAGATGTGGTAGTTCATCTGTATTTTTTTGATATTTAATTGTAGTTCAATGTATAATTTTTTGAAAAAATGATCATTCTAATTAAAAATAAAGAATAAAATAAAACAAATAAACTTCGTTTTAGTTTTACATCTTTTAGATAGTAGCTATTCAGTTACATTTAACGAAAATTATGATTAATAGGATGATGCAATTAAAATAAGATCTTAATTGATTAAGAACATAAACAACAGTTAAAATTTCTTGAGAATAAAATAAATAATTTTATAAACATAAATACACAAAATACAACATCATCAAATAGTAAATAAATATATACATATATTTATATAGTTTACATATATATAGGAACACACATAAATGTAAAGAAAAAAAAAAAAGATCGCTAGAAAAGTTCAATTTTTTTATTACGTAAAAAAATAAAACATTATAACTCCATTAAAACAATAGGTTAAAACATAAATCAAAGAATCGTATTAGTAAAAACACAAAATATTAATTATATATGGGTGATTCCTTAAAATAACAAATGATGAAAAACAAACGTCAACCTATTATTAAATATATGTATATATATATGCATATTCATATATATTTTTCCTCTTGAATTATATAAAGTCTGGAGTGTATTCAAAAATAAATATTAGTAATTTATACCAATAATAATTTTTTATATATTTTTTTTTCTGTGAAGTTTTTGTTTTAATGCTTTTACTTTAAAGTTTTTGCTTTTGTTCATTATTTTGTAATCCCTATGCACCTTCTTCATCTTACAAAATTTGTATACATAGTAAATCGTCATAACACTAAACGTAAAAGCAGCTAATCCAAAAATCGGTCCTATATATGAAACAATAGGCAACATTAACATTAAAATCATCATGTTTACCGTTGGAGGTATAAATATTTTAGCTTTGTCCAAAAACGCTAGGAATTTTTCGTACCCAGTTTTAAATCTACATTCATGGAAACCAGTATCTGATGTATTGTTTTTCATTGCACGTAACATTTCAGCCTCAAATTTTTTGTCTAAATCATATAATTGTTTCATAAACCCTTTTTTAGGTTTTTCTTGTTGAAGAGCTCGGTGAACCATTTTTTGAAGCATTTCTGATCCGTTTAAATTATCATGATTTTTATTTTTTGCTACATGTGATAGTTTTTTATTTTTTTTGTTGTTTTTTTTTAAATCATTAATAGTTTCCATTGATTCATAAAATTCGTTAAGGTTTAAATTTTTCATTACACCACCATCTATTTTTGAATTTCCTTTTTTTATAATTTCATTAAATTGTTTTTGAAAGGCGTTACCCTGCATTAATGAATCATATCCACTTTTAAATGAGCTATCCTTAATTAAATAATTTATTCGGTTTTTTAAGATAATATCATCATCAATTAATGAATCAATTGATCCTTTTTTTAAAAGTAAATCATCATGTGGTGGATAGATTGCTTGTACTTCTTTTTCTGACTTTAACAATCTACAATTTCTTAAACCTAAGGAGTTGATCAGATCGGAATTTTTACTAAATGATTCTTCATAGTTATTCTAAAATAAAAATAATTAAGTTAAATATTCGATGTTTAGAAAAATGAATATATATATATATATATATATATATATAAAATTATATTTTTATTTCAATATTGTAATAAAATTTTCCTTTTTAATGTAAAAATACATAATAACAAAAAAAAATATATATAAATTTCTTAAATTTCCAATTTTTGACTCTATACCTCATGTTGTGGTACCCATATTAAAAGGGTGAAAGTAAAAACTTTGCAAAAAAGGAGAACTATACTAGTAGCATTAGTTTTCTTCATTCTGAAAATTTTTTAAACTTATCAAGGAAAACTTTGAGTAATAACAAGATTTTTATCTAGATTAAGATTATTCTATAGTATGTTCAAAAATAGATATGCTTTATATATTTTTTTTCTTTAATTCTTTTTCATTAGAGTGGAATTTAGGCATATATATATATATTATTTTTTTTTTTTTTTTTGCTTAGATGAATACTATTAATTATAACAAATTTTCGTAAAAAGTGACTTGAATAAATATTAAATAATTATATAACATTATACACGTAATTTTTAAAAATTCAGAATGTTCTTCAAATAAATTTGTATTCGAAAAAATTTATGATATAAATATATACTTTTTTATACATATATTTATAAATATGTTAACAAGGAGGTTTTTTGTTAATGTTTTTATGTAAAAATATAAGTAAAATATTATATCATATTTTATTTTATTTGAATAAATAAAAAAAAGGAAAATTATATATATTTTTTTTTTAAGATTTATTTTTCTATAAATTAAAATAATATAAATTTTTAAAAATTATTTAACGCTTTTATCATATATATAAGAAGGTTTTTATATTATTTTTTGGGATAAAATCTATAAAATAAGAAAAAATTATACAAGAACGGAATAATTTTATAATTTTATTATTTTAATATCCATTTATATTAACATTTACTATAAATATAATATTTTTTAGGGTAAAAAAAGTAATGAAAGTTTCGTTAATAATAATAATAAATTATTTAGTTGATACAAAAATTTTTATATAATATAAACTAAAAAATAGTGTAGTTTTATTATACATATATTTTAAAATATTTATTAATATAATGTAATTTAATATAAAATTATGGGGTATTATATAATTTAATATAAATAACAATATGAAATCTAATAAGTTGTTTAAAAATATATCATTAAAACTGAATCTTTTATCTCGTCAAGCTTTATTTTTATGAAAATTATAATAATAATCCTAACAGAAAAACATATGTACAAAAATAAGGAAAAATATATAATAGTATAATAATGAAACAAATGTTTAAAAAAGAAAATTAAGAATTATTTACATTTTTCCTTAGAACGTAAAAATGAATGTAACACGCATATATATACATAATATAATACCTGTTTTTATCTCTGGAATTATTATAAATAGACTGTTGATATGCTCCACGTGAGCAAGGTTTTTATATTATAAAACTTTTTATCATTTAATTGAGTATTTTGAGAGTAGAGCAACGAATGAAAATGTTGTTCTAAAAATTTATTATCCTTACCATGGGTTTAGCGTTTTTATATTTTTATAATATATTTTATTGATATAATCTTTATAGTGTGTAAACAGGAAATGCCTTTAACAAAAGCAATATATAGTAATGATATTAGTGTTGAATGTTCTTGTATATGACATATAAAATGTATGAAACAAATGAAAACGTACAATTTAGAAAAGTTAGAAGAGAATGAAGATAAGAAATGAATAGATAGAATATATTTATTGTATTCTTTATTTTTCCAGTAGTAAATTCTGATATATATATATATTCATTCTAAAAATGAATAATAAAAAAATTAGTTGGTATCATATACATATTCTATATATCTTCAATAAAAAAAGAAATATATTAATTTCCGATGTATTTTTTTTAAATATTTTCCTTTTTTTCGCTTATACTTATGGATATTTAAAAAAGAATAAAATTACCTACAATTTTAAGAAAAATTTACCGAAAAAAATAAAAATAGAAAGTAAAATAAGAAGTACTAAAAGAAATTTCTATATAATTATGATTTTATTCTTAATTCTCAACTTAATAGATCCTTTTATTTTATTATGTTATGTATCATTAGTAAGTTCTCTTTATAAACAAAAATGAGTATGACTCTGAATTCATATATACGTTTTCGAAAATTTAAAATATTGTATCTATACGTATATTTACAAAAATATTAACCTATAATATATATTTTAGGTGTTTTTATTTTTTTTATTTTGCTTACGAATTTATATTACAATTTAATAATTTTAGAGATTTTAAAAAATTAAAATTTTTTATTTCTTGTTTTGTAAATGGATACAAGAAACATCATTTCATAGAAGTAATGGAGAAATTAAATATGGTGTATATATATGCTCTTTTTAGTTATTTATATGTTTGAAGATTAAATTCCTTATTATTTAATTTTTTGTGGAGTATTTATAAGTTACAATTATATGCAATCAATGCTACGAAAGTCAAAATGTAGCATTTTTATAGGTGCATTCTGTTAATGTTGTATAAAAGTTTAATATTCGTTTTGTATTATGCACCTTATTTTGTTAAAAAATTGGATTATCGAAAGATTATAGGTACAAATTCATAGCACATTTTAACAAAGCATGGACATTTATTGCCTTATAAAATATATAAGTTAAAACGGATGCACCATCTCACATGATCAAAATATCATATTTTTACGTATGTTCTTTACTGAATACTAGAATTAACAAGTATTTATATATAATTTATTGCTATTATTATTATGTATTTTTTTAAGATCGTTGGAAACGAATTTTAGTGATATACATATATATATATATTTACATTTACAAGTACAAATTCTTTAATATAAAGGATTAAATTCATATTCGAGGAAAAACAAATAAAAGATAGGGATAAATATATGTTAATAAAAATAATGTATCTTCATATTTTTCCTATTCATTATATAAAAAAAAAAATAATACGTTTCACCCTATTTTAGAATCCAGGGTAAAATAGTGAGTGGTCCCTCTTAAGGTTGACGAAAATTTTTTAGATTGTCATATTATATGTTTAACATTTTTTTCTTCTTAAATATAACTATTTTGTATGAATGCAATAATTTGTAGTAATACATTACGTATATAATCCAACAGTTACTGGAATGTTATGAAATGAATAAAGGTTATGAGTTTTGAAAAATAAGTATATCATTAATATAATACATTATTATTTGCAACATAAAGAGCAAGAAAGGGTAAATAAATATTTATAATTGTATAAGGACAAATGATTAGATACTATTACTATTAATATTATAAAAATTATATATTATTATTTTTATTATTGTTATTAAATATATTTGCTTATCCGACAGGTATGTACAAGAAATGATAAAAAAAGAGTCTAAACAGAATAATGAATATTGTAAAATAATTGTCATTTTAATGAAATTAAAATATGGTCTAAATATATGCAAAATGCCTTTAAAAGAATTAATTATATTTGTGATAAAAATTCTTAAGACTTAAATAAAAAATGATAAATTATTGACAAGTAACATTTAAATTAATTAATAATGTTAATGAAATGATAAATAATGTGTATATATCTCATTAAAAAAAAAAGTAAGGAACATAATAATATAATAAAAAAAATACCATATTATACGATAAATCTAAAAAATACATATAACAAACATAGTATTTAATAAATTTATTTAATATTTAAATAGTTATTAATTATAGCACTAATTGGAAATATACACCATTATAAGCTGAATCTAAATAAAAATTAATAAATTTAAATGTTTATATATACTTCTAAATGAACACAAGCATATAAGCAACAAGGAAAAGACATGGTATAAATGGTATTTAATCACTTTATTCTTATGGAAAGTATATAATCTTTGAATTTTTATTCTTTAATAAGTTTATTCTCATTCATATATTCAAATATTTTGCTTTATAATAAAATATATTTTAATGAAATATTAATAAAATATAATTGACATATATAAAAAACCTCACAGTCATCTTTTACATGTTAATAGGTATTAGTTAAATAATATATTATTGTAGTAGAAAAAAAATTATTATGTGTAAACTGAAAAAAAAAAATGAATTTCATGTTTTTAGAGTGAAAATAAAGACACTATATTTTTGTAAACATTTCATAAATATTTCAGATTTTCATTTTGATATATATATGAAAATATATTTTGCAAAAACAAATATATGAAGTATAAATAAATGGAAACACATTAATGACAACCGTGATATTAAGTAAAAAAGTGGTTATTAAGAAAAAATGAATGAAAGGTAAGAAAAGGGAAAGATTAAAGTAAATAAGGTAATTTAAATATTTTTGTTTTAACATTAAAATACATCAATGGTAACCATAGTATATGAAAAAAACTATGCTTACAATATGCTTATTAAAAGCATTAGTATAATTCGTATGCATATATATTTTTGTTAATTTGCTACACAAAATGACAAATGTCCTAATGGTAAGAAAAGTATGATAAGTAATTAAGAAAATTATAATGGTTATTTTCTTTATACGGGACTTTAAGTTTTTCAGCAAAGAGGATATTTATTATTTTAAAGTTGTATATATATATGTGAAATATATAATTTTATATTTTATGTTTTATATGGTAAATATGTATACTATTAAAATAATTTATTTGTTCTTTTATCTTTATTTATTTCATTTTGTTTATTTTTCACAAATAAAGTGAACATTGGTGTTATGCAATTGTTTTTATTATATTATTTTAACATAAAATTTTAAAACATTTTTAATTGTAACGAATAAAAAATGATTCAAATATACTTATGAATTAATAGTAAAAGTAGAATACCCACTTTTTAATAAATCACATTAACAAAAAATTTTATTTTGATATGTAATAAATTATTAATTTATCTAATAAATGTCATATGATTTTTTATTATGTGTGAATTTTAATGAATGTATGTGAAAATATGTATATATAATATATCTACAGATTAATATAATGTTTTTATATAGATAGTCAAAGGTAAGAACATACCTTTTTATATTGTTATAGAACAAATAGTGAAAAATGTAAAATTACCCAATTTTTATTTTTCTGATTTATCTGTGTACGCTCTAATATAATACATATATCAAATTTTATTTACTATGGCTTTTTGAAAGTGTAATCGTAACTTATTGGAGAAAAAGTTTAAAATTATAATAAATATATCAATGTGCTCTTATTATTTTGTTATCTTCGAATAAAAAGAATTAAATTTATTAATTTTTTTATTGAAGACAATTTATAGGATAATTTAAAATGAGAATGGATAAATATATTAAACGTTTATATATTTATATAATAACACTTTATATTATATTTTTTTTCAATATATTATATTTTGTTATGTTCTAGGAATTAATTTTTTAATGTTTTCGCTTTTTATTTTTCTGTTCAAGTGTAATTTATGTATTATTTTTACTGCTAAAATATGATTTTTTTTTTGTTCTTTTTATTTTTTAACATAATTTATAGCGTGAATTGTCTTATGATATCTATATTATTGACTTAAAAAAAAAAAAAAAATAAGTATTAATGTATATTTAAGTCATAAAAATTATAACTGTTAATGATATCTAATTTTTTTTTTTGGGATAACATGATATATGTTCCTTTAAATATATATTTTTTTTTGGGGAGATATATCATTCAAACTTAAACAACGATTTGAATGCTTTTGTTCATGGGATGATGTCACCATTTAATTGGCGACAATACACATTATATTATATTTTTTTTTTACATATATTGATCTTTTTAATTGTTATTTAGTTTTTTTATATTATTATCTAATGAATTTAGTAATATCGTTATTTTGTTATGTTTTTTTAGTGAGAAGTACATACTCCTTTTTGCAACTTTTTAAGGCAATATTAGCTTATATTTCAATTCAAATTAATTTCAAATGTTATAAGATATTTTTTGTTTTTATAATTTATATAATTAAATAGTATTTATATTTTTTTTATTATTTTTATTTTTTTACAGTGTTTTTTTTTAAATAATTTGGACTTTAAATTTATTAGTAAGCTTTAAGTCTGAAATAATAATAAAGGCATGTAAAGTTTTATTAATTTTAAAAGAAAATTGTAGAATTAATAATCTATGCATTTAAAATTCAGGGGATAGTTATTAGTTCTAAATAAAATAGACAATAATATTACTGTATTATGATAGATATCGATAACATCACTTTTTAAGATAGATAAATAAGATTATTAGATAAATATTTTAACACAAAGTATGGTTTATAATTATATTACATAAGTAACACTTGATTTATTACGTATTATTAATAGTTCCATATAGAATGTTTATAAATTAATTATTTAAAAAGTTACAGTTTGTCGTATTATGATTCACTTTATATCGATATTACACTTCTGGTATTCATTTAATTTTTTTCATTATTAATAATACTTATTTTGTCAAGAATGAAATAACTACTATAATATATTATTGAAGGAAAATTAATGATCTCTTAGCACTCATAAATATTTAGTTAGTTCTTATAATAAATATAAAGACATACACAATATATATACAAAATATATGTCGTTATATTTGATATGCAGATATTATGCTGTCACAAGTGTTGCCATCGATTTAATTAACATAATTTGTAATATAATGGTATTTTTAGGGGGAAATGCATAGGAAAAACTGATATCGTTTTTAGAAATTATAAATAGTTCTTTGTTTATCTGTTATATATATACTTAAGTGCAATAAAAAATTCATTAATGAATGAAAGCATGTATTTATATATTTTATTATACCTGTTTAATTTTCTTGATAGTACGTTAAAAGGAATATAAACCCATAAAAAAATATAAATAATTAGTTTCTAAGGAAATTATAAGCTATATAAAAGGTTAGTGCAATTCATTATATGATAATGGAGTAAAAAATATTTGTAAAACTTTATCAAAGAAATTAATTAAATTAGTGGTAATAATAAAAAGATAGAACATACTTTATTATTGTTCACAATAGTGGATCTATGATAAGGTAAGTAAAAAGTTAAATACTCATAGGAATAATGACAGTGATAGAGGTGTTACTAATAATATTTTTTATGTAGTGAACAGTGTTAATTTAAAAAATTTAAGTATTGCACAATGTTGTTATTATGGTTTATCCTGGATAATGTAGAGAAGAGAAAGATTTACATAATTATTTTTAATGTTTCAATTTTATTGGAAATTAAAGCTAAAGCTATGCATAATTAAATGATAATGCACTTTCAATATATTATTTTTATTAATAAATTATATAAGAACTATACATATGAGAGGTATATATAATATAATTTTGACACTTGTGAATATATTGATAAGGACTTTTTTAAGTGTTATTAAATATATTACCCTGATTTAACATATCCAAAATTAAAATGTTCTCACTTTAACGAATTTAATAATGAACTTAAAAAGATAATCAAACTTAAATATATCCATTATTTTGTAATAATATCTTTTAAAAGTAAGTGAAAAGTGTATAACATTAGTTGTGGTTAATAATAATTATACTATTTCATTAGATACATGTAACATGTTAACATGTGATACGTTTTAAGTTGCTCACTTAAATGTTTCTACGATTATTGGAATATTTTTTATATACTTTCTTTTATATAATATAAAAATAAATTGAATTTTAAATATTAATACATTAAATTATATAATTTCTTCTCTTAAAATGTTACAATTATAAATTAAATGTATTAATTATATAGGACATTTTTCATTTATGTATTTATTAACTCACTCTGAGGCCTCATCCTATAAGAAAGCTTAAATGAAAAAAATATCTATAATAATGTTAATGAAGATCATAAAAATGTGTTATTTAAGCATTTTTTATCTTATGGATATACAAAATTTAGATAAATATTATTAAATATAAACTATTGTAGTGAATGTTATACCTCTGGATTATGGCCTATAGAATATCTAAAGACTGATAACTACAATATTTAATATATACAAATATGATTATACATAAAATTCTATTCAATAAAAAACAAAAAAAAAAAAAAAAAAATGAAAGAAAAAAGAACATAAAATAAAGAATATTTAAAATTTTTAATTCAATATTATAAATATATCAACGAAAAAGTTATTGAATTAAAGAGATAAAAGAGGTACAAATTAAAATATTGTAATAAAAAAGTTAAATTTTTTGCATGCGCAAAATATATTTAATAAAATATAATTTAGAATAGAATTATAATGTAGAACAAAAAATAGATTTAAATTAAATTAATAGTAAAATAATAATAAAAGAATAACAAAACTTAGGATCAATACATTAATAGGAAGATATCAAGAACCTATAGAACAAATCAATAAATTGAAATTAATATACATTTGAGAAGTAAAAATTATATATATATTACAAGTTTGTATGTTAAAAAGTAAAAAGGAGTATAAAATTTATAAAAATATTTTCTAATTAATACAATAAAACAGATGTATTCAATAATGAATTAATAATTGTTTGTTAATATATCGTACACATTATAAATTTAAAATTTTATATAATGGTAATTAAACATTATTAGGAAAAAGTGCATTCAAATGAAAGTTTATGTATTCTTTTTAAAATTATTTACAGAGTTCAAATGTTAATATAATGAATATTAAGAAGATTTTAAAGCAATATCATAATTAAAGGAGAAAGTTATGTTGTATGTATAATATATGAAGAATTGCTCTCATAATATGTAGATTAATTTATATATGTACTATCGGAAATAAGGAAGTAATCGTACATATATGAATGAATTGTGTAATACAAAATATTATAATTTATAAATGTGTATTAATAAATGATATTTTTTAAGAAATGTGTAATTTTGCAATAATCATACTTAGAAGAATAATATAAAATTCTTCTTCTATTATTATTTAACCCTTATGTTATATGAACTTGATTAAAAATGTATAAATAAATATTATTAATGCATTCTTGTATAATTATGAATTATCTAAAAAAAAATATCAATAAGGGGTATTATATATCTAAATAATATATTATTATGAAAAAAGTAGAAATTATAAAAATGATAAGATTCTACAATTAGTTCATTAATTAAAAAAAAATATAATTTTACACGCATGAATTAATAAATTAATTACTAATAAGTGTAGTTACAATATATCATAAACCTGTAATAGGGAAATTAATCTATTACTGGTAAATAAAAATTATTAATAAAATTTTAATAAAACACATTTAATATATTTTTATTATTTATTAAGTAAAATATTAATTTGAAAAAAATTAGCATATATTGTCATTATTTTAATCATGTGAAAAATTAAAATAATAAAAAAGATCAATATAAAAGCTTACTTGCAAAAAATTGAACTAAAAGTTATATTACATTTATAAGTAAAAGTAAAACGTTTAAATGATTAATACGAATATATAAAAAAACGAATACCATTATGATATAGGTAGATAAATTAAAAGAAATTAAATAAATTGGAATGAAAAGGTAAGATTCATAAACGCCTATTTTATTTTATGAAAACATTAAAAATTTTGAAAGGGATAATTAAAAGAATCAAACTATGCGACAAGCTGATAACAGAAGTTCCAGAGAATACTGTATAAGTATATTTATGTAGAGAAAATGACTCAATATGTAATGGAATAAAAATATAATTATTCTGGTTTATGTGCTATAATTTTTTTAATTCAAATATTGTTTTATATTTAATGACTTTCTTTTTTCTTTTTAATATATGCGATTTTCCTGAAAAAAATTAATAAGGGATATTTTAATAAATTTATTAATTGTCAGTTAATATATTATAAAAAATAAAAATATTATAATATACTATATTCTTGTTTCTACATATATTTTTTGCGTAAAATCACAGATTCATTTAAATTACATGTTTATTATATTTTGTTTTTTTTTAAATATATGCTATATACAATACAAGCTTATAAAACAATAAAAAATATTAAAATTTATTTATAAAATTCTCTTCAAAAGAATTAATGAATACATAATTTTAATATTACTTATTGATATTGTATTATATTATTTAAAAAAAATATTGTATATAATATTTTTTTAAGTGTATATCAATCCAAATGTTTTCGCGGCAATTACTAATACAAATAGTTTATATTCAAAAATTTTAATATATATAATTCCTTGTTATTGCATTTGTGAATATAAATATTTATTTATATGTATAGAATGTGAAAAGATACTAAATTTGTAAATCTATTATTTAGTAATTATAATATGCATGACAAATATATGAAATTTATAATATTGTAAATTTATGGTAGATAAATAAAGCTTTAATATTGATCATACTTTCTAAAATACAGAAATTTTCATATTTTACGTAATATAATAAAAACAAAATCTTAATCAATGTATTATGTTTTATGAATAAATTCTTATTTAATTATAATAGAATAATTTTTAATTTTTATCATGGAAGTATTCTTTCTTTAAATATTAGTTTTTTAGTTTACTTTTATAATTAGAAATATTAAATTATAAGAACAGTTTTTTATAAAAAATATTTTTTATATATTAGTACTATTAAGAAGAAATCGCAAAAATTAATAATTATATTTTAATGTGTAGTAGTATATACTCTCCACATTTTATACATTCAATATTTTAAATAAACCAAATTTTTTTGAATATTGCAATATAATTTTTTTTTTGATTTATTTTTTTCTGAAAGAATAATAAATTATTAATTAATTTTTCTACTATTAAACTATTAGTTTATATTCATAGATTAATCTTGATTAAGTCTATTTAAATTGTTTTACAATTAGTTTTCTATAGATATAATTATGGTTATAATTTAGTAATATATTTTTGACAATATCATACTTAATGTATACTGTAAAATGCATTATGCATATATATTAATTAATGCATATTTACTAAGATATAAGCAACAATAAAAAATAATTAAAATATAGTTTCTTTCTTAATTGGTGATATATTATATTATTGTTAACTTTTCCAAACTGAATATATTAGGATATTTAATATATACATCATGGAACAAAAAAATAAAACAATATTATACATTAAAATTTATATGTTTGTATTTTTATCGTGGATATACTATTTTAGTAATGATGTGGTAATATAATATTATTTAAGAATGTTTTATTTATTCATATATTCATTTTTTTATTTTAATTAATACTGTTAATTAGTATGGAATTATTTATTTTTTAAATAATAAATATTTATTTTGTTTTTTAGATTATATTTATCAAGTTTTTGGACCAGAACTACATATTTGGTAGTAAATTAAATAAAAGAGCCTATCGATTACTAGCAAAATATGAACGAAATAAATATTCAGATGTTGTACGATTCAAAAGACAGTCACCATATAATGAAAAGTACGAAAAAAAAGGAGAAACTTGTAGTGAAAATGTAAATGAAAGAAAAAGTAAACTAGTTGAATATTCATTAAATAATGGAGGAAACAATGAACAAATTAGGAAAAGTAAAACTTGTGATTTTTCTGAAGCTGATTCTTATTTTGATAAAAAGACGTTGAACAAAAAATATTACATAAGAATAATTAAAGATATTAGAAATGCTGATTTTATGAATTTAAGGATGAAATCATGTCATAAACGTAAGTTAAATTTTATTTTACTTACCTTCCTTCTATTAGCTGGAATATTAATTTATGTATTTGAACAAAAATATATTTTTTTGCGTTATTTTAAAGTATTAACTGAAAAATGTTGGGATGTACCCACAGTAAGTATAATATTTGTTTCATTATTAACTCTTACAGTTTTACCAGCCTTTTTTTATAACCTGAGGAAATCAGTAAAATATAATAAGTTGGTACATATAAAAAGTAAAATAAATAAATCTAATTATGATATTTTGACTAAATAAATTATAAAAGTCAAGATATATAATCTTCTAAATGAAATACTTAAAAAAATGAAAAATATATGGTTTCTAAGATTTCATAAATTTACGTGAATATGGCTATCATTTTTGATACGTAACAGCAAGAATGTAGCTCTTCAACATTTTAGTGAATTTGAAGTTTTAATGTTTTAAAATTTTTATCTTAAATTATTTATTTACCTTATAACATTACTATGTTATATATATAGATTTCTGTGTTTAACATTATTTTTTTAAAAATTATGTGCCTTAAAATGAATATATAAATGAACAATTTATATAATTATTTTTGATATTATTTATCATTTTATATTTGTAGATTTAAATAATTGTTTGAATTAAATTTTTATCTTTTTCCTATACTAATTTATTATTTGCTCCGTAAAATAAGAAATGACTGTTATTCGTTTACAATTTGAAATAAACGTATCTTGTTTAGTACATAATAAGAGGAATTCAGAGTATTTTGTTATATCTATATATTTTTTTTTTTAAAAACTAAAAGAAAACTTAATATTTATTCTACAGAATAAACCTTAGGATAAATATATGTATATTTATTTTTAAGAACATTTTTAATAGTATTTATATGTTTTTTGTATGTTATAAATATGAAATTATGAATATATAATAAAACAATATCCTTTGTAAATTGGTTTATGAGTTTATAGTTTATGGTTAATATTTTAATTTTATACTTGTTATTATATTTCATTTGTTTATATATATAGCGTTGAATATAAAGCTAATTCTATTTTAAAAAGAAAATAATGAATTTGAAAGATTTAACTAACTGAAGTGTATTTTTATTAACATACATATAAGAAAAGAATAGTTAGTAGAAAAATACCAAGAATTTTAAAAATATGTTTATAATTTGTAAAAAAATTTGTTTTTTAAATGTTCTATATTTAAAATAAAAATGAAAGCAACTTTTTTATTACCGTAATAGTTGTTTTATAAAAAATAAAATTTTAAAAGAATGTTATATTCGTAGATAAACTATGTAAATAATTTTTATAGATTAATTCCTTTAGAACAATTTAAGTTGATTTTACATGAATAAATTAGTAAGAAAATGGTAATTTATTATTTGTATAATCTTTTTTTTCATGTATATCATTATTCAGTACATAATATATATATATATATATATGTTTACAGTTTAATAAATCATTGAGAAAAAATTAAAAATAATGCTTAAAATAACATAACAAACTAAATAGTGTATATTTATTGGTAATAAGAACTGTATAATTAGCACTTTTATTTCTACTAAATTTATGATTACAATTAATAAATCGTTATGAAAAATAAAATTGCTTAACTCATTATAGAAATTTCAGCATTTTTTCTTTTTGTGTGAAATTGCCAATGTTTTGGCAGTCTGCATTAATTTCAATAATGCAGATTTTTTGTTTTATTATTTTGGATGTGATATCAAGTATAATACAAAAAACATCGTTTATAAATTAATATGAACGATTCAGATATATAGTAAAAAACAAGACTAAAAATAGTTATAGACCATAGTTAAAATAATTAGACATTGTGAAATATCTAATTAACGAATTTGAAAATCACCTGAAAATTTTGCACGAAGAAAAATGGGAATCCTCATTTATAAAAATCTTATATATAGAGGAATACGCATATAATGAGCTCCATGGAAACTATAAAAGTGGAATTTTATCATAAAAGTAAAGAAAGAAAAATCTCCCTTTCAATTTTTTTGATTCTCTTCATATTATCTTGTTACTTTCCATTATATAAACCGGAATATTTGTTTCATTTTTCTTTTTGTTTAAAATATATAAAAATAAAATATAGAAGTGCAAATACTTCTTATTGCTATTATAATAAAATCGGTGAAAATTTTATAATCATAAACTAATTTTATATATGTATTAGTGTCTTAATAGAACAAAAATAAATTAGAATAAGGCTACACAAGAGCATACTTATGAATTATTAACTAATAGTTAGTAGAGTTCCTATTTAAATTTGTGGAACAGAAGAATTAATCTTTCTTATAGGAATGTATATATGTCTTTATTACAGTGTCACATACAATATCTATCTATTAAAGAGAGAAATGCTAAAATTTTTCTATATTGTGTTTAATTTTTACTTCTGTTTAATTGAAAAGGTATAAATAATAATAAAAATTTAAGTCAAATTTAGTTGTAAACAAAATAGATATATTCGTATTTTTTGAATAATGTTTATATGTTAATGTTTTTTTTTTTACTATTTATTTAATAATACTATTGGTGCTGTTTTTAATGTTTTTGTTTCCTCTTTTCTTCTTAATTTTTTAATTCTTATGAATTAATCTTTACTTCATATTGCTTTGTAAGTAAATCAGCATTTATTTAGTACTTTTGTACTATATATATAAGTTTAAACATTTCTTGTTTTGAATTTTAAATAAAATATCATGTATAAGTGAATGTAGCTGCTAATGGTTTTTACAGTAGTGTTTATTTTAATTATACTTTTATGTAAATAACATTTAAAAATATATATTCAGTTTATTAATTATAGTTTGTCTGATTTGTTAATAAATTTCCACTTATATGTAACTTTAATACCCACGAGTATTATATTTTCTAATGCAAATAATATAAACCGTAATGTTTGTATTATGCAACTCATTAAGGATGATAGCTAATATTATGAAGTTTTTTAAGATTCCTCATTACTATTTTATGTGTGTTTTGTAAAGATTCTCTTGTTTCTTCTTCATGTTAGATTCGTTTATTTTTTCTCTTTATAAACATTCAAGTAAAGAAATTTTCACTGGAATAAATTATATGGAGGAAAAAGAATGCGTACATAATACTAAAAAATATTATTTCATTTTATTTTTTTTTTTTTAAATGAATTATACGAATTAAGCGAATTATGGTACAGTATTCTCATTATTATGTATAATTTTTATTAACCTTATATAAAAGTAATAAGGTAAAATTCGTTAGTAAAAAGGAAGCTGTTACTTAACTGGAAACAAATATATAATTTTTTTTAGGTTCTGAGGTTTTTGGCACATTAGGACAATATTTACTTTGTTCATTTGTTTATCATAAGCATTCTTAAAATTCTTTAACTGATCACAAAATTCCTTACAATTATTTTCGTCACTTTCCACGTAATGTTTAATATAAAAGAAATAACATCTTGTAGCATGCTCACAATTATTAGATTTATATAAATCTTATAATCAATAAATTTGCCTTAACCTTTATATACATTGTGTAAACCTTTAAGATTTTTAAAAATATCAGGAACAATTACTTTTATTTCATTCACACATTCTTCATCATGACTTGATGAATTTTGTTTATATAAAATAAACAAATTATCATTTTTAGAATATGTACGCTCACTTAGCAGGTAAATTATGTATTTATATATAATGTAAACACTAGAACAATAATTATTATTTATATGAGTTGTGTGCTTATTAACCATTTTATCTTTGCAGTTAAAAGGTTGACCACTATTATCACCTATACTACTTGAACAAGTTGTTACACACCATGTGTTATTATTTTATGTATAATCTTTGTTGTCCAAATTTAAATCCATTTTATAAGTAAGAAATAATTTCACGGAATTATCATAAAAATGAAAAAAAAAGTTATAGTGAATAACTGCACAATATCGTGATTTCTTAAAAAAAAATTACTTATTTCATTTATACGAGAGCGAATTTCTGAAATACCATATGTGTAAATTAATTATAATAAAACGATAAAATATGTATTCTTACATAAACTCTTGAATGGCGTTATATTCTAATATAAGTGCATTGAATAACAAAAATTAAATTCATATCTAGATAATAGTTATGTGAAAAAAAGATTAATAATATGTTTGTATGTCGTGTGTGTTCTATTTTCATATATAGAATTTAAAAAAAAATTCCATAATATTTTCCGTTTAATTTTTGAATTATAGTAAAATTAGTACACTTTGTATAGTTTAAAAGAAAAATATTTTAACTGTAAATGTGTTAATTTATAAAACAGGATTATATTATGTCAATTAATAAATTTTACAGAGAAAATATGTTTTCCTATTTCTTTCATTCAGGGATTATATAATTTTATTGAAATGTTGCATAGGAAAATAAATTAATTTTTGTACTTAATCGTATGAATTACATATTATATTGGAATATATATTTAGGAATGTCATTTAATCTTTTAAAATACGGTAAATACATAAATACAATATCTTTAAAAAGTATAGATTTTTCTTTTTTTAAATAATTATTTTCTTTTAGGGTTCAGATAATATCTTTCAAATTATTTCCATTAATTTTTATTATACGTTATAACAATATAAGCGTCCCTTATAAAATTCACTATCGTTATTATTACTGGGATTAAAATTTATATAAATGACGAAGGAATTTAACAAATATATAAATATACTATATGATAATATGTATTCTCTTGTTATATTAAAAATGTACTTCTTCGAAATAAAAAAATGCATTTGCATATAAATATATTATTCGAAATATATACAATATCGCATAATTGTAAAATAATTAATTAATTCTTTCCATACTAACACATAATGAAGTTAAAGTTTTATGTTATACTTTATCACATGTGATATAATAAAATATACAAATTTATAATGAAAATATGAATATATACACAATAAATTAGATCTTACTATAAATTGACTGTAATTATAAGTTAACATTAAAAGAAAAAATTTTTTATAATTGCCCTAAATCCTTTAATAGAACATGTGTTTGCAATTATTTAATGTATGTAGTGTAAGAATAGTATAGATTAATATATGAAATAAAATATATCATTATAAGTTAAATGATATAAATACTATTAGAAAATATGTTTGTGATACATATTATACTTTATAAAAATAGTAAAATAATTGTGAAATATAGTATCATAATATTAACCTTTTTGCATATTCCTCTGATTTTTTGTTTATTTCTATTTTACATAATATTAGTTATAATATACAATAAAAGATGATTCAAGAATATTGAGAAACAATAATAAATTATTTATTTTTTTTTATTATATTTTGGAAAATATATTAAGCTTGTATATATTTAATATAATATATAATTAAAGGTATTATTATATATTAATTATATAAATATATTTAACTTTTAATTAAGTATATTTTTAAAAAAAACTAAGAAGTGTAATAAATAAAAAAAAAAACAACATGTTTTTATTATTATTACATATATGAAACGAATTGTCGTTTTCTTGATGAATATTGTAGAAGTCAATATAGTTGCATAGTTATTATAATTGTTAAAATGATTTTTAGGAATTATTTTACGATGTATATTTTTTGTTTATTATTTTATTTTTTTTATTTATAACATTAATATGTCTTCTTTTAATGTTTATATATATGTGTCATTTAATAATATAGAATAGTTGTGAGAATAAACACTGTTAATCCACGCATTAATGTTTTGATATAGTGACTTTTATATTAATTCATAAATACATTTATAGGTTTATGTTTTTTAATATTTTATAATTTTTCATAGACAATATTTTATTAATATACTCACACTGTTTTAAGATATTAGAAGTAAATTAAAAAAAATATTTTGTGCTCCTATTCTGTGTGAAAAACAAAAGAAAACATATATATTTACTATGATTGTAATATGCAATATAAATTATTTCAATATATAATTTATATATATCTTATATGATAAAGAATATAATCATTTTTTGAAAAGAGCCTTATTTATATTAAACTAATATACTTTAAAAGAACTATATTTATTGTTGATTATATAAAATGAGAATAACTAAATAATACGATTTATTCAAAATTGTTGAAACATAGATAATGTTAATATTAATAACTAAAACTAATTATTTTCTTAATAATATATTATTATTATATGATAATATATTTGTTTTACGTATTACAAGGATATTATAGTAAAAAGATTCATATATATTTCAGTTGGTATTGTATTACCTGCTCATAATAATTAATATAATTAGATCTGAAAAGTATAATCTTTACTTTTATTATATATATTATTACTGCATTAAAGATTTTGTTTTAATAGTAAAAATAATTATTTTATTAAAGTTTTTATTTAATACAAATTAGTAAATGAAAGTTTATAATCTACAAAATTTTATGGCATATGTAACAGTAGAAAATAATTATGTAACAAAATAAATTTTATATTTTATCAAATAGATCTATTATTACTATATTTTGTAAGTATATATATGTATACATATAATTTAAAAAATAATATAAAAAAAAAAATAATAATAACAGATAATCTGATTAGCAAAGTACAAAAAACTGAATTATAATATTGTAATTACAAAAAGGAAGAATAGAAATAAAGAAAAAACTTTTAGATAAACTTTATTAATTCTATTTAAAAAGTAAAAAGAGAGTCACTGAAATTTTTTTATTAATATAACATAATAAGAATGAATTTACGAATTATAATTGAATATAAACAAATAAATATATATAACATTTAAAATTTCTATAAAATAATAATATTTTTTTCTCATTTTCTTTTGGTTTTAAAATAATGTTGAAACTTATCAATTGTATACTTTTTAATATATACGCTTCTTCATATTTAACGTTTATTTCTTTGATTTCATACAAATAGTAGAAAATAACAATAAGTTAAAAAGAAAAAATGGAAAAAGCTATAAGAACATTTTTTTATTTATTTGTTTATATATTTTTGCAAAATATTAAGTGACAACATAAAATATGACATATTCAACATATTTTCATCATAATAATACTTTAACTATTCTAATAAATTCAGTGATTTATTAAATATATTTTAATATAAGGTATCTAATCGAAGAGAAATACTTTAGTGTTGTCAGAATATATATTTAATATGTTTTATATATGATAATATATTTATTATGGGGGAAATAAAATTCTTTACTAAGAAAATATATATTTAAATGCGATTCTTTAATTGTATGAATGCATAAATAATTCAAATAAATACAGATAGAGATAACAGATAATGGGTTAAAATTTTATAAGTAAACTGCGTTAATGAGAATATCTGCTAACTTATAAGAACTTAAGATTTTTCATTAAGTATGTGATATATATTTTTTTATAATATATATTATAATATAATTTTTATAAAGATTGTCTCTAAATCTTAAAATGTTTTATTTTTTTTCTTACTTTTGTTCTTTCCATAGTTTATAAAATATTATATATACCATCCATATGAGTTTTCTTATTTAAAATAAGGTTTTACAATGTTAGAGTTAAAAAGGTGTAAATATAGTAATACAGCTAAAAAATTTATGTGGGTCATTATTATAGATGAAATATATTACGGAAAATATACTGAATAAGAAAAAAAGATAAATAACCCTTTTACATGAATATGTATACGCTGTTTATACACAAACACACATGCACACACACACATATATATATATATATATAAAGCAATAAAAGAATAAATAAAAATGAAAAATTTGTTATTATTATTAATAAATCACTATTTATACGTATGATTGGAAAAGACCGATTGAGAATATACCTTTATATACATAAAAAAAATGTTATTCATAAAAAATATATATAGCATCTTATTAACTTTATTCTGCGTTAATATTTCATATTTTTGTGGAGCATAAGGAAAAAAAGGAATTTAGGAAACATATAATAACAGGATAAATTAAACGAAATAATTAGTTCATATAAATATATATACTTAATAAATGAATATGATAAAATATTTGTTTTTATGATTAAAAGGAAGTAGTTCCCTTCTATATTCATTTGTTTTAAGATCAAAATATATAAACCGAAAACTTAAAATTTCTTCATATAGTTTTCTTGAATTATGAAAATTATAAAATTAATTTTATATTTAATTGAAATACTTTAAGTTTTAGTATGCTTTTATTCTCAGAAAGATTATACTAATTATTACGTAATGTACATATATACTTGGTTACTAAATGAAATCAAGTAAAGAGGAAAATTATAAAAACCCATAACCTTATATCTTTATAAATTTACTTATATATCACTATATAAATGCAAAAATCAACAAAAATACAATGAATTATAAGCCTGAAAAAAGAAATGGAAAAAATTTTACTTCATGAAATAACTAAAGCACAAACATATAGGCGACATTAGGACATTTGTAAATCGAAAAAATAATAACAATAAAAAAAAGAGGTAATATTTTAAAAATTTACATTTTCTTATAGTATTTATAACACAGTTAATTATATGAACATATACTAAGCACATAAATGATATATATACTTTAGGGGAAACAAGAATAATATTAAACGAATTTTTTAGATAATAGATGAATATAATTTTTATATTACATATACAATGGGGATTTATATATATATATATATATATATATATATATATATGTATGATGTTATATTATTAAACGTATAAATTTTCATGTGTATTAAAATATATGCATTCAATTTAAATATCTATAAGAATAATTATGTAGATATGACTGTAATAAAAGTTTCAAAATTTTCTTAAATAACTGACTTTTTTATTGATAGCTTACTCAAATTTTTTTTTTTACTTTAACGCATATATAAATCAGTGAGAATATCCATAATAGAAATGATATAAAGAAACCGGAGTTCCAATTATAACTGATACACATTAATAACAAGAAAAAGGTTAATAAAATTGGAGCAAAAGCCTTAAGCAACGTTACAATAAAATTTTCTTTAGATTTACATGAAAATTTATTTGATTCTTCATAATCAATACCTAATAGTCTTTCTATTACTCTTTCGTAGGTTGCATCTAATTTCTTTAAATGTTTAGATAATGAATTTTTTTTTTTTGAATTATATATTTTTGTTCCAAATGGTTCTTTTAATTCACCATATTCTCTTTCTAGATAATCATCGGAAAATAATGAATCATCGGAATTTTCAAAATTATCCTTAAATTTTAATGAATTATATTGGTCTTGAAGATTTCCTTGAATCTTCTGATATAAGTGAAAATTTTTTTGTGGGTGAATTTCATATTTCTCCCCCATTAATAATCTTCTAGTCCTTAGAGTTGATGTATTATTTAAGTTTAATTTCTTATTGCATGATATGCCAGAGTTAGTTGGCTAAAAATTAGGTTAAATATTTAATATTTAAAAAAATATTAGTAATTCTATAATGATATAATATTAGATTAAAAATAAAAATGAAATATAATAAAACATGTAGAGAAGTTATGGATTACAATTATTATTATACCTCATAGTTATTATGGCATATCCATATTAATAGTGTAAATGAGAAAACTTTAATAAAGGAGAAGCATTTATTTGTTTGTCTCATTTTGTCAAATTTATTTATTGATATTTAATTATTTGTGGTAATATAATTTGAGCAGATATAATTTATTAGTGATATTCAGTAAAATCTATTTTATAATTTTCCTATATTTTTTTGTCACTTCGTAAAATTAAAAATTTTTTAGTTTTCTTTAATTAATGTCAATTAGGACATGTATTAAATAGAATAAAAGAAAAATTATATTAAATAAAAATATCTAAGTAAATTTTATATGTAAATATATTATTGTTAAAACGAAAATTAATAAAATATTATTGTAGAAATGATATATTTTTTATATAATCGTTGCATTTGTACATGCTGTAAACATCCTATTTTAAAAAATATATTTATATTTATGTATTTTCTACGCATATTAATGCAATATTTTGTAAATTTGGATATTAAAATATTAGAATAAGACAAAAAATAATAAAATTACGTGATATAACAGATATAAATTTGACTTTGAATAGATATTATTTTAAATTCCTATGTTATAATTAATGTAATGAAAAATATTTTAGAATCATCTAAGGTTATATCATGTGAAAAAAATTTTTTTAAAATAATTTTCAATAAGTACATTAATTATAATAAAAAAAAAATATCTATAATAATAAAAATAAGAGTTAAAATTTATTTAATAATAACACATTTGGAATATATCAAATTAACATTATTATGTATTTTATGAGAAAAATTTCAAGAGTTTAAAAATGATATATTATATTTTTATTCTAGGTAACTTTTATTAGAAAATTATGTAAAATAAGTTAATATTATATTTTTTAATATAATTTAAGACAAAATAATTTTATTATGTTGTAAGAGCATTATGTACCTTTAATATTAATTTAGAATTTTTTCTTATATAGTATTAGAAAAATCGTTTACATTACAAATTTCAACAAATATATATTTTATTTTAAAATTCGTGTGATTAAAAAAAAAGAAATATAAGACAAAAAAACAAATTTATTTGTTAAATATGTTAAAATTTAAGCGCATAATTAATGTTACTTTAATGATAAATTTATATAAAATTATTTCCTATTTTACCTTATATAATAAGAATATATATATATAAGGATAAAAAAATGGCTTTGCTGAGATTAATTATATAAATCATTTAAATTATATATTAAAAAAAAATCAATCATAATTATCTACAGTAAATAATAATTAATTAAAATTGTGTACATTATTTTTAAATATAGTGTTAAATTTTTATCAAATAGTTCTATATTTCATATATATACTGTTATTTACTTATATTTCTTAAAATATTATTAATGCATTTCCTATTTATTAAATATTTTGCTATGATAAGTATTAATAATAAGTTGAATTCTCTTTTATACATTTATTGCGTTTATAATAAATTATATGTTACCATAAACATTTGTTTTATTCATTTATATATATATGTATACGTTAGTAAAAAAATAAATTATTTTCATATTTGGATTATTAATTAAATAATATTTGATATATATAAATCAGTTTTCTATATGTTATTTCATTATTTATAAAGTATGTAATAAATATTATAATAATATTAAAATACTTTTATTGAATAAAAAATGTAAGGTATAATGTGAATAAGTACATAAAAAAGTTTAATTGAAATAACATTTATTATTAAAATTCGATAACAAATATATTTATAATATTTATGTTTAGAAAATTTTGAATTTTTTCTAAATTATAATTAGCCATTGTATTTATAATATGCATAATGAATTTTTATTTTTTAAAAACAATAAAATTGATATAAAGGAATTTGTTTTTTTCATATTTTCCAGTTATAAAGTTAATTATTTAAAATATGTTTAAATTTATAGTTTTGTGATATATTTATATGTAGTATACAGTTCATTTAGTAATACCAAAAATTGATATTTAAATTTCGTTGTGATTAGCTATTACTTGATTTGGTTCTCATATAATATATCTTTAATATGGATAAAACTTAGCTTAATGTAATTCCATTACCAGTATAGTTTATATACAAAATTTTATTTTTTAGGTTTAATTATTAGAAATTAATTATATAGTTTGCAGTATTAGTATTATTTTACTTCATTTTTTATTGTTAATACTATATTATAACTATTTTATTTTAAAATCATTTAATACAAAATTTGAGAGAAATTACACTAAGGATTTTTCTAATTTTTTATGTAAGAAATATATTTATTTTTAAAAATTATTTAAGAATATTTTTTCTTTGTTTCGTACAATTATATTACATAAAATATAATAAAACTAAGCAAAAAAAAAAAAATCTAGTAATATATACTTAAATATTTGAAACCTTTTTTCGAAAAAAAAAATAAGAAATTTTAATAAAACTATATTTTACTACATTATTATTAAATATGTTACCATCATTCATTTTGTATTACAGAAAAATAATAAATACTGTATTTATATAAAAATTTTCTATTTTTCTGTTGTCTCACTCTACAAAATAAATATTTATAATTATACATATTATAGCTAATTCCAATTGTTTAATTGTCTTATACAAATAATTTAATAACAATAATTATATATTTCCATATTCTGAAAAGTATTTTAATCATTTACTTTATGTGTTATAAATAGGTATAGGAAACAACATATATTTGATATACAAAAAAAAATACGTACGTATAATATATACATATATATGCATATACATTTTTACAAATCTAAACAATATAAAATAAAGAATATAATAAAATGTCATTAAGTGTATTTTAACTTTGGAAAATAAAATTATTTATTATATATATATTATGTTTTAAATTTTATTAAAAAAAAAAAAAATATATTTATTTAAAAATGTATTCGATCAAATATTAATTCATTAAATTTTATATTATACTATACAAAGTACAAAGTGATATCCAGCATAACAAATAACTTTGTAGCATAATATGGAAGAATAATTAATTAAGAGTGTAATGTTTTTTATTTTCAAGGTGCAATAAAAAAAAATATTCTTATAAATCATACGAAGAATAAATTCCTCTTAAAAACGTAATGTTATTATAGTTATAAAATTTTAGTGATAGAATACACAATGGAAGTATAAGCAAATTAAATATTTAAGAAAAACATAAAAAAAATTAACAAATAATATACATATAATTAAATGAAACGTTCTGTGCGTTACCAATCTTCTCTTTAATATTATTATTATTGGAACCTGATCTTCATTATAATGTATTAATATAATACATATATGTATATATATGAAATTAATATGCATTTAAAATTACAAATTATAAATTTAACTTAGGGTATTACTGATAAAATTAGTTATTATGGATTCAAACAAAAAATATTGCTTAGAATTTAGAAAATTGATATTTTAATAATTAATACAAAAAAATTAAATTTGTTTTTATATGGAATAAAATATTTCTATTATTAATGAATAAAGAATTAACATTAATTTTTTATAAATATGCTTACAGAAATAAAAAAATTAATATATACTAGGAATATTTTATAATAATCTTGATTTCTTTCATTATGTATCACGCATGATTTTTTCTTTTTATCTATTATTACATTCTGAATCTTTGTTCCCTCATTATATCCGAATATTTAAGAAATATTTTTTATGGACATCGTATTTTTTATATTAAATACCATCAGAATATTTTTTGGGTGTATACCTATGAATTTAAAAAATATATTTTGCTGATGTTAAAACAGTTTTGTCTAATTCCTCATCATTAACTGTGAAATTTACATTTGTATCGTCTTTACTTATCCAATTATGTATTTCCTTTTTAAAGTTGTCTTCTCCTATAAGCCCCATATTTTCTTTATTTTCCAAAACATCTTTGTTAACATCAGTTATGTTTTTTTCAATTTCTGATTTTTTCGCTAAATTCATTTCTGTCTTCCATTCATTTATAGAACTGTCAAAATATGATTCCCTATTATATATATACTCCTCTTTTTTGCATTCTTCTAATACCATCATAAATAGGAGTATACAAATTTTTACTAATACTTTTTTTTTTACATATTTATATAATTCTTGATAACATTCTTTGTATACCAATTCTTCCATATTTATTGATGATACATCATATATAGTTTCTGCAATTTCGAAAGTATATAACCTATTCTGTAACTGCTCTTCCAATCTTTTAAACCAGTCTTGTTTCAAATATTGTTCTATAATAGTACCCTTTTTTAATATCCATTGTTTCCATATATCTTTTTCTCTTCGTAAAAATGAAAAGTTGTGATTTTCATTAGAAGATTTTTTTTCTAATTCTTTCATTTTTTCGACGTAATCTTGTAGTTCTTTTTTCCATTCATTTTTCAAATTATTAAAACAATTTTCTTTTTTCAAAATTTCTGAAAGATTTCCATGTCTTTCTATCCATTTATTCCATAGCAATTTTTGTTGTTCAACATCATTTAATCTTTTAATATTTTGCATTATTAGTTCATCTTTTGTTAAATAAGAATGTGTGTTGTATTTCTCATTTGTAAGCTGTTCTATGCATATTGATAAAAATTCTCCTTTGCTGGATTTCCATTCTTCATTTCTGAATTCTTCGAGCACTTCCATATGTATTTCTATAATAGTTTTTGTTCTGTCCTTTTTTCTCTTTGATATTTTGGTGTTTTTGTTCACGTTATGTTCATGTATTTTAATGTTTTTTATGATTTGTTCATCATTATGTAAGAAATCTTCCTCATGTTCGTGCGTTAAAAACTTACTTTTTCTAGCAGCATGTAAAGGTGTTACTATTCTAAGTAATTTTACTTGTCTTTTTTTTATCGTTTTTTTTTTTTTAATCATCCTTATTAAATTGTACTGCAATATAGGAAAAAGAGATTTATAAAAAATTTTATTACAGTAATAGTGTGTTTATCATATATATAATACATATAATTTATATTACTTTAATAAAAAGGAAAAATAGTATAACTATTGGAAAAAATATTAAAAAAGATGATATATATATGATGGATGTGTTTCCTCCTAGATCTGTAAATACATTTTAAATATTATATTATTTAGTATAGTTATGTCAAAAAAAGGGAAATAGAGAATTAGTGGTACAAGTAATTATAGAGAGTGGGTATTGAAATATAGAATTTGGGACAACAATGGATTCATTATATGTTGACAAATCAGATTTAAGATCATTACTTAAAAATATTTTTTCAAGTAGAGGATGTATTGTTCCTTGTGGAGTTTCTAAATGTTTGAGAACTTGGAATATTATATCTTTTTTTAAGGAAATATCTTCAGATTGAATTTTTGATGTTTCATCTTCAATAGCTTCAGTTTCTAAAGGTATATCAAGTTCAGATTTATCAGAAGATTGAGATTCTTGTTCGACAGTAGTTCTATCTATCTGCGTATGTGCAGCTGATGTTGAACTTTGTTCTAGTATATCTTCTGTACAAATTTCTTTTCCTTCATACGAATCTTGAGAATATGGAGATTTATCCAAGTCTGCACTTACGAGTTCATGAAAAGTTTTATCCCTGAATACATCACATCTTTCGTCTGTTGGAAAATGGATTTGTGATGGTATTTCTAGGGATTTCTTAAATATGCTATTTTGATAAAAACCTACTCTTCTTTCTTGAATCCATGCATTATATTCTTTAAATTTATCTATACATTCAGGTTCACGGTTACATTTGTACAAATTTTCATCTGGTGTTTCATAGGGTTTTAGAGATTTTAGACGACTATTTTTTTCTTCACAGAAATCATGTGCTGTATATGATAATCTTAAAAGGTCTCTTTCATCTTCTTTTAATATAAAAGGACATATTCCATGTTTAGTAGGCTTGTTAAAGTATCTACTTAAAAATTCTTTTAGTAATACTTCCCATCGTCTTTGTGATAAAATATTTGGACGTGCATTCTTTTGTATAATTAGAAAATTCACCAAATTTAAGCATTCTTTCCGAAAAACTTCTTTTTTAATACCAGTTCTGCTTAAGGAACTAGTTTTACTTATAATATATTTTATTTTATTCACTATATTATGTGAGGTAACCCAACTGTTCAATTCTAGACGTTCTCCCTTTGAGAACTAGATTCAAAAAAAAATAATTAGGAAATATTTAGATATTGATTTTTATGTTAGTTGTATTATTATTTTTTTTTATAATATATAGATAATTTATTGACATATTCAGTTATATTAAAAGAAAATTAATATTACTATGGATTGTGAAGCTCCCATAATGACTTTACATTATTTATGCAGATCGTTGAAAATAAACATCTAGAAAAAAAATTAAAATTTTTATGTTTCTACTTATCAGTAGTATAATTTACAATTAGTACGTATTAATTTCCAGAAACTATAAAATTATCAACTACATAGGAATTTATTTGAGAACCATAAAATAATTGAATATACCAATATTTATTTTATATGGTTTTTATCGTTTTTTTACCTTAAATAAATATATTATAACTTGAGATATATCATAATCATGTTTTGATATTAAATCGCCATTATGTATTTATTTGTCTATAAAGTTCATATTCTTTTTATAAAGAAAAATCCAGGTAGATATGATTAAAAAATTACATATAAGTAACCATAATAGACAAAATATGCATTATCGTGTAAACATATCCTTAAATATGTATTGTGTCTTTTTTTTTTTCTTTTAGATTATCTAAAATAATGAAAACTATAAATAAAATAATTGTTAGTAGTGATAGCATCTTTTTTTTTTTTTTATTGTGTTACTTTTGTTGTTTATTTCTAATATAAGCTGTTATAATTTTATAATTATGCTGCTAATATTTTTTTATATTAAATACAATATATGGAGAAATCAACACTAATAATATATGAATTATTATATGTTGTTTCTATGTTTCTCGTAAGTACATGCTGTCAAATGTCCTTATAACACTTAATATTGAATATATATATAAATTGGGTAAAAATTAAATATTTATGGTATATATCCGTGAGTAGCTTTAAAATAGTATAAATTATTATATGCATATATACTTCTGTATATGGCTATTGCCACATTTCGATAGAAATGTTTTCTGTTGCTCAAAATTTATTTATCGAAATACATAATTACATATATTAATTAATGGAAATATATTTTTTTACTTGCTACAAAATATGAAAAATTATTAGGATATACTTATTTTAATATTAATTATACTAATATATGTTTTAAGATGAAATATAAAAAATAACTTTGTAATAAAACTAAATAATATAAGGTCATATAAATAGAATAATATAATACATTAAATAGTACCAGAATTAATGAAATCTTATGGTTGAATTTCTGTAATTATTAGTACATATATTAGAATTAATATAAGAATTTAAGGTTACTTATTTTTTGATGTTTACTGTATTTGATAGCTTTACGAAAAATTATTTTTAAACCACTATTATGTATTTACTCTGCATGCAAATAAGGAAGTAATGTATTAATTCATATTATTTTTAAAACATGAACTAGTATATAATATTAAATAACAATTAAAATGTATTTACAACAAAATAGGTTATTCTGTGATAATATGCATATATTTTATTTTTTTTAATTTTAATTATTTAACTAAAACAGATTCTTAAGCGTTAGATTATTTTGAGTAAAAAAAAAAAAAAATATATATATATATTTATTTATTGATAATTAATTTTTGTAAATATTTAGATTGCATCCTTGGAAGTATAGTAACTTTGTAAGGGAACAAATACATAATATTATATTTCATATAACTTTAATTATTTTTGGAGACTTAATATTTATAAAGTTATTACTATTTGTGTTACAATGCAGAAGGAACCGTAATGCTGGGAAATAATTGCTTATCACTGTAAAAGTATTTTTAATGTAGTATTATTTATTTATATGCTTATGTTTTTTGATTATGTTATGACTTTAATATATGCTCTTGAGCTACGTATGTGTAAAGACAATAAATATAAAATAATATAATACTTATAAAAAAAATCAGAAAAATTACTAAATGGTATATCTTCTTAAATTATATTGTTATTTTTTTTTATTTGTTATGTACATATTAAAACTTATATATATTTTTCGTATTTGTAAATTTACATCATTTGAAATATTTCTGAATTACTGAAATTGAATGTATTAATTTTTACTACTTTTACTGTTAACTCTATATTTTGTATATGTTAATATTTGTACTAATTAAGTTTATTTAAATGAAATGAAATATAATAAAATATGTAGATGCTTGTGAAGATTTTTCACTTTTAAATAATGATACAAAATAAAATTAAATAGAAATTATTGTTATCAAAAATTGTGGTACAAAATAAAATCATATAAAAATTATAATTTTAAAAAATAATGATATAAAATTAAAAAAGTAATTTTCGGATCTAATTAAAATTTATATTTCCTTAAGGACAATAAGTATACGTTATAAATTCAATTTTTTATATATGTTACTGATCGTGAAAAGCTGTGAGCGAACAAATGTCATCTCAAGCACTTGTTGTAATTAATACAATAAAAAATGTTGTACGAAATGTTATTTTTTCATTTATTATTACTATTACTATTATTATTATTATTATTAAGATATAAAAATTAATATCTTTTAACTATAATTATAGGTTTTAATAAAATATAACTTTTATAAAATTATAATTATTTATAGGATAACATACTTAAAATCTGTAATTATTATCTTAATATGTAGAGGCGCGAATTATATATATATTTTGAACATTATGTATTGTCTATAAAGCTTAAACATTCCTTATTTTAAGAAATCATATATTTTTTTTTATATTTTTTTATAAAAAAAATATTAATAACAAAATTATTTAGTTAGTGTACTGTATTAAATAGTTCAATTCTACGTTTTGTATAATTATGAATTAATTTAAACATTTTATTTTAATGAAGTTATTTTTTTTTAAATCAAAATTTACATTAAAGTTATAGATTAACTTTTTAAGGTAATTTTTTTTTTATGGATGATATAAAATGCATTATAGTTATATGCATTATTTTTAGTATTGATAAATCTATACTAAAATTTTTTTTTTTAAATAAATAAAACAATCGCTATCTTTAGAAGTATATTATAGGTATCCTTAATAATTATCTAAGTGAATATATTACTAAATTAAAGATATAAATTATGGGGAAAAAAATTAAGTCTCTATTATTTGTTAAAATTTTTTGTTTTGTCCTTTTAAGTTGGACAGGTCTTTTTTACATTGATAAGGTATGATAAAATTATTTAAGTATATTAGTAATATTCATATTTTTAGTGTTTTATTTTTAATACCGTTTTTTGCAATTACATAATATATTCTTTTAAATACAAAATTTCTTCTTAATTTTTGTAGAGTACATTTAACAAATGCATTGATGAAAAATACAACTATGTTAGGAAATTAAATAAAAGAACTTGTAGATTACTATCAAAGAGTAAAAAAAATAGTAATTCAGGTATTGTTTGGCTAAAAGAAATGTCAAATAATGGTGAGAGCGAAAAAAAATATGTATCTACTGGTGAAAAAGTGGCCAAAGTAAAAAACAAAAATTCTAATATAAGTTCATTAAAAAAAGGGCAATATTATAAACAAGTTATTGATTATAATAATGGATTCTTTGATGGAAAGCATTTCCAATTTGAAAGAAAATTGGTCAAAAAAATAGATCATGATGATTATATTAAAAAAAATAGGATGATTGCCACGATAGCTTCAGAAAAACTAAAATTTAGAAAATACCGATATATTGTTTATATATTTATTCCTATTTTATTGGTGGGAATAGGAATGCCTATATTACAAAAATATAAATGTTTACCACAACCAGGAGATAGAATTTATGAAGCATTGAAGTTAAAGGATTGGTGGGACAAAGCATTGAACGCCGTGATAGGTAATGCTCGACATCATTTTTTTTACATAGCATATGGCGTAATTTTGATTGCAATAGTTATATTAATAATTACAGTTATTTTTAAGATCCTTACAAATAAGGAGAAATATAATAAAATTAAATTGATGGCCCAGTTAAATGAATAATATGTAAAATGCTAATTTTATTAAAGAAATCTTTAATAAGAAGTAATATCTTTAGATATATACTTTTTTTATACGTATACATAATGCTTAAATTATATAAGTACAGATACAGGTACCTAGTCATTTTGATATATATCAATAAAACATATATTTTTTTTGCTTATTGGTGAATTTTTATGTTTTAATGTTTTAGTATTTTTATTTTAATATATACTTTAAGTTTAATTAAAAATTATGTTTTAACGTAAACTTGTATCTTTAAATAAATATTTAAGAAAAATAAATAATGAATGTTAAACATAATATTTTATAGCACATACCACATATTAAATTGAAGTGTTATAATTTGTAAATAAAGAAGAGTATTTTTCTATTTTTTATCTTGCTATATTATGGCGATTATTTGATATTATAATAAATAAATGTGTTATTATTTATAAATTAAAACAAAATGTGTCTTATTTGAATATAATAAAATAAAATGAACGTGGTTAGTATAGTTGGTATATATATATATATATTATTTGAGAGACCTTAATATTTAATGTATAAAATGTGTTTTATGAGAAATGTGTTATAAAACATATTTACTGTAAAATGACTTTTAACAAAAATTCTTCATATTCCATGATTTATAAAGGAATATGGAAAAATGTAATGAAATGATATCTTTAAGTAATATCGTTTATTTGTAATTATTTCAAAACATCGTTTCTCTAAATACAAATAATTAAATGAATAGTTAAAACTATTTAATTTTTTATTATTTTTCTTAAATGTGTCTAGAATTTAAAATTTCAGATATATTTAAATATGCATATTCAAAATTTATTAATAAATACACTTGTATTTTTACTTATTTTTTATGTAGTCTAAGGATTAAATTAATAATTTATATGTAATAATATATTAATAGATAGTGTACGAATTCCGTTTTTTTTTCTTTTTCATAATAATAATATTTTATATATGGATATATGTCTCTAAAAAGATAAAATATAGTTAGAGTAATTAAAATAAATATATATTTTCTACAGTCATATAATATTGTATAAGTGCATATATATATATAAATCTCTAGAACATATATTTTTACATAAATTATGAATCTATAATTATTTAAAGTAACAACTAAAATATAAATAATTTACATATACTATGAAATATACAGAATTGTACCAAGATAATATTTTAAGATTAAATATGTAATAATAAATAATTCAAATATTATATATTTTCTAATTATTGTAATAAATTTTAAAATGTATTCAGAATATATTTTAACAGTGAATATATTTTTAATGTTTATTACTAGCCTTAGATTCGTTTATTGGATAATTATATTATATATATATTTAAAAAAGAATTATTATAAATCTGTGAATGAATCTCCGTTAAAACACTATAAAGATTGCTAAAAAGTTGTGAATCATAAGACATTTTAATAATATATATAATTACACTAAAAAATATATATAATATCATATACAAATTTGTGAAGTATATAGCTGTAGAAAATACTTTATGTTTTTTTGTTAAATATAAAAATGTTTTAACTATATATTTAAATTTAACAGATCCGTGTTTATTGTTTGAGCTCACTAGGATTAAACTTAATTTTTTTTTTTAGTGTACCTTTTTTTATAGTTTTGGTGGATTTATATGTTTTTCAAGGTTATTATGTTTTAAGGTATGAGATTTATTTTTTGAATTATGTTGAAAGTTCTTTGAACCATTGTTTTTGTTTATTAGACCATATATTCAATTTTTTAACGTTTTATATTTATGTTCTTTCTCTATACTTGATTCAATATTTAATAAACTGCTATGTCTTATATTTAATGTATTAGTTCGTTTGTATTCTTCATTCTATGTTTTATCACTTATGATTACCTAAAAATAAAGGTACATTTATTCAATATAAATATATAGTATATTTATATAATACATTAATAAAACATTTTTCTACGCAAAAACAGATAGAATGACAATGAAGAATATATGCATTTTAAGTACAATTTGTAGGATGCTGATCCGAATATATGAATGTCCATATTAGAATAAAAAAAATAATAGCTTTGGTAAAAGAAACATGCATATTATTTATATCTTGTTTTATAATAAAATTTTGTCAAGTTATCAAAACGCTTGCAATAATTTATATATTAAAAATATATATCTTCTATAATAACGAGTATATTGTTGATTTATTTTTTGTTTTAATTTTTATATTTTGTCAATATGAAAAATCTTTAGGTTATGTTTTAGAGTTCACATAATTCTAGAGCACACTGAAGAATAAAAAATAATATAAATAAAAAAAAATATTTGAGTAATCGTTTTATATAAAATATTATTTATTCATATTATCCAAATAAAACAAGATTTAATAAGTGTTTACAAGATATGGTAGTATTAAAATTACTATTCGTCACGTAAACAATTTGTTTCAAATAAACACATATATATGTATATCATATATGGTTGAAATATTGTATTAATAAGAATATAACAAAAAATAAAATTTTAATAATAAAATAATTTTAAGCATACAAGTACAAAATAAATTTATAAAAACTTTTTTATTAAACTCTTTATTTGGAAATTGTATAATAAAAAATGTTTATGAATTATCTACTAGTTATCCTACTGAAATGTTTTTTAAAATTATTTTTGATAAAAATTATTAATGAATAAGGAGAAGAATTATATAATATAATAGTAACAAAATTATAATATATTACATACATTTATATTATATATTGTATTAATTTTATACATAAATTGATATTAAGTAATTAATAAAAACTCTGTTTACAACATATAACTATTTAGCATATTGTTTTACTTTTATGTTATTAAAAATATATAAATTTTTTATTTAGTATAATAAATTGACAATAGTTTCGGTTAATTCCTACTATGAGATGCATATATATATATATATATATATATATATATATATATATATATGAATTCAGCGATTCTAATAATATAGTGCCAAAAAGCGTTTTCGCACTATATGATTTGTACTACTGATTTATGATGATATCTATAGTACAAAAAGAATGATATATATACAGAAAAAAAATAAATTAATGAGTAATATATTTTTTTAGATATATATTTTTTTTTTCAAAAGTTTTTTATATTATTAATGTGCATTAAATTTTTCTTTTTTTTTTTTGTATTTTCGGAAATATACTTTCAATTCAAGTTTTTTTTTGTATTAGGTTTATTTAGTATTTCATAGATATAATTTTGTAATATATTTTTTTTTCTAATTCTCTTAGGAAAATAAATTCAAAGAGTTAAGTAAATAAATTTTGAATATTTTTAGACAAAATTTAAGTAGAATGAAATTATAGTTGATAAAACTGAAATTAGAAAAAAAAGAAATAATAAAGAAATATTATTATATTATGTTTATACGAAATTGTTTATATTTTATTTATTTAACATTTTAAAAATATTCGTAAAAATTTATTTTTCTTTGATATATTTTGTATTATATTGTTTAGGTATATGATGAAAATTATTGTATGACACTGCAATTTATTTATTACATTTATTTTAAAATAATAAATATTTAATATGAATCATTGAGGATTTTTTCATGAAACTAAAAATTTATTATTTATTTATTTACTTATTAAAAATATAACATACATTATTAAAATTGATATATTGAATATATATATTAATAACATAATATAATTTAATAGTAATGTTGAATGCATAAAAAGTAATTAAAAACATAAATATACGTAAATGTAATAATATTTAAGAAAACATAGTTCTTTAAATAACAAATAATAGTTCCTTAAATAAAAAATTCTTCTTTTTTTTTTTATTTAATATGTAAAAATGTCTAATGTATGAAGTGTTGTATATATTATAAAAAAAGGTATTTAAGTTATTTAAATTTATAGTTCATATAATTTCATACTACATTTCATTAATGTGAGTATATTATAATATGGAATACGTATTTAAAGAATAATATATGCTTAAAATAAAATAAATATGTTTTGATGCTAAATATATTTTAGTTTTACGTATATACTTATACGGATGAATATAGAGTTACATCATGCTATAAAAATATCTTATTTTATATTTGTTTGAACTGAATATAAAATAAATTACATTTATCCATTTTATCGTAATTTGAAATAAGTGATATATATTTTTGTGTTTAATTAGTGTCATTTAATTTTACTGGATTACATATTTTCGTTCTATATATAATATGTTTAATATCATGTCATATAATTATAGAGCTTGTTTTTCAAAATATGATTGCTCATTTAATCACATATCAGTCATTTTAACTAAGAAAGTATAAAAATTATTATATTTTTATTAATTCTTCGTTAATATATAATATTTTTTTTGTAATTACTAGTTTTTAGAAAATACAATGAAAATGTTATTTTTTTCTTTACCTAATGATAGGGTTCTACATATTTATTTTACTGAATATTCCTTATATATATATTATATAGATTAATTTTTCATAATAAATATTATATATCGTAACTATGTTAAGCGTGTGTAATAACTTTAATGTTATTTAATTATCGTTAATGTGTTTTTATACCTTCTCTTCCTATTATGGAAATATAAATTTCCCGCAAATTATTTTTTTTTAATTTTAATTTGTTTTTCTTACTTTGCTAAAATAGCTAATATATGTCTTTATGTAAGAAGTTTCTATAGTTCTTGTAGTTTAATACTAGACAATATTCTATGATTTTTCAATATTATTATTAAATAAATTTATTTTATAATTTTTGCTTTTTTGTATTTTTTTTTAAATACAATTCAGTTAACGTGTTTACGAAAGTATATTATGAGAACAAATATATCTATTTTAGAACATATATAAATTAGAATTTTGTAAAGTATGAAATGTAATACAATGTATGCTATCATAATATTAACTTATTATTTACAGAATGTTCAACATCTTTGTATATTTTCTTATTGGAGACAAAGAAATAAGCTCAAATTAAGTAAATTATTATAAAAAAAAATAAAATGTTTATGGATGAAACTCCATCAGATCAGCAATTCCTCATTATGATAAATTACAGGAATTCTATAATAAAATGCTCGTTTTTAAGTAAAATAATTTAAAGTTTTAGAAAAAATAAATATATAACATATTCCGATAAATATTTATGTAATTACTGGAAATAAAGATATAAATACATGTCCAGTAAAAACATAAGGTTTTTCTTCTTGTAATAGTGATTTCTCTACTGAGTTTTTTTCAGGAAGGGAAATACACCAATATTCAATAGTTTCATATAGTGTATTAACGTATTTTAAGAATGTTACTCTTTTGTACGACATTAAGAACTTTATAAGAACCATACGAGTTTTTAAAGTTTTGCAGTTATGTACAAAACTAATTTTTATTTTGTACTGTACATATATTTATATGACTGTCATATAGTCTATCACATTTTTCTGAATAAATTAAATGACCTTATGTATTAGTACAATTATGGATATTTTCCAGAAATAACAAAAAATTCAATTTGTATATTATATTATAGAAAAGGAAATAATATTAAACATTTCTTTTTTAAGAGGGAAAAAATATAGGTTTCTATATGTAAATTATATATGAAACATAAAAACAAATAATTACACACAATAAAAAATTCGGCATTTAAACGATTATTTTATTTTTTGTGCATATAGAAATATAAAGTTAGTATAAATATGAAAATAATTTTTTGAAAATTGAAATATGATATTATATTTAACATTTTTATTTTTATGTACTAATTATGAATAGATTTATTTCTTAAATATATATGAAATATAAGAATAGTAAAATTTATTGATATGTATTTATATAAGAACACAGTATAACTATATATATATATACTTAATATGGAAAGAATTAAATTTGTTCAGAGGAAATTAAACTGTATATTTATGATTTATTAATTTAGATAAAATATAAATGATCTACAGAAATAAATAACAATTTTTTAAAAAGGAGGCAGAAAATAATGCTTATAAACAATGAATGTTTCTAAAAGGAAATACTGTATTTATAAGAAAATGTTTAGCATGGTTTTATTATATAGTATGTTTATTATTTATAATTTATTTAATAACTCATATGCATAGATTATTATAAAATTTTAAATGGATTAAACTGTAATATATACAGAAATATTAAATGAGAGAAAAAAGGTTACATGGACAAAATGTTCTATAACTTAAACGTAACTACATATATTATATTAGATATACCAGGATGACAATGAAATTACTTTAAATAAATATAAATGCACTAATATTGTTTTTTGTACAATTCTTTTTTTTTTAATTTCTTGAATTTTTCTCAGAAAAATTATATTTTAAGAAGAAAAAATTAGAAAGTTCCACATTAAATAATAATATTAATTTCATATGTATATAATTTTTTGTTAATTTATTATTTTTTGTCAATTATAAAATGTCGAGAATATAAATCTCTTAAGAAAGAGAAATATTACTGCTAAAGATATTTTTATCAAAATATTATTTAATGTTCATTAAGTTACAATCTCTTAAGCATGTTAATAATATAATATATTTCTAAATGAATAAACTAAAAATAATTTTTTTGTTTAAAATATATCAGCAGTAAAATTGATAAATCATATATTTTACAAAATTATTTTGTTGTTTATTTTTATTTTCTATGCACATATATTAGGATGTATAAAATATTCATATTGTAAATATATTTTATTCGAAATACCTATTATATGGTACTATTGTATGCAAGATTTTTATACGAATTTTAATTTAAATTTTATTTTATTTTTTATTTTGTTATCTGATACAAAAGTATGAATTAATTAAAAAAATATAAAGTAGATAAATTTTAAAACTTTTCAATTAGAAATAATGATATAAACAAGAATAATTTTGAAATTGTAATATTCATAGTTATGATACAAATATAAAAACTCTCTTTTATTTCCCTTTAATATATATGTTTATTCGTATGTTAAGTATTATCCTTTAATTATGATTTTTTTATACATAATAAATAATAAAGAATGCAACATTCATAATTAATATAACATAAAATTTGTAAAAGCGATACTTTTTTTCTTTTTTATTAATATGATTTTATTGTTATGATAATTTATATTTATAACAGTAATAATCATTTGTTCAGAAATATAATGCTTATCAAAAAAGAATTATTAATAAGAAAATATCAGTTAAATTGGATATCATTTGGTTGCTATAAATAATATTGTATTATTTATATTGTATTTTTATTTAATCTGAATATTTTCAAATATTAAGAGATCATATATATATTTTTTTTATTTTATTTGAAAAGGATTAATAAAATAGTTATTTAATTAATATATCATGTGAAATCATTAAATTATATATTTTAAATATTTATAAATTAATTCAAATAAAGTTATTCCAAATAATGATTTTTTATTATAAGTTGCACTAAGGTCGAAATTTAATAACAAAATTTTAGAGTTTTCTTACATTTTCTATGCTGTAAAATATATTCTTCTTATATATATATTATTAATTTACACAAAAATAGTAAAAAAAGATATAGTATCCTTTGAAATTAAAAGGATATTATATTATTATTAATTTTTTCTTAAAATGATGTATTTCTGTATTAAAAATCTATATTATGAAACAGCAAATTATAATATTCTTTTTATTAAAATTACGTCCTTTATCCTTTTAACTAGGATATGTCATAATATTAATGACGTTGTATTGTATCATTAATTAAAGTTACCTTTGTTATTTATTTTTTGTTTTTTTTTTATTTTTATTAGTATTTGTTTTTACCGCGAAATAATTTATTTTTTTAAATCATAAATATTTACTTTGGTTTTTTTAATGTACCTTTTATAATTATTTGGGTCAGAAGAACAATGTTTATAGGATATTAAATACTAGAATTTATCGATTACTAGTAGAACATAAAAACAAGAAGCGTTCAAACATTGTATGCATGAAAGGATATATACCAGATTTTAGAGCGTGTGAAAAAATGTATATGTCTAATAGTAAAAAGGGAACAATATGAAAGAATAAGCAACTATGTAAATGTTCATTAAATATTAGAGGAGGCTATATACAAACTAGGGGAGGTAAATAGATTGAATATAAGGGAGGAAATACATATTTTAATAAAGGTTTATTTAACAATAAAAATTATGAAAAGGCATTTAGGGAAGTTGAAAAGGCTGATTCTAAATTTATAGGAAAATGTATACGAAGAAAGAATCGTGTATTTTTTGCTATATTTATGTTACAATTAGTATTTTGAGTGGCATATTCTATATTATATGTTATTCTTACGATTTTTGGTGGATGGATAGCTCATAATTTTTTACTTAAAATTCTTTCACCGTTATACATATTATGGATTATACTTTGTGTGTGGTTTCTTTATATCTTCAGAAAAAATGTAAAATATGTAAAGTTAGTTCGTTTAAAAAGTGATTTGAATTAGACAGCATATCCATCTTAACAAAGGGGACTTTTTTATAACAAGTAAAATCTATAATTTCCTAATTTATATATACAGATAACAAACATACCTATAAATTCGTAGATTTAATAGGTAGATCTGCATGTGACGGTGTTCTTTGAACTTCAACAATAAGAGGTTACACTTTTAATTTTTTAGTAAATCTGAATGTTTTAAAATTATTCACATTTTATTTTAATCTATCTTTTCATTTTATCACAGTATTGTCATTTATATATATAATTCTTTATATAACAATATTTTTTTGAAAAATATACGTAACTTGATACAAATATGTAAAAACAAAATTTATATAATTTTACTGACATTAGTGGCAATTTATATTTAAATTATAAAAAGAGTAATCTTGAATATATTTTTTCTTATTCTATTCTTAAATTGCTATTTTCTGGAGTAATAAAAAAATGTACGATTTTTTTTATTAATTCCGATTATACGTGTCTTGTATATCGTATGAAGAAAAGAAGTGAATAAATATATATATATATATGTATACTTTTTTTTTATTTAATTTTTTTGCATATAAATAACAAATGTATTGTGAGTTTTATCAATCTTATAACAATACTATTTTTTTTACTTAAATGCAAAATTGTTTTATAAGAGCTAAGAATAAATTAAAAAAAAAAAAGAAAATAAATGAAACTTAATTAGATCATATGTGTAATTTCAGATCATACATATGATAACTAATTTTTACTTATTTTGCTTAGTTGTCTTTTTATTGTTATAAAATAATTTGTTTAATTAATAATGAAAAAATTTTATAAAGCATAAAAAGATATAGAACATTTATAACATTTTATTAGTAAAAGATGAAAGGTAATTAATGTTATTTTTTATTTTAATAATTTTAATCATATAAATGCTCCTAATGAAATATAAATATTATTATATTTACTCATTATTTTACTTTACATTTTCTGGTTAATAGTAGGATGCTCTATGTAATTTAACATAAAATATTAGTTATATTGTTTTTTAATTGTTTTTGAATGAGCACCCATCCTAATATTTATGTATATGAAAAGCAATAAATATTTAATGAATCAAAGTGGTTATTTTATTTGTGGTTGTTCTATATTTTGCTTTGCATATTTATTGAATTTTTCATTTAATAATAGGCACATTAGTTAATTTAACATCCTTACTTTTTTTGTTAATATTTTTTTACTGGAAAATATGTAATATTATATAGTAAGTGAATGCGTTAAATTAGTTTTGAACATAATAAATCAATTGAAAAATTAATATCAATAAAGGGCAAGGGTAAAATATGTGTTATTGTGTATAAGCACATAGATTAAAGTAGAAGAGTTATTCATTTTGGTGATCTATTAAAGTATGAATGTTTTTGTTGAAATATTTTTAGTAGATCTATTACTGGAAATAGTATAGTTGAAAATACGAAGTAGATTTATGGCAAATATAATTGTAAAAGTGTTAATCCATGAACTAATATGAAAATAAAATTTTGTATTAAAATATATTTGGTATATTATCATATGTTTTAAGAACAATATTGAAATTAATAAAGTTATATGCTCCAACATTATATAATATACAAAACTAATTTGAAGAAGCATAAATTATTATTATAAAAGACATATTCAGGAGAAATAAGAATTAAAAGTGGTATTATATCAAGGATAAGTCGAATAATATTAAGAGTTTCATATGAATAAATATATACATTAATATTTATTAATGTACATATATACAGTAGAAACATAGAAATATATACATATGATAATTCAATTAATATATTGTATGTATAACTTTTAAAGAGAAAATTATATTTTTCTCAAAAATGTGATAATTATTTATGAATGATATTTTGTTTTGGCTATTTTTAAATATCTTTATTTATAACATACACTAATATTATGTCGCATAAGCGGAAAAATAAATCTTTGAGTTTAACAATAAATTATGTTTCTAAATTACCATGAATATCAAAAATGTAATTGAAGAACAATTTTATTTGTTACAGTTATACATATAGCATTATATAATGACTACATTTTATGCTTTATCAAAGCTTTGAAAATAATATATATATTATATTTCTATTTATGATTAGAATAAATCTGAATATTTGAATTTATCCAATCTATTTTTAATCTGGAATACAGGATGCATATTAATAGCTCTATAAACTCCGAAAAATATAAGAATGATCTAAATTATAATTTAAAACTCATACTATAGTTATTTTTATAATGAGACATATGCATTAAGTTTCGATTAAAGTTTATATTACTATCTATAAGCAAAGGTTTTTTATTTATAGAAAAATTCTAATATTTTTTTATGTTATATTAGTTTTTGAATAAAACCGGATTTCATTACGATAACAATGCTTTGACAAGTATATTACAAAGTTTATGGATATTTAAATCATTGTATTACATAGTACATTTATTAAATACCTATGTAAGGTAAAAAGCATATTAAATGTGACATTTAAATATCTTATTATTATAATATGTTAATTGTTAGAATAATTTATTATAACTATAAGAATCACAATAAATTAAAAAAAGTTTCTCATTCAAAAATATTTTATATAATTATTTTTATGAAAAAAGTGCAACAGGAATAAATAAATATAATATGTAAAAACTCAGCTAGGTGCCCTTAATTATATATTGCATTTTTTCGTTGACAAAATTATAAATAAAATTTTAAATGTTTTATTATTTATTATATAAATAAAATTTTATTATTCATTATATCAATATGGAAAAATAAATTTAACTTATATATCTTTAGAGAAAAATATATATATAAAAAAAGTAAAAAAGAAAAGGTTTGAGAAAAATAAATATTCATTAAAATGTTTGAATAGATGAATAAATTAGCATACCAACTTTTTTGTTGTATAATATAGAACTTAAAAGATTTTGTAATTTATTTCGTAATAAAACTTTCATGCTCCTTTATTTACGGAATTACATGTATAAAACCTTTTTTTATGTGAAAAATTCAGTTTAACTATTTAAAATAGGAATAGATGAAATAATAATATGTTTAAATGATCCTAAGAAAATGTTAAGTATAATGTTACAATATATACTTAACGTGTAATGAAATGAAAACATGTTATGTCATGTTTAACAGCTTAACATTGTAATTCAAAAAAAATATTTTAATTGTAATAATTATTTATTTTATTTTTCTTTTTTTAAATTTATAAATTTTATCTTTTAATTTTTTTAACATATAGAAGTAAACTAAATTTTTTTTTTTTTTTTTTTTCAATCTGTAATATTTTTTTCAGTAAAAAAAAAATTATTATTATTATCGGGTCTATTCTAAATATACAATAAGTAAAATTATCAGAATATATAATAATATTCTTGTTTTAAGAAATTTTTATACTATATGGAAATGTTAATTGTTTATATTTCTTTTTTAAAATGAATTTAAAAAAAAAATAACATATTATGAATTATTTCTGTATTTTCTCTCAAAAAAATTAATAAATATTCTGTTTTCATAAATACTAATGTTATCATCCTTATATATATCATAAATATATAAGTATTCTTTTTATTGCTTTCGTTTGTAATAATTTGAGGATATAAATATTTTTGAAATTATTGAATTGAATACGACATTTTTATACTAAATAGCATTTTACATTATTTTCTTATTTTATATTGATATATTTCCACTTATATGGGTATTAAGATTTTTAAAAGGAACAAATATAATGTTGAAATTGAGAATTTTTAAGTATTCCATTAAATGGTAATAAATCTTGTTCTGATTTAGATTTAAATTATTATATAGTAAAATCACTGGACAAAAATATAGCGGTCATGTTGCAATACTTTTAAAAATATACTTAAATTCTTATAATAACTTGTATCCAGGAATTTCATTTTAATATATAATAGTTTATAAAAGAAAATGTATTTTTTTAGTTATACACCAATGTACATTTCATGGAATAACATGTATATTTCATATCTTTTTTTTATTGTTTTTACTGTTTCCAATAATTAATATTATTTGTCTATAGGAGGAAATGCTAAAAAGAAGTGTAAAAAATATAATTATTATATAGAAACAATGTAAAACTATATAGATAGCTTTAAAATATATAAAAGTATACATTTCTATGTGTTATACTCACTTTTACATAAATAATAAAATTTTTGCGAGGATTGAATAATTTTTAATTTTATCTTATGTAACATTTTTCATCATATTATATTATTTTGTTTTTAATATGATAAATCTTACACGAAAAGAATTGTTAATAAATTTTAATTTTATTTTTAATGTGTAATTTTTAATATGAGCTATATATGAATGATTCAGTGTATTACATATAAAATAAAATGAAATTTAAAAAATCAAGTGTAATATAAAAAGATTCGTTTATAGTATGATGCACCTAAAATATAGTTAACATTTTTATTAACATATAATATTATTAGTATATACAATAATGGAAAATACTAAGTACCTCCATTTTATTAAAATATTTACTTTTTCTTTTTTAATTTGGGTGTGTATTTATAACAACGATGTGGTAATATAATATTACTTAGTATTTTTTCTTTTGTTTATAAATTTTATTTTTAAGAATAACATTTTCTTAGTACAGAAATATATATTCTTATGAATTGTAAATATCTAGGCTCTTTTATTTAGGCTAACTGTGGCAAATCAACAGATAAGACGTACTCGCTAGAGGCCATTCATGTTTAACAATTAATAGACTGCTATCAGGGGTTGGATTGAATGTAAAATGAACTGCAGTTACATCGGATGACAACGAATACACTAAATTAAAGAATGAAAGGAATGATTTATATAAAAATAGTGAAGGTCCTAAAACCGGAAGAGAAAAAGTAAAAGAAATTTTGTTAAAAACGAGGGAAGGAATGGATTACCTAAGAGAAAAAAGAATATTCTTAATATAATGGATGCCTTTTTTGAAAAAAATATATTCAACCTTTTAGGTCCCATAGATATAATTATAAATAATGTAGAAATTAATAAAAAGTTTGAAAGAAATATAATAAAAAATAAGGGGGATTTAGGAATTTCTACCACATTATTTATTTATTTTTGCAGGATTAGCACTTTTTATTATATGGATTACATTAGTTTCACATTGCGATTATGGAGATGTAAAAACAATGATTGCAAATTTATCAAGTACACTGTACCATATAATTTTTATATTTTTAATTTCTCTGATGGTTTTGAGTATATTAGTTTTTATTTATATTTCTATAAAAACTGTAAAATATGAAAAAATAGGGGGAAATAATTGTAAATGTTGTTATAATATTGTTAAATCCTTTAGTAAGAAATACATTTAATATGAAATATGAACATTTGTAGAATCCTTAAAATTACTGAATGCATAAGAAAAGTACATACAGTTATAAAAGTTTTATAACACCAAATACATATATATAACTGTTTTAGTATAAAATATAAAAATATGTATATTTAATATTTTGTGAATATGAATGTTTTATTTTTTAAATTTATCTTTAAGGGAGTTGTTTGAACATAATATTTTCGCATAAAAGTTATATGTGTATGTAAATGCATTTGTATACGAAATATATGCATGTTCCATAAATTTAATATAAAAAAGCAAATTTAGTATATTTTCTTTAAAATAATGGAAAATTAAATTTTATTTTTATTAAACAGTGCACTTACCTTGGTTTTATTACCCTTACGTTCATTTAGTCTAAAATGTTTGCTTCCTGACTTAAATGTATTATCTGCTCCATATTGATTGTTTATATCTTTCACTGTATTTAAAAAAAAAAAAAAAGAGTATATATTTTTTGGAGAGTTTGCAAAGAGAAAATTTAATTAATTTTAATTATAAATATTATTATGATAAATGTCCTACAGTACGTATTTAAGACAAAACTATTTTTATTATATCTTTTAATTATTAAATATTTTATGTATGAAATTATAGATATGTGATTAAATAATATTGTTTTTAACAATGAATTAATTACAGATAAATTCTATTTTGGAAAAATATAATTTATTTCATCTAAATATGATCTATATATACTTAATATATTGTATATTAAGAATTTACTTTATTTTTATTGGAATTAATGAAGTATGCATTATAATAAAATATTATATATATGTATATTCCACATTTAATTTTATTTTTTAGTTAATATTAAAAATTTAAGTACCTACTAAATTTCTTAATTTTATATATATATTATATATTTGTAAGAAATAATTATATTATATATATTGCAAATAATTATAAATAAAAATTACCGTTTATAATGGAAACAGCTATATTATTCATAGCACATTTTTAAGAAAAGATAACATAGATGCTTAAGGTCTCTATGTATATTCTTTTTTACGGGACATAGTGTGTATGATTATAGAAAGTTTATTGTAAATTTTTTTTTTTTTAATTTTTTATTCTTATTTTTTTTTTATATATATATTAAAATTCATAAGATTAAATACATATATGAAAATTAATATATATTTTTTTAACTTCATTTGAACTATATCTTTTTATAAAAGCTTTTTAAATTTATGTTAGAGAAAAAATAAAAATACCTTATATAAATTTGTGGTTGGTAAGAATGTAATATGACATATACAATAGTATATTAGATATTTTAATAACATAGCTATGTATAAATAAACATGAATTTTAAAATAAGGAGAAATTAAAAAACGATTTAAATTTTTTTTTTTTTTTTTGGACTTATTAACTAATAATATGCGCATCATATCTTAAATGAAAATTGTGAAAATGAACGTGATTATATGAAGTCATTTTAGTTTTTATATATTTTGTGGACCTGAAATAGAAATATTGAATTTGTAATTTAAAAAATTTAATAAAAAACTTTTATGTATCATAATAATAATATAAGTAATATAAAATTATCCATGATTGTAATTATTATTTGCGCAATACTACCTTGTGAAAAAAGTGTTTAAATTCTTTTTTTGCTATATTAAAAAACGAATGAGAATAATTAATATATATAGTTCACTTATATTTTTTTTTATAAGTTGCATTAAAATAATCCATAGAAATTATATATGAATTTAAAACATTTTCCAATATAAGATAATATTATAATTTTAAAAAAACAGAGTACTCAAAAAACTAAGAAAAAAAAACAAGAATATATTTATATAATATAAATTAAATAATACTAAAATGAAAGAAAAATATATGAATTTCTAAAATAATAAAAAGTTAACAAGATCCAATGTAATAAATTGATACATTGATGTTATCCTATGTTTTGGAAATGAAATAAGGCATTATAGTTTGTATTTAAATATTTATGTTGGAAAATGTCATTTACACAAATATTTTTTGAGAAATATATATTCATTAATTTTTTGAATAGTGGGTTAATACATATTTGTTGTAGTATATATATATTATATACTTTAGCACTTACAAAGAAGAAATTATAAATTATTAACAAAAGTATAAGTAAATAAACGTGTATATATCGTTTTTTAAAATTATTTATATGGGACATATGGTCATATATGGAATGTTACACATGTCATTAGAGTAATATATTGTATGAAGCATAGTGCAATATCATTTTATATATTAGTTACATGAACTATGATACTCATAATATACATATATTTTCATTTATGTGTTAGCGGAAATAAGAACTTAATCAATACATATTTAAAAGTTTTGTACAATAAAAAGCGATAAAATTCATAAATTATATATTAACATATGATATTTTTTTTAGAAAAATAAAAACTTTTGTGGTAAACCGATGAAAAATAGAAGAATAATATAAAATTCTTATAATGTAATTATAACTTAAGCTTAATATTATATAAATTCCTGTAAACATTTATAAATAATGAATATTATTAATTCCTTGTGAGTATTGTTGTTCAATATGAAAAATGAAAATACCAATAAAGGGTTACATTTAAATGAAAAGTATGTCAATATAAAAAACGTAGGAATATACGTATAAGAGCTTGTGCAATAAATTGACTAACTATATTATATATTTTAAGGTTTATAAATGAGTTGATCCATTAGTTATAATACAGTGAAAATATTTAAGAACTGTGTAACTGGAATAATAAAAAATTATTAGTAAATAAATAAATAAATAATAAAGTAATAAAAATTTCCTTGAATACACTTATTATAATTTTGTTATTTTTTAAAAATAATATTGAGTTAGTAAGTACTATTATGTGCTATATATTATTATGATTTTGATCATATAATAAATTAAAAATATAATATATTGAAATACAAAATTATTCCTAAAATATTAACGATGAATAGGATATTATGTCAAAAAAGATAAGACAAATACTTTAAAATTAATATGAGTATATAAAAGAACAAATTTATTTACGTTATAACTGAATAGAATATGCACAAAAAAAAGAAAAATTACAATATAAAGAAAATTTTCATGAATACTTCTTTCATTTTATGATGATTATTAATATTCAGAAAAAGAAAATTAAATATATACAGATATGAAAACACCAAATGATAGGAATTTTAAGTAATTCTAAGTAATAATAATTCTCATTGAGATAATAGCTCCATATATAATGTAATGGAATAAAAATATAATTATGATTATTTTTTCTTCTGTAATTTTTTCAATTCAAAAATTTTCTTTCGTTTTTTTTTAATCCATTAATTTTGTTTAGAAGAATGTATTATGAAATTTTTTAAATATTTGGTATATCTTTGTGTATATAATAAATTTATAATTATCGATTAAATATAACATTTAACTAATAAAAATATTAAGATACATAATATTTTTGTTTCTATATATATTTTTTATGTTAAAATATTTATTCATGTATGTTACATTTTTAATTTAATTTATTTTTTTTTTAAATATGTACTTTGTAAGAGCATGGTATATGAAGCAATAAAAAAAAAATTATAATTTCTAGAATTTTCTAAAAAAATAAATGAATGAAATTTTATTGTAATATATATTATTATTATATCATATTAATTAATGAAAAATAATGTATATAATATTTATTTGTACATATATTTCAAACTAGATATTCTGTAAAATATTATCATTTTATCCAATAGATAATTATCATTTTTAATGTTGATGCTTGTTTCTCTTATTCTTAGTAAAAATAAATATTAATTTATATAAATGAACAAAATACGAATAAATAGTGTATTTATAAATTTATTAACTAATGAGTGATAATAAAATTTATTCCAAAGTAGAAGATATATGAAATATTATAAATTTATGATACATAAAGTGTTAATATTGATGACACTTTTTATAATATAAAAATCTTAATATATTATATAACATAAAATTGTCATTTATAATAATATATTTATTTATAAATTCATCTGAAATTAATTTATATGTAACGTTTTATAATTAATATAATGGAAATTTTTTTTTAAATATTACTTTTTTACTTATTCTTAAAGTTAATATTGTAGAATTATAAGTAAATACTTTTATAAAATACAGATTATATATATTAGATCTCCTAAAAAAGAAAAAAATTTGTGAAAATCATTATTGCAGTCTTAATATAAGGCAGTTTATACTATCTGTATTTATACTTTCTGTATTTTAAATAAAATTAATGTTATAGAATACAAAATAATTTTTGTATTTACTATGGTTAATAGAATATTAATTAAATACTATATTATTAAATAATTAAATTATATACTTTGAATATTTTGGAATGGTTTCATGTTATTTTATTTTAATGAATGTTAGATTTTTAGAAATACCATTTATGATAATGTTTTTATAATAAATATTTAGGGTTATTATACTCTTTCAATATTATATCATGTATAAGAGTTATATAATTTTAATAATTATTTATGAAGAAATAATGAATGATAAAAAAATATATTAAATTAATGAAAATTAATATAAAATGTCCTTTACAATTAGAAGTATATTATATTATATTATTGTTCATTTTTTTTAACTTACTATATTATAATATTATAGATCTATATAATGGAAAAATATATTAAGTTACTTTTATTAATTGAAATTGCTACCTCCTTCCTTTTATCGTGGAAATATTATTTTTACAATGATGTAGTATGATAATAGCATTTTTGTCATTTGTATTATTCATATCTTCCGTGTTTTTTTATCATTAATAATTTTTTCTAGCGTGGTAATATTTACTACATTATATAATAAATTATCACTTTTTTTTGTAGTGTAAGTTTAAAAAATCTGTATTTGATTGCTGCAAACTTGGCAAAAAATTAGATAGAAGACCTTATCGATTACTAGAACAATGTAGAAAGGAAAATATTTCGAATGATGTATGGTTAAAGGAAAAGATGCTATATAATGTAGGATGCGCAAAAAAAGATATATCTAATAGTAGAAAATTAACTAAAGACAAGAATAAACAAACAGAGGGAAACTTATTAGATAATTCAAGATACAATGTAAAGCCTGGTAAAATAAAAAAGTTTGCATATGTAAGAGGAGATTCACATTTCGAAGAAGGAATGTCCAAGAAAGAAGAATATGAAAATGAATTTAGAAAAGTTGCAAAAGATGATTTGGTGATTTTAAGAAAGAGAGTAAATAAAGCATACATTTTTCTTTATCTTTTACCTACAGTGCTTCTAATTGCTGGAATAATTTATATTACATTGGAAAAATTAAATGTTATCAGAGAGAAATTTTCTACAATATGGTCGAATATTTTAACAGTAGAAATAGTATTTCCATTGGTATTGTCCCTTATTGTTTTACCAGTATTTACTTATGTCTTAATGAAAATTGTAAAATATAATAAGTTTATATATATAAAATCTAGACTAAGGTGTATGTATTATCCTTCTTTTCCTAAAATATTCTATTAAACCCCTTATTATTTGTAACTTTGTTGAGAGTCATATACAAATAACAAACATAATTATATATGTTTAACTTTTATAAATTCACCTTTATATATTTATTCTTTTTGTTAAGAAACTTTAAAAATATGCTACTATATTTCTTCTACGAATTTAAATATTTTTTTTTTTTTTTTCAATGCATATATTAAAGTATTATTTTTGCTTAATACATTATTACATCTTCATATATACATTTGTTAAATTAGCTAGTTTATTATGAAAAACGTATGTATTTGTTTTACAATGAATACATAATAGAACAATTCATATATTTTTATAAAATTTCTGTTTTTTTTTATATTGGTAACTGTAAAAAATAGAATTATTTTTATTATTATGTTGTTCCGTCTTAAATGATCATTTTCTAATGTAATTAAAGAATATTATAATTTGTTTTAAATACAATATATATGTTGGCTATTTTTTATAAGAAAACAATAAATGAAAGCATTTTGATGTAATCAAATATTTTTTCCTTTTTTTTATTTTACAAAAAAAACAAAATATTTAATCTATAAAGTAATTTTTATAAAAAATTTGTTGTAAAATACTGTTAATGCAAAATTCTTTTTAGCAAATGTTTAGCTTTTTGCATAGTTTAAATAGGAAACTATAAATATATAGAAAAAATTATATCTTTATTAAATATAGGTAAGTTAACAAGTATTTAATAACTTTGGTTTTCGAAATATTCACAATTAAAAGAAGTATTAAGATAATTAAATTTTTTGTTATTCTGCCTAATTATGCCATTTATTCAAATTTGAAAAAATATTTACATATAAATTATTATAACGAAAACTAATAAATAAATATATTTTTTTCTTATTTGTTACTTGATTAAAGGATTAAGTTAATGAATTACATGTAATCATATATTAATGGATAAAATATTTTAATACTTTTTTTTGCTTTTTCATAATAATAAAAATTTAATTATGCAAATATATTTCTAAAAAGTTAAAATATCATTAGAGCAATGAATATAAATATATATTTTCAACAATTATATAATATGGGGTAAGTACATATATATATATATATTGCTAGAAAGTCTATTTCTTAATAAGTTATGATTCTTTACTATATGAAACTAGCAACTAAAATACAAATGATATATTTGTATTACTGGATATATGGAATTATATGAAGACAATATTTTATGATGATATATGAAAAAATAAATAATTCATATATTATATAATTATATTTTCGGTATATATTTTTTTTTTACAATTGAATTTGTAATATTTTATGAACTTTCAAATTAATTTAATAAATTTATAAAATTAATTTTTTAGAATGAATACTTTTTGCTCACTTTTTTCTAGACTTATATTAATTTATCAGGTAAATTTTATCTTAATTCAAAAAAATGGTATTATCTAAAGAAGCAGAACAAAATATTAAAAAATTTTACTAAGAATACTAATAAATTGTGGATTATAATCTAAAATAATAACAGACATAATTATTATGAGGTTCAACAGAAAGCAACAAATATAATCTAAGTCTATAATTAACGGTATAATAACGAGGATGAATATTTGTTGATCCTAAAAAAGTAGGGACGACCAATATTGTAGATTTTTCTGAATGTTTTTGCTTATAATTTGCAGTAGCATTAATTTTATCTTCATAATTAAAAGAATCATATTTATTATTTGAGTTGAAATGGCATAAAGTTGAATTATTTTTTGAGTAAAATTTTTCTAAATATTTGGGTAGGTATTTATTGTTCTGAATATTATCATAATGTTCTAATATAGGAGATTTTTCTTTTAAATTATGTTCATAGTTGAATTCTACCTGTTCTTGAAATTCTGAGTTTACCATCAGTAATTAAGTTCTTCAGAAGAAGCATCACAATATGTTGATTGGTTATCTTCTTGAAAATGATTATTAAGCTCTAATGCGTATGATTTTTTTTTTGAAATGTTTCTGTATTTTCGTTTTCTAAATCAATTATTATTTTTTTTAAAAGTTTAAATTTATCTCTCACCGATTCTTTTATTTGAGTACTTAATAATCTGTTAAATTTAACATTTAATATGTTATTTCTGTTCAATTCCTCATTCCTTACTATATCAGAAATGGTTTTCTAAAAGTAAAGGTTCATATTAAGAATTCAAAAAATGTATATTTATATATTATATGAATAAAATTTTCTTTTCATATAGAAACACGAAATAAAAAGGAAAAATAAAAAAATTTTAGAATAACTATGATACCTCGTCAAGATATTTTAATGTCCATATTAGAAAAGAAAAAATAGAAACTTTAGTAAAAAAGATATGCATTTCTGTAATTTGCTTTTATAATGAATTTTTTTAAAGTTATTTAAACATATGTAATAATTAAGGTATTGGATATATATAACATTTTCGATAATAATAAATAAATGGTTAATTTACGATTAGTTTTAATTATTTTCTATTATGTAATTTTAAGAAGTTTTCGGATTTTTTTTTAAAGTAAATATAACCGCAGTACACATTGTGGCAAAAGACAAAATTATATTTAAAAAAAAAAATTATAATTAAAAAAATTATACTTTAGTAAAAGTTATATTTAAGAATATGATTAATTCGTATTGTTCTAATAAAACAACTAAAAAAGGATTTATTAAGTATATAAAGGACAAAATTACATAAATATTACAGTTCATCATACAAATATTTTATTTTAAAAATATAAGTATATATTAGTATACTATAAATAAATAAAATATTAATTTAATAAGAATGCATTATGGGATAAAATTCTATTATTGAAATACTCATTATAATACTTTAGAAAAATATTTTTAGAACTTACTTGTTAAAATCTGTTACAAAATATATAATAAAAATCTTTTAGTAATTATGCAATAATTATCTAAATGTACTATTTTTGAAAATTATTTTTAATAAAAATTATTAAAATGTAGAAAGAATAAATATAATAGTAAGAACATTATAATATATTACATATATTTATAATATGTATAGAATGAGTTTTATATATAATTTTATTTAAATTATTAAAAATTTAGTTAACACTATATAATTATTTAAAATGTATATATTTTAACTTTTATCTTATATATAATATATGAAATATTTATTTTGTATAATAATTTAACAATTAGCTCTATTAATTCTTTGCAGATCGTATATATTTATATGAGAAGCCAATAATTCCTATAATATAGCTATATAAAGAATATTAATATTATAGTATTTGAGTAAATATTATACTTTGTTTTATGAGTGTTTTATAAATATAAACGGGATATGATATGACAGTAAAAGAAACAATTAAATTAAAGAGTGTATTTTAAAAATAAAAATTTCCCTTTTTTTTAATATTTTGTGGTAATGTGTATATACTGTATTTTTTATTTCAAGTTTTTTTTTTTTTTTTTTTTCTTATTAAGGTTATTTGTTTATTAAAAATTTTATGTTTACTTTTTCAATTCCAAGGCTATTAGCAAAAAAAATTGAAAAATTATAGTGAAATATTTTTTAAAATTGTTTCGGTGAAGTTTTCAAAGAATGATTTTTTATTTCATGATATAAAATTTAGTACAAAAAATAAAAAAAATTTTGAAAGAAGTTATATCTTAAATTTATATGAAATATTTTACTTATTTATTTTCGTATTATAATTTTTTTTTTTGTTCGACATTTACTTTTACAACAAATAATAAAAATTTATTCGTAATTTATACAATTTTTTTTTTAAAATAAGTTTTTACAAACTTAGAATTAAAAAGTATTTAATGTAATAAAGAAAAGAAAAAATTTAGCGGGTGTTATTATTTTTAGTATGATGATAATACGGAAATGATAAAAAAAATATAAGAAAAAAAAGAAAAAAATATATATAAAAAAAAGAAAAGTTGCACCTTTTCCTTCATATGTGTGGTTTTATATACACATATATATAAAACAAAAAAAATAATGAAAACCAAATATTTGTTATTATAAAAAACTAGTGAACATTTGTTTAGGAAAAAAATATTTATCAGGTAAATACTTATCCTTGAATAGATTTAAATAAAAAGAAAATAAGATAATAAAGTTTGTTTTTAATCTTTTAGTTATTTTATTTCCATTTTACTTTATTTTATTAGCTTTATGCATTTCTTAATTATACGTTAATTTGTTTGATATTAAAAACAAAATAAACTACAGAGTTCCATGAATATATATATTTATGTTTATTTATTAGTATAAAAAGCAAAATAAAGTAAAAATTAAATACCAAATTGGTTGAAAATATTGTAGATTTCTAAATTTATCTAAAATGAAAATATTACTTGTACTTTTATTGTATTTAAAATATATAAAATAGATAATATTGATGTGTTTTAAAAAATTAAATTTAATTTAGCATTTATACATACTGTAAAAATTTGAGTAATCCATATAAATTTTATACTATAAATAAGCAGAAAACTTTGTTTAGTTATATTATGTTGATGTGTTAGGCGCTTTATATGAAACGGAATCATAACATGATATTATAGTTATATAAGGTAGCAGCAGAAATAGTGATATATTTGTATTTCAATTAAACATAGTCTGTTTTAAGAAAAAAAAACAAAAGCTAAGAAAAAAGACACACAAAAAATTTTTTTAAATATATTTTTTTTAATTTTAATAAAATAATTTTTTTTTTTTTTTTAGATTTAAATGAAGATAATTTTTTTATTATTAAAATTATTTTTTATAAAAATATAGCCTTTTCAGTAAAATTTTTAATTGGTTACTCTTCTATGTAACTAATTTTTATAGATTATATTTAAAACATGTTACGTTTGTGTTACGTTAGTAAATATATAAGGATATATTACTACATAATTATTGTATTTTTTTCTTTTTTTATTTTATTATTCAATACACAATAAGTACGTATGTATATATATAGTATATAAAAAAATTTCGATAAATTAAAAACAATATGTAAAATGTTATAAGAGGCTAAATAAAAATTTTTATTTAAATAGAAGTATGAACTATATACTAAACACTTTCTTCAGTATTAAATTAACGAATACTATAGAAAAATGGAGTAGAGAATAAAATTAAGTTCCTCCTTATAATAAAAATTTATTAATTTGCCTTTTTATATGAATTTATCACATATACAACAATATGATATGATAATAATGTCTATATTTTTTCTTTTACTTTTTGTTAATTCATTTATTTATTTTTTTTTTTTTTGCTTCATTTTTGTAGAATAAATTTTCTTATTACGAGGTAAATACATTGTGAGTTGATCAATTATATTTAAAGTCTTGTTTTTAGATCCTGATCAGTAAAACTATGCAGCAGGGAAACTAAAGGGACACTTTTTGTATCACAAAAGTGCTATATTATTGACACAATACATAATATAATTTGAAGAAAAAAATATAAATTTGAAAAAAAAGATGTCATCAAATGATGAATAAGGAAATAAAGAAAATAAAAAAATAAACCTAAGTTAGAAAGAATTAGAGAAAATATTAATTTAAAAAAAATACAAGTACTAATTAAATTAAAGGATATAAGGAATAACTTAAATCAAAATAAAAACGATTAAAACATATATTAAGGGCTGTAAATGGGAATAATTTTATTTCTAAAAAAATAAGTTCTAGATAAAAAGCTCTTAATGAAACAAGGAAATATATTTTGTAATTTTCGTATTTGATATAATGTGGTATGTAGGTGAATATAAAAAAGACCGATATTTAATTAAAATATTTGTAATGAAATAAATTTATTTAATTTACAAATATTACTTATCTTACTACTATTGAAATTATAAATCTTATTTCCTTGTTTTATAATTCCAGTGTATGTAGTTTTAATATACTCTAGTATATGTGGTGGAATATTTACGTATCTTTACATAGATACTATAAAATATTATCTGTCAAAAACAAGAAGAGTTATAACTATTTTTAACCATAATATAATTATTACAGAGTTTGAAAAAATTTACTGCAATTTTAGTAATAATATATCCTTGAAAAATACTGAGGAAATATGTAATCATTATGAAATAATTAAGATATACTTAAATATTCGGATATACAATAAGAGGATTAATATATATTCTTAAATTTTAGTATAATTCGGATATATTTCCTTTCTATTTGTTTTTTATAGTATTTTTTTAAAGATGTCTAAATGTCCTTATTTAATATATATATATATATATATATATATATATGAACTTAATAATACTATTTATTTGTAATATATATATTTGCTTAACAAGTTAAATATTTAAAGAATAAATCTAAATTATTTATAAATGATACTTTTATTTGGATTAATATGAATAATTAATTCAATATGTTATAAATATTTTTATTAGATATAAAATTCAAAAAAACTATTTAAGTAAAATTAAATAAACCTAAACATAAACATCTAATTAGTTAAATAAAAATAGAGGAAATTTTTATTAAATAAAAAGTTATATGTTTACACAATTTTTATCCTTATATATTCTTTATAATTTATAGCATTCTTTATGAAGATATAACTTTATGTTTATCTATATAAATGCAAATTGCTAATATACAAAAAATTAAGGGATAGTATAGTACTAGAATATTTTATGGTTATGAACTAATAATTTTTCTAAATAGTTTTTAATTATACAAATAACATATATAAATAAATATCCTACACATATATGAAAAAATGAAATTATAAAATAATTATCTTATTTTAGTTCAGTGTCATAGGATAGTGTGAAAAGTATTGCATAAATAAAAATATAATATGTTTTTAATTTATTATTTATTTTATATAAATGTAATTTAACTTGTTAAATTAATTTGAGTTTATTATTGCATAATAAAAAAAAATATATTTAATAAACATTATTTTTATAATTTTCGCAATTACCTAAGTATAACAAATAGTAAGGTAAAAAACAAATAGAATATAAATATTTTTACTTTTATGGGTTTATATCAAAAAAAATATAATTTATTCAATATAGATTTGTTGTGTAAATTTTATAAAATAATATTTGATCTTGTGTAATCATTTATAAACAAATAAAAAGTAAATGTAACTTTTTTTAGTTCATAAAATCTTCCAACAAAAAAATTATATGTCAATTATTATCATGAATTTTATTATATATTATGCTTAACATTTCTTAACGATACTATTTTATATTGTAAGTAATTTTAGTTAAAATTCCTTAACTTAATATAATAATTAACGGTGTTTGTTTATAAATTTTACTTTTACATTTTTATTTTATTTTTATTATTAATATTTTTAGAGAAGATAAAACTTTTATCTTTAGGAAAAAAAAGAACAAGAAAATAAGAAAAATTACTGAATTCTTAATTTTTAAAAACTTACTCTTAGTAATAACTAATAAATTGCATTTATATAAATTATATAATATTTATAAGGTTCTATTTCAATTATTACATAAATAATTATATAACCAGTCATTTAGATTTCTCTTTTTATAATATAAAATTGTTTTTAGGTGTTTTCAATTAAAGAATACAAAATTTAATATAATAGTGCATAAGTGTTCAACATATCCGTGATATATCTTATGCCTATCTTATAATATATGGAACAGCGAAAAATTTTATGTTATTTTTATTTTTTATCTCACTTCCTATACTTAGTATTAAATTTCATATAATACTTTAAGTTTTTTAATTATTAAATAATGTTCGAAAATTATAATTACTCACAGATATATTTTCTGATAGGAATATAATAATAAAATTATAACGTTTATTCCTAATATGTATGTCCATGTGCGTATTTACGATATATATATATTTAATATTTTAAATATAACTAATTATTAAACATCAAAAGATCAATATTATTTTATTTCTAAAAGGTACAAATAACAGAAAATTTTAATTCTTCAATAAGGAAATATATATATGTATATACATTTATTTCATACATTTATTAATTAAATTCACTGTACCAAAACTTACTGTAAAAATATTACTTTTTCTACAAATAAAATTATTGAAAATATTTATTAAAACATTTTTAAAATAATCTTTTCTTTATTAATGTTTATATTTGTACTTTATTTATGAAATTTAATACTTTTCTAAAAATAAAAAAAATAAAATTTATTCTTTAAATGATAGTATACTTTTATTAGTATTTACGAAAATTTCATGAATTTTTTACTAGCATAAAGACAATATAAAATTAAATAATTGCAACATTAATGGAAGAAAGAATATTTTTATTTTATTTTAAACTCTTATACTTCTTCTATATAATTGGTCAAGTTTTAGTTACTATAATGTGCTATAATAATATCGCCCAAAAATTTTTTTTAATATTAATTGCTGTTTCATATTATGCATATATATAATAATAACAATAGTACCTTTATGAGTAAATAAGTATATCATATGGTAAATAGTTAAAATATTTTATTTTGCTAGTAGTGTCATTTAATAAATCTTTAGATAATGTGATTAGAACCCATAGAACTTTTTATTCGTAAACTAATATTCTATTGCAAGAATATGTTATGTAGATAGAAAATGTAGAATTAAATGTTACGTTATCTGGAATTGAATATTATGATTCATAAAATAAGGACGATAAAGATGAATCAAAATTTGATGGAAAATGAGAATTTATAAATAAAGAGAAAACATGAGCTTCATCCAAATGTTTAGGAACTAAATTCACGTAAATTATATGTAAACCATTTGCAGAGATATATAATTTCTTTGAAAAGGTAATATATAGGGTATTTAGTCCTATATATAAACATAGGAGATATACGGATTATACCGAGAAAGAAGGTTTAAAACATTTAGAATATAAAAATATAGCTCTGATATTTTTACTACCTGTAATATCATTTTAAATGGTATTTCGATTATTTATATTATGTCCTTATTATGTAAATATTTTTTTCAAGTGACGTAGAAATAAAGGCGGTTTCATACGAATTTGTGATATATCATGATTATTCGGTTTTATATTTGCGAGCATTTTTGAGTATTTCATTGGTTATTTATATTCTTGTAAAATATTTGAAATACAAAATTGATATTCATCATTGAAGTTTAAACGTGGATATAATAAATATGTTAGCTTTAAAAAAACTTTTTTCGAATTATTTATAAAGATCTACTTTTTGATTAATGATATTATGTTCTCAACTAAATTTTTCATTGTACGCACATAAAATTATTTGTGCACACTACATTATGTACAAATATATAGTGACACAAAAAGGTAAAAAAATATATATTAAATATTCACAGCAGATCACATTTTTATATATTTTTTTTATTAATATGGTTTGCTCTTACGAGGTAATTTGCTGTCCACACTCGTAACAGCTATATACATAAATATTTTGTGTTTCATTGTAATGTTAAATAGATATTACTCAATATTTATAAGAAAAATATGAGCAACGTATGAAAGAATTATGTATATGTATGTTTTACGTAAATTATTATTATAAGTTCCATGGGCTCATTTAATTTGATTTATTGAATTACAATTGATACAGCTTATTGAATGAAACAATTTATAATTTTAGGAGTCATAATTCTTGTTACATTTTTTATGGTTGTAATGATTATATAAAGAATTTATTAACAATTCTATTATATATTAATTTTAATTTAGAAGTATACTAGATTTTTTATTTTAATAAAAATAAATATATGTATTATATTTTCTGTTAATGTGTATGTTTTATGCAAGTGTAAGATTAACAAATATTCTTTGCAATATATTATTATGAAAAATATGTTTCAAAACAATTTGCATATAAATATATTTTTAATGTATTTGTAGAACATTTGCAAAGTTAATATTGAAAATGTGAATAGTAGCTAATATTTTTTTACTTTTAAGAATGAGTCATTAATTGCACTTTATCAATTTTAATATTCATGAAAATGTATAATTACATAAAGGAAAAAATTCTGTGTATGACTACATAACTTGCATAGAGTTTAGATATAAATCTGTTTTATAAGCATTAATTGTATATCTAATATAAACGAAATTTTATAATAAACAAATATTATACTTTTTTATTTTTGATAGCATTGAGCGAATAAATTTATGAGGCACAGTTCTTATAGTTTAAGTATCTATAACAGAACACTAATTAATTTTGTTCTTTCTTAAACAATATGTACTTTATAAAAGTCGATCATAAACTTATAATAAAATTGAATAAACCATTAAACAATATGTAAATAAATTTTAAGTTATATGCATTTTTTCTATAGCTTTATTTTAAATAAATTATTATTTATACATTTGTGCTACTGTGTATTTTTTTCTATAAATATGTTTGTAGAAGTAATAGGATCCAAAATATGAACGATAGGAAAAGGTGTTTAACTTACTATCTAGATAATTTTTTTATAATAGTAATACTTCTTTAACTATTGTACACTCAAGTAAAAGTATATTCACGTTATAAATATATTATGCTATTGTAACTTCTGTGATCATTGATATATTATAATTAAAATATAAGATATATGTTGTATAGAATTTTTAATTATATAAGAGTAAATTACCGTGTTTTTGATGCAGTGCGTTCGTGAATTTTTGAAATGATTGATTACTAATTTTATTAAAATAGTTTTTTCGTAAATGCAATTTTAATTAACACATTAAAATCTGTATTTGATAAATTAATAGTATAATATTTAAATTTCAAATTTCATTTTTTAAACATTGAAGGAGCTTGTGCATTTCTTTTTTTTTATATATAAATATATTTGTCTATATATAAATTCAGATTAATATAAGCAGATATTCACTAAAAAAAGTCGAACAACATACTTATAAAAATTTCATTATATTTTTTAGTTTTTTTTGTTTTTTTAAATTATTATATTTTTCAAATATTTATATTCAATTAAAAACAAATATATATATGCATTAAGTCGAATTAAAACAATTTAATTTAGAAACATTTATATACATGAAAATTATATAAACATTTTAATTTGAAATCTTAATGATACTAAAATAAACAGTAATTTCTTATTTTCATTTAAGATGAAGAGTGTTTCATAGATTAGGTAGCTTATTATATATTTGATTTTTTATATATATTATAGATTACAAAAAAGTGGAATCTTTATAATGAATATAACAGTTACTGTTGAAAAAATATAGCTACTTTTTCATTTATTATAATTATTATTTTATTTTTGTAATATTTAATATTATTTATGAATTACAAGATGCTTTTGAAAAACATAATATTTATATAATTATAATTATATATAGGAATATATCATTAATATTTGCAGGGATTTTCTTCATATGTAAATCGATACATTATCCATATTTTAAACTTTCTACATTTGATATACTATATAGACTCAATATTTAAGAATTCGGTGAAGTAAAATATATACCTTTTATTTTATTTTGAAAATAGTTTTAAAAAATAAATATTTCTAAAATATACTGTATTAACTAATTAATTTATATATTTTGGATATTTATGTATGAATACATATTATTGTATTTTAATTTAAGTTACTTCCTTAAAAACATATTTAAAACTTAAATTCTGTAATGTATATTATAAATTATTTTTTTTAATATATAATGTAATAACATTATAGTTATATACATTCTATTAGGTTTTTACGAATATATAATAAAAAATATTGGAAAAGTAAATATAGGAACTTTTTCATTATAAGTTCATTATATTAATATCAATTATTTGTTTATTGAGTATATTAGAATATTAAAAATATAAATCATGGAACAATATATTAAAATAATACTATTTATTAGAACTGCTACGTTTATACTTTTATATTGGATATACCATTTTAACAATAATAAAGTATAATAATATTATTTATGGGTATTCTGTGTTGTTATTATTTATCTTATTTTATATTTTTAAATACTCTTTTTTAGTGTAATATATTATTTATTAATTTTAATAATAAATATTTACCTATTTTTTTAGTTTGCTTTTAACAAGCATTCTGATGAAAAATAGAATCTTGGTAGAAACATATGGTTAAGAAATTCTCGATTATTGGTGACACATAAGCAAGAAATGAATACAAATATTTTAGGTTTAAAAAGAAGATATACCAATTACTGGAGAGAAGGAGAAGGGGAAAAACAAAAAATCGAATAGAACATCATTAAATAATGGGAGATTCTATACAGAAGTTATAGATTATAATAATGGAATGTTTAATGAAAAGCATTTCCATTTTGAAAAAAAATGGATAAGAAAAAAAAAATTATGATAAATTTCTTGAAAAAAATAGAACAATTTATGATATAGCTTTAAAAAAAACAAAGTTTAGAAGTTACGGATTTGGAGTTGCTCTATTTTTTCTTTTATTTTTCCTGGGAATAGGATACACAATGTTAGAAGCATTTGAACAGTTTGTAGAAGCAGGGAAAGAGTTCATAAAGTTATTTTCTGAGGATATGACTACAAAAGCAGGACCCTATGTTTTTCCTATATTATTTAGTGTACTTATTGTTATATTATCTATAATTATTATAATAGTGATTCCTAAGATTCTAAAAAATAATGAAAAATATATAATAATTAAGTTGATTTCTGAGTAAAAGAATAACAGGAATAATTTTTTTCTCTAATATTTTATTTCATATTATTATAACTGTAATATTTTTGGTGATTTACTAAGAAAGGATAGGTATAATAGATTATGTTTTATAAAGGAATCAGCATATATGTGATTTTTTTGATACTCAATAATATTAAAATATGTTTTTAACTGTTTGTGAATTTGATTTTATTAATATTTAAAAATGAGCGTTTTAAAGTATACTTCACTTTAATTATATATAATTGGCTAATATATATATTTATGTGTAAAGAGAGTTTTTTAGAAAAGCATATTTTTTTACGTTAAAATTCATATACGTAATATAAGAATTCATATAATATTAAACAAATTGTCTATCAGTATATATTTGATCTATATGAAATGATACTTTTTATTTTTTATCTTGTTCTAGTAAAAATTGAATATTTTATCATTTTATCCATAAAATTTATTATTAGTTTTGAATTAAAAATAAATGTGTATCATTTATTATTTAATGAGGAGAAGTACATTTATTTTGTTGCATTGATCTGTATATATATATATTTTTGACCAAAGAAAAAACTTTTAATTATTATATAAAATATGTGTTATGAATAATATGTTATAGGACATAATTATTGAATAAAGTTTTATAATATACTTTTAATTTTGTTTGCATTATAAAAATTTAAATTTATCTAGAATTAAATATATTATTATTATATATAGATTATTTATAATTTCTTACTAACTTAATGATTTTATATTTTTACAATTAAATGAACAGATAAAAACCTATATTATTTTATTATTGTGCTTAGTTGTGGTGTTAATTCAATTTCACAAAAATGAATTAAACATATAATATAATTAAATATGTGAATAAATAAACTACGTATCTTAGTTATTTTTTATTATATATAAAGTGTTAATATTCTTTAAATATGCACTATAATACATATAATTTATGTCGAGAAATACTAGATATTTTAGGTTTATAATTAACATTTTTTAATTAATATTAAAAATGAAAAAGCTTTTTTTTTTTATACATAACTCATAAATACAGCTTTAGATGTAGTATTAGAGTTTTTCGTATTTCTAGTATATATATTTTATTTATTACTGTAATTTTTAATTTTAGTTGCAATTGTATGTACTACTTTATTAGTTTTATGTATTGTTATACTGTTCTGTTAAATAAGAAGATATTTACAATATCCGTTTTATTATTACACTTACATACATAGTAGAAAATTTTATTCTATTTTACAAAAGTTACTTGAATATTTATGATACATTAAATTAATAAGTAAAAAAAGTATGAATTTTTATTATAAATAAAATTGAGAGATATATTAATGTTCCAAGTTTATTATAACAGTAATAACTTTAGTGGAAGTATTTGCGTATATATTTTTTATTTTTTTATTATTTATTTTTATCTTATTTATTCTAAATTATTATATTCATTTAAAATAAAAATTTAAATAGAAGAATTTAAGAAAATTTTAATTACATAAACCTATATATATTGAATGTAATTAAAAATTATAATTTTCAAAAATAATTGTACAAAGATAGAATTTTGTAATATATTTGCCTTGAAAATATAAATTGTTTTGTAGATTTGGTCGTACCATTTAAATGCAAATTGTTAAATATATTATATACCATTATATAATGTTAGTATTATAGATATGATATGATAAAATATTGTACAAAATGTAGCTTTCTATATTTATCATTAGAACTATTATAATAATTTACATTTTATTTGAAATCATATATTTTTCAAAAATACAATATTTATAAAAATTAGCATTATTAATAGAAAAATATCGTTGAAATTAATTATTATTTTCCTAATATATGGAACAAAGTATTTTCTATATTCTATACTATATATAGTCTATATATTCTTAAACATATGCATTCTATGTTCTAACTAAAATATATATTTAGAAATATTAAGATATATTATATTCTCTTTTCATTTCATTTTTAAAAAAATTAAATAAAAAAAATTATACAACCAATATACCGAAATTATATGTTTTTTCGAATATTTATGAAACAGATCAAATTATTATATTTTAATTGTATCATTTACTAAAAAATAAAACTAAGATAAAAATTTTATAATATATTTAAAAATTATTTTTATTAATCTCTGTTCTAAAAGGTATTCTAACTATATACATTTTATTGATTCTTCACCAAAAAAAAAAAAATAATGATAAAAATAAAAATTTATGTAAATAACTATAGTATGTTTTATCATTAATGAATATTATATTATTTTTAATATAGTCTTTACTGAATATATTAGAATATAAAAATAATATAAGATGGAACGAAAAATTATGTTACTTTTATTAATTAAAATTTATGCGTTAGTACTTTTACCCTGGGCATTACATTTTAAGAATGATGTAGTATGATAATATTATTTGAGCATATTTGGATTATTAGAATTTATAATATTTTATTTTTACTAATAAGTTTTTTTTGAATAAAATATACTATTCTTTAAATAACAAATATTTACTTTGTTTTTTTAGAGTATATTTATAAAATCCCAGTATGAAAACTACAACCTTGGTAAAAAATTAGAAAATAGGAGATATAGGACACTATCAAAATATAAACAGGATATGTATGTACATAATACATGTTTAAAAGAAGATATAAAAAATTATGTATCAAACGAAAAAAAAGATGTAACTGATATTGAAAAAAAGGTAACAACACAAAAAGAAAAGTTAAATACAGTGTCATCAATGATTGAAAGAGGCCATAAACAATATATAAAAAATAAATCGTGTATGTTTGAAACAAAAAAATATTCTCATATGGAAAAAAAAATATTTAAAGAACTTGATTACATAGATTTTCTTAACAACAACAAAACAATTAGTAATAAAATTTTCAGAAAATTGGTTTTAAAAAAATACAGAGTACGATTCGTTTTACCTTTATTCTTTGTCTTATGTTTATTAGTCTCAATAATATTAGATTTTTCTTGTGGCGTAGGACTTATTCAGGGTTTTATTGAATTATTGAAACACCCTTTTGTTGGTTGGTTGAGACCATTGCATAAAGCTTTAAAGGAATCCTCGTTAAGTTTTCTGTTCGAATCCCTTAAAGGATTGGATGAGACCAAAAAGAAATTAGTTGATGGTGGTCTACATAAATTTTATGTAACAAGTTTTTTGTGTTATATGATATATTTAATACCTTTCTTAATATTAACTTTCACCCTAATATTTATGGTTGTTTATTACCATAAAAAAGTTAAAAAATATCAAAAAATTAAGTTTAGAAAAAGGTAAAACATATCTTTAGAAATATGTTTCTTTATTTAAAGAAGTCTTTAATGAGAAATAATATACATGTAATAACTTATTCTATGTTTAATAGACATACTCAGTATTGCTTAAATTTTATACATGTTTACATATATACCTATCTTATTTGATATACATCTGTTAAAAAGTATGTTCTTAGTTTTTTTGTGAAATTAAAAGTTTTAATATTTTAAATTGCATATAATGAAATATTTTCTGTCTTTAATTAAACGTTACAACATATTATATATATTTGTGCATTAAACAGATTTCTATGAAAGATATATTTTTCTGCATTAAAATTTCTAAATAATAGAATAATTCAGATAATTTAATTGAAGTTATATGTTAATTTATATATGAATTATAAGAAATGATACTGATTGTTTTTCACAAAGTTTCAGTCTAATATTATTATTTGATAACACAATTAAAAAGATGAATTATTATTTTTAAATAAGTAATGAATGTACCTGATTTCGTGTTTATTGAAATGATGTATATGTGTTTGTTATATTAATATATATAAATGTATATTCATTCAAAAAAATATTAATATATACATTGTGAAATAAGTCGTCTCTGAAGTGTTTTAAAGAGTATATTTATTGTAATACTTTATTAAAAGACTTATTTGTTTTCACGTAATATAAAAGGGAAAATATATATATGTAATATAATAATATTTCTATAAATATGCTTTAACCATCATATATTTATATCTTAAGAATTAAATTCATTCATTATTTTATTATTGTTTTTAATTTTGGTGATAATTAAATTTTGAAAATTATAATTACATATATACAATACTGAAAAAATATATATAGGTATATATAATTTTATTTTTTTTATTATTATAGTATGAATGTAAAGAAAAGAATAAAATTCTATATTAATGTAAGATATATTGAAATACTTTTCGTCTTTGATTATTCTTGTTCTATAACTATAGACTTCTAAAAATGTATTGTATATGTCTATAAATGTAAAAATATACATTAAGTTTAATAAAATTAAGTGTATTCTTGTTTTCAATAATATAATTATTTTCAGAAATATATTTATACATGTGTTCTATGTTTTACGAGTTTTCATAATTGCATTATATAAAAAGTTAAAATTATTTCAAAGGTGCATAGAAATATGTACTGTTTATATTAACAGTTAGTAAATTCTTCAAAATAAGATGGATAATTTTGTATACAAAGAAAAAATGAAAAATAGAATTGTTTTTTATAGATGATATATAAATAGTTAATATTTTTTTTATTTCTTACATAAATATTAATAAGGTGTATTTAATGAGTTATTCTATGTTTGTTTGTTTTTTTTTTAGAGCATTTAATTAATTACGTATAAAGTACAGAATTTCCCATTGAATCATTTTTCCAGATAGTTGCATTTTGCACATTTGACTTTGTACAGATTTAGAGAAAAATTATAATGTAATGTTAATATATATTTTAATTATTACTCTCACATAATCTTTAAAAAGTATTGTTTAGTCAATTAAATAACATATAAAATGTATTTATTTAAATAATATTCTAAGGAACTATGGAAAATTATATTAAAATAAATGAAAATTTATGAATAGTGAAAGTAAAAATATTTCTAACAGGAATATTAATAAATAATATTTATATATATTATCTTTATAATATTGAATATTTCTCTATTTTCTTAATATATTTCGTCTATGTATATGATACATATAAATATATAAAATAATTATATTACGATAATCTATGTTTCTTTTTTTTAACTTTGTAATATTTTTGAATACGTGAATGTATATATAAATAAACAATATAAATTACATATGTACATATGTTCCTAAAACTTTCTTTACTATTTAAGTTCTCCCTTTCATATCACAATTTTACCTATACTTATTACCTCTTTTTTTTTGTCATGCTTCTTTTTAGAAAATAATACTTGAAGAATTAAAATTAAAAAATATAAAGTTATTAATACTTTATGCAATTATCTTCTTATACATCTGAAATGTTTCACAATTCCTGTGTTTACTCCATAGAGAAGTCCTCTTCCAAACACTACATTATAATAATACCCTTTGTTAATATCCGCTATCTCCATATATATTTTGCTTTTTTTAAAAATGGAAATTTTTGAATGTAATTCGATGATTTTTTTTATAATGTTTCCATTTAATTTACGTAAGCTTTTTCTTTTCTTCTTTTATTTTTCATGTTATTAAACAATTCTAATTTTCTCAATTTCTTAGAAGGATTTCCATATCTTTCTCACAATTTATTCTATAAAATATTTCGTTTCTCAATGTCACTGCTACCTTTAATATTTCTCGTTGTTCCTTTTTCAATTGTTAAATTAGAATAGGTTCTATATCACTGTTCTGTGAACACTCATACGCATATATCCAAAAATTATACTTTTCTTTATTCCCATTAATCATTTATGTATCCTCTAAGTACTTTCATACGTACTTTTATAATAGTTTTGGACCTGTTTTTTTCGACTTTATTCCTTTACATTTTTATTTATGTTAAATACATTTATTTTTATATTTTTTTGTACGTTTTTCATCATTATTTATTCTGTGTTATAAATGATTATGTGTTAAAAACTAAACTTTTTCAGAAAAAAATGATGGTAACAGTAATCTGAGAAGTATTATTTACATTCTTCTTATCTTTTTTTATTTTTTGTTCTATTTTGTAAATGTATTAAAGTATATATTTTTCTTTAATATATTTTTCATTATTTTGTTTTAATATATGATCAAAATTATTGTGTGATATGGGAGTTTACATATTACATTCATTTCATAGTAACACCAAATAAATAACAATTCATACGAATTACTGAATATTTCTTCATAGTATAATAATTATATTATTTATTTAAAAAATAATATTTAATGTTAAAATGGATATTTTACATGAATAAATTTTTCCATATCAAATACAATATTAAAATTGATATAAAAACATACGAAAAAGAACAGCATGTATCTGAATTTATATGTAAAAGTAAACCTATATAAAACATTTTAGTTACTTTAAATAAAATATTCAAAAAAAATTTCATTTAATATATATATATTCGCACTGTAGTAAATGTAGTCTATATTTCTATAACTAGTCACATTGTAAAATTTTTATATAATATTATTTTATAATGTAATTCATAATTATAGGTGTATTATTACAGAAATAGCATCCTTAAATAAAATATGTATGGAAAGTGTTATGAAAAACATTGTATTGATGATAAATTTATTTTCATTATATATATATATTTTCGTCAATATATACAAATATAGAATTACGCGATAATGTAAAAGAAACATGTTTTTATATTAAATTGTATTAATAACGCAGTAAATTATTTATATTGACATTATGTAAACGTTATTTATGTGATATTATTGTTAATATTTAATTAGTATTATTTATTTTTTTTAGATTTAATATAATCATTCTGTTTACCATTTATTTAATATCAAATTATGTTGTATAACTGATATTTATATAATGGATTTTAGTAATTTATCAAATTTCTTAAAATTTTATATATTATAGCATAAAAATTATTATTTATGTTTTAATTCTGTATTAATGTATGTCACATGTTTATTATAACGTTTTTTCAGAAATATAATGAAAATGTTTTTTTCCATTATACCTAGAGGTATTTTCATATTTATTCACTTAATAAATTTTAGTTTTGGATAAATATTCATATATGTATATATACTATATAGTTGTATTTCTCATTATAACTATTATATATCTTAACCACCTTAATCTTTTGCATTAACATTTTTTATGTATATAATATTATCGTATTTTCATATTTTCTCTGTCTATTCTTTATAACGTAGATATCCATAAAATAATTATACTTTATTTTAATATTTTTTCTTTTTTTTCAGACTACTAAATTTTACGGGTTTTCTTTTATATGAAAATTTTGGTTCCGCTAGTATGTTTCTTTATCCTATAACGTTTGTTAAAATATTGCTAAAAAAAATGTATTCGAATATTTTTTCTTTTTTTATTTTTTTTCAAAATATATTACATTTATATTTTTCAATATAATTTATATGAGAAATTATATCTTTTATTATGTATCCATGAATTAGAATTTTATAAACTATGATATATTATATGATACCTTCTCAGACTTAAGTATTTTTTTTTTTTAAGAGCTATTTGTTGCTATTTGTTCTTTTTTCTCATTTATATATTTAAATATTGTTTAATTTATTCTAATTTAAGATAAAAACAAAGTCTAAATTAGTTAAACGAATAGTTGAAAACTTATTTGTAGCTAAAGTACATATGGAACAATAATTTTCAATCTAAATAGATTGAAGGAATTGTAGAAAAACATTCATACTTTTAATTGAAATAATTTATTGTGGTATAAAAAAAAAAAATGTGAAAAAAACTACAATAAATATAAATGTAATTATTGGATAGGAAGAGATAAATTTGCTACTATCATGTGAGAATTTGCTTCTTTTGGGATAGTGAACAGGCAAGTGAAGTTTTTATGAGAAATAAATTTTACTGGAATTGAAAAAGTTCCTAATCTTCATTGACAAGGTTTAATATTTGTATACATTCGTTCTTGGTAATATGATATTTACAAGTATTATGTTCATTTTTTAAATTTTAAACTAGTTTACAGGGTTTATTGCAATTTGTATTGAATAACCATTTACGTGATTTTTATATAACCAAATATATTTTTCATTATAGATATGAAGAGTACGTATATATTGAATATTAGAAATAGTTTAACAAATAATTTACGCTAAAAATGTAAATAAATGCAAAATTCTGTTGAAATATTTCTTTGTATTAATGTATAAAAATAAGAGTATTTAATGAATTCATATTTTAACAAGATATATAATACATATTATAAATAGAACTAGATCATTTATATGAATATTTTATCTTTCGTGGCTATAGTAATATAAAAGTGGTAAAACTATGAAAATATTATTTTGAAAATTGAAAATTAACATTATTTTATATTTAACATGCTTTATTTGCATAAATTAAATATTTATAATATTATTTATTAAATATAAATCAGGTGTAACTTGAAATGTATTAAATATTTATGTATATATATATATATATAAATAAAAATATAATCATGATATAATTATGATATGTAAATATTATATCAGAAAAAATTAAATAAACTACTTGGAAATAAAAATATTTGTGTAAAAATTCCAATGTAGAAAATGTATAAATATTTTGGGCAGATATAGTTTTGTTTTCTAAAAAAATGATTAAAAAAATTCCTTAAAAAAAATAAATAGCACTAAAACTGAAAATATTTATTTATAAGTAATATTTAGATGGATTTTACTTTATAATAAAAATGAATTTTAATACATCATGTTTGGATGATTATAAATGAATAACATAGGTTACATTATATATTATATATAGGATTCAAGACTGAGTAATATTGAGATACATTAAAACACTTAGAAAATATAGAAGAAACTAATAAACTACATAAATATTATTATAATAATTATATATGTATTAAAACTTTAAAAATATAATAACGTTAATTTTTGCAAATTCTTTTTTAGTTAAAAATTAAAAAGTAGCGTTTTAAATTTATCTATTTATTTCTCTTTTTAAATATTTTAATTCTTTTCATGGAAAATATTAGTTTTTTAGAAAAATAATGAAAGGTTATATTTCACGTTATTACCATAATTGTTTTGTATGTAATATTTTTATAATTATACATCCATTCCCTAAAACGTTTAAGGAATTGAGATGGTTGAAAATAGAATATTTTTTGTCTTAAAGGATTTTATTATAAAATATTATTATTTATATATATACGTGTATTTATTATTCTGCATTACTAAATGTATTCAGAACACTATGTACTTTTATAAGAATAAATAAAAAATAATATATTGTAATAAAATTATTGCTAGAAAAACTAACAAATCATATATTTTAGCAGATTATTTTGTTGATCTTTCTAATTGGTCATATACATATTATAAATTGTATATAAATTTATTTCATTAGATATGTTTTTAAATTAATGATGTTGTATGGGATATTTTCATAAAACTCTACCTTTAATCTATCAAATTGTTTTTTTTTCTTTGTTTTTACTACATCTGTATTTCTTTTAAATATATGTATTAATTTAAAAGAAACTTAAAATATCATGTAGATGAATATAAAAAATTTTCATAAATAATTGCATAAATTAAACTATATAAAATATTTATTATTCAAAAATTATGGCAGAAAAGTAAAAACGTCAGTTCATATTAGATTTTAGTATATATCTTTTCTCATAGAATATATATTACAGTGCAAGCGATATTTTTTAATTATATAACATACCATAAGATATTATATGTTATTGAGTAGTAACTAAGATATATATCATTAATAATATAATACAAAATTATCTTTGCTTTATTTATCATTACTATTATTATTATAATTAATATTCTATTAAAAATAACTTGCTTTTCGAGGATACCATGTTTATAATATTAGAACTATTAGTAGTATAGAATCCTTAAAATTAGTTACTATTATCTTAAAAATGGAGAAATCTGTTATATTTATTCTCTACATTCTCTATAAAATATAAATTCAATATATATATATATACTGTAAGAAACCACATACCTATTTCAAAATTTATTGTGAATATTATTAATAAAAAAATTATATAATTGTTGCACTACATTAAATAATGAAATTATATATTTAAATGTTTTCAAATAAATACAAATTGTTTTATCTTAGCGAGAATGTTTTTTTTTTAAATAAAATTATAGTAGAAATTATATTATATTTTTAAAGTTATTTTAATTGGTATGTGCAGTAAAATTTATTATACTTATATAAATTTTATTATATATGAAGGAATAATATAAAAAAATTTTTAGAGTGATATAGAATCCTTTATAATTGGAACTATACTATATTATTATTAATATATTCCTTATCGAATATATGGGAATATCAAAAATTTGTATCATGGAACAGAACGTTAAGTTAACTATAGCTATTAAAATTGCTTCATTTATCCTTTTAACACGGATATGTCATTTTTATAATGATGTGGTATAATAATATTATTTAGGGATATATATATTATTCATATTTTTAGTATTTTGCTTTTATTTATACGGTTTTTTACCGTTAGTTTATTTATCCAATTAAATAAATAATATCTAAATTTTATTTTTTTTAGGATATTTTTAACAATTCATTGTGTAATAATTGCAATATTTTTGGAAAGCTACGTCCAAGAGATTATCGATTACTAGTAAAAAATAAAGAAAATAAAGATTCATATATATTAAGTTTAAAAGACAATATGCAAAATAATGAAGAGGGTAAGAAGGAAAAAAGCAAAAAATCTAAAAGGAATTCATTAAATAAGGTGCAATACTATACAGAAATTATGGATTATGATAATGGAATATTTGATGGAAAACATTTTCATTTCGAAAAAAAATGGATAAAAAAAAAAAATTACGATTATTTTATTGAAAATAACAGGAGAATTCGTGATATCTCCTTAAAGAAAGTAAAATTTAAAAGTTACGGATTTGGAGTTACTTTACTTTTTCTTTTTTTCTTGTTGGGATTAGGCTACCCCATTTTACATCATTATAATTTGTTGGAAAGTGTAGGTGGAAAGCTCCTAAGTTTTCTATCAACTTTTAACGAAAATATTAATACAGCAATTAATGCGTCTGGAATGTGTATTATATTATTTAGCATAATTATGATTATATTATCTGTCATACTCATAATAGCGTTACCTAAGATCTTAATAAATAATGAAAAATATGAAAAAATCAAGTTGATGAATGAATAAAATTATTAATAATGAATATGTCTCTTTCTGCAAAGAAACTTTTAATATTAATAATGCCTATAATATATTTTGATATATATATTCTTAATGGATATACATATTATTGCTATAATGTTATAAAACTATGTTTGTATAAATGATTTTTTAGTAAAAACTGTAAAAAATTATGTTACTTTTTGTATGAACGTTAAAGTTTTAATGTTTTTTTAATTTGTATATTAATGTATTCTATAAGTTGAAGTAAATATGTATATGATCTAACGCTTATATAGTTAAATATAATTTTATACAAAATATATTTTTTTCTTTAAAACAAATATAATATATGAAAATTAATGTAATTATTTAGAATTATTATGTTTTGGACTTGATACAAGAACTGATATATGCCATTTGAACTTAGCTTTTACTTAAATTATAATTTTTTTAGGTTAATGAATATATATTATTATATTAAAATTAACAGTATATTTGTCTTATTTGTTATATAATGAAATGAAGAAAATACTTGTTGTTGCAGATATAAGTATAAATAAGTGTATATATATTTTTTTTTAAAATGGAATATTTATTCAATAAAAAACTATTTTATAAGAAATATGAAGAAAATATATGTACTATGAAAATGGTTTTATCAGACATTTTTTTTTGTTCATCGCAAACGTATGAAATTATAATTATATAATAAAATAATTCCATTTTTATATTTAGATTATTAATAAAATTTTGGTAACGTGGGAATTCTAAATTTTTACGATTATATGAAAATTTATGTCAACTTATACATACGTTATTGCGATTAATTGTGGTATTAATTTAATTTTACAATATTTCCTAGATATATACATATATTATATAGAAAATACATAAATAAATATATTACATATTGTTATTATTTTTTTTATAATTATAAGATTAAAGTAAGATATTACATTTAATTAAATATTAATAGATAAAATAAGAATTTTTTTTTTTTTTACTCTGATATAATTGTAAATTTATAAAAATGAGATATATATATGTAAAAATTTAAATTGTAGTTACAGGTAATTAAAACATGAATAATATTCTACAATAGTTTCTTAATGTGCTATTATTTATTTATGTATTTGATTTATATTTTATTATTATCTATAAATATGTAAAGGTATTAGTATTATTTCAAAGATATATAAATATACATATAGATTATATAGTTAATTACTAATTTATCGATATTTATAATGATAATTTTTAAAATAAATTAAAAAAAAAAATTAATTCTTTTATTATATATAATAAATACAGATTTATTTTTCACGTTACTGTGAAGATATATTTTACATATATTAATATAATTTTAGTTATAGCAGGAGCTTTATGTAGGATATTGTTAAAATTGTGTATTATTACGGTGTTTCATTAAATTTGGGGATATTCATATTTTAAGTACTGCGAATTGTTAGTATAATTTTATTTAAAAAAATATATTATATATCTATGTTATATTATAACAATAATAAAAGAAAATATATTTTTTCAATCTTGTTAAAACTAAGCGAATGCATTATCGTGATAGCGTTATTCTCAGAATACATTTAATATAAGCTTTAGTGTTTTTTGTTTTGTTAATATAAAAATACTTTTATATATAAATATCTATTTAAAAATATAATATTAAAATAAATCTAAGAATTTTAAGATCTCTCTATTCATGATATAACATGATTTGTATTTAAAAATTGTAACTTTCAAATATTATTATACAAATATAAGAAATTGTAATTAACTTACCTTTTAAATATATATTGTTTTATAGATTTGGTAGTATTTTATAAATTAAATTTTCAAAATATATCTTGATCTCTAAACATTATACATACTGTTAGGAAATAATTAACGCGCGAGATTTAAATAATATAATACAAGTGCCTATGCATTATAGAGTTTTCTTTATTTATTATTACTATTATTATATTATCATAATAAATAATAATATTTAATAATCATAACGTCTTTATGAAGCATAACTTTCATAAATAAGAATTCTTAGTAAAAAAGCATTTTTTAAATTAGTTGTTATTATGTCACAGGAGAAACCATATTATATCTATATTCCATATACTCTATAGTGTTTATATTCTATACATTCTATACTCTATATAAAAAAAATATATATAAAAACTAAGAATTATTATATTTTCTTTTCCTTTTATTTTAAAAAAAATTATGTAAGTATTATTATATTATTCTTCCATATTAATTTATATATATATATATATTGAATATTTTGAAACTATTTAAATTATATACTTTAATGAAGATTAGTTTTATAATGGTAAAATTAAGATAAAATTTTTATAATATATATTTAAAATTATTTTTGTTTATCACTATTTTTAAAACCATTATCGTTGTACATATGTTTCTGTGTTCTTAGGAAGTGTTAATAAAAATTTTTTTTTTAATTAGTATAGCATTGTAGATTATTAGATGCATATACATGGTTACTAATTTTTTTTCTTCTGAACATAGTACATTATTGATATTTAAATTATGGAAAAAAAAATTAAGATACTTTTCCTTATTAAAGTTACTATCTTTATATATTTAAATTGGATATATCATTTTACCAATGATATGGTTTGAAAATATTATTTATGTCTAATTTTATTTTTCATTATTAATTTTTGTTTATATTGTTTTTCAGCATTATAATCTTTATTCATATAAATAATAAATACTTACACTTTTTTTAGTGTACGTTTAGCAAATCACGGTGTAAGGAGCACAGAGATGGGGGTACACAATACATAATAACTTATAGATTATTAACAAAATGTAAACAGGATAAGAATTCAAATTATGTAAGATTAAATGAAGAGACACTAAATAATGAAGAGCACAAAAAGATATATATAACTAAAAACGAAAAAGGGGGAAAATGTATGAATAAACAATCCTATAAAAATTTGTTAAATAATGCAAATTGCCATAAAGAACGTAAGAAAAATAAATCTTTTGTATTTGAAACAAATAATTATTCACGTCTTGAAAAAAAAATATTCAAAGAACTTGATTTTATAAGTTTTCTTAAGAAAAATAGGACAATTAGTAGTAGAACTTACGAAAATATTATTTGTAAAAGACATAAAATGCTATTTATATTACCTGCAACATTGTTGTTGTTGTTATCCATATCTTTTATATTAGATAGTTTTTGTGAATGTGGGCTTATAAAGGGGTTATTTCTAGTATTTAATAGCATATTAGAGAAGGGGTGGAAAAATACCTTAAGATTATGGTTTCATTATGATTGTAGTTCTATAGGTTCGTTTTTTAGGTATACTACTCAAGTGAAATTAGCTAATAATCAATACAAAACGGCATATTATTATATAACAGGTTTATTTGGATTTGTAGCGTATTTCTTACCCTTCTTTTTATTAGGTGTCATACTTATATCAGGAATAATTTACTACCATACAAAAGTTAAAAAATACGAAAAACTTAAGTTTAGGAAAATATAATATGTACGAGGAATATGATAGATCGTTTAAGGAAATGTTCTATACGAAATAATATATGTAATAAATTTAACTACATATTAATTAAGAATATCCATAATTTTTTTAATTTCAAAAATATATCTGCGTTTACGTGTTAATATTGATAGAAAACGGGAAAATGTTTATGTTTTTATTTTTCTGTAAATTTGAATTAATTAATGTTATTCAGTGTATATTTTAAAGTACATTTTTATTTAAAAATATTGGTGTGACCTAATATATACAGTTATTAATTTACATAGATTTTTATGAAAAAATATATATATGTGCATCAGAATTAATATGTAAGAGAACAAATGATATAATTTTATCGAAATCCTTTGTTACTTTATACTTGAACTATATGAAATAATATTTTATATTTTTTCACTTATCCACTGTAAAAATATAACGTGACCACACATTTATAAAAATGTATTATTAGTTTTATATTAAAAATAAAAGAATGTTATTTTGTATTTAATGAAACGAAGTAAATATGCCTTGTACCACTGATATATATATTTTTATTTTTTGTTTTTACCAAATATAAACTCAATACTAATTCTATATAATTCGTTTAATGATATATGTATTATAAATATATTTATTATAATTGTCTTTTTAATAAATGATACGATCATTTTTCATAATTTAAAGGGAAAATGTAAGCTCACAGTTTAAAAATATCTTTATTAAATAAGATTTAGTTATAATTATTGAATAAATTAGGAATATTTAATTCTCACAATTAAATTATGAGGAAAAAGCATATACTAATTTATTATTATGTTTAGTTGCGGTATTAATGCAAGATTGTAAAAAATTAATTATTATATATTATATTCAAAAATTATATATATATATATAATATATATTTTTTTTTATTTTTTACATTTCTACAAGATTAAATTAAAGAATTAAATGTAATCATCTATTTATATATAATATGCATATATGCTTTTTATACTTTTTCTCATTGGTAATATCTTAAATATATAAGAATATAAAAAACTACATTATCATTGAAGATATTTAAAATAAATATATATTTTGAATAAACCTATATTAATGTGCAGGTATTTTTTCAGATATATTTATTATGTTTCATATAAATATATATATTAATTAATGAACTAATATTATTTTAGAATAAAATAAGGATTTTTATAGTTTATTCTATGAATTAGATATTATTTTATATCTATATAATTCATTTTTTAAATAAAATAAAAGTAAATAATATATATATATTTTTTTTTTGATAGACAATTCATAAATACAAATTATTATTTTTCGTTGTTAGGTAAGGTTTATGTAGAGGTAATTAATAATTTACTATATTCATTTGTTCATGTTCTAACTGAATAGATGTAATATTTATGGTTTTACAAGCAAACATATTAATAATAATTTAATTTTTTATCTTTGTTTTTTTATCTATTCAAATGAAGATGTAACATAAATATATGTTTTAGTTATACATATACCTAGTATATCTCATCGTTTTATAAATTTAATAATGCATGAATGCTTTTTCTTTGTATTAGTATACTAATTCAGTCGAAAAAAGAAGACCAATACATATAGACAAACTTATATGATGAAAGTAAAAAATATTGCTATTAAAAATTTTTAATAAAAATTTTTCATATATTTTTTGGTTTTTTAATATTATATATTAATTTATATTATAAAAATATTTTTTTTATGTACGTAAAATAGATGTGCGTATACGTGTATATAGAATAATTACATTACTATATTATATTTATACATTTTTTTTTTTTTTTACATTTCCAATTCTAATTAATAAAAATAATATATTGTAAAAGAGCTAATTATATCAAAACTGGTATTTTTTCAATTATAATATATATAAATGCTAAAGATATCTAAATATGTGTTCATCTGACATTCAGAAAGATTTTTAATAATATATAAGCTATTATATTTTGGGGATTTCATATATATTATATTGAAACTCTTGATATTTTAATATTTATGTTGTTCTTATTAAGATAAAATGTACTTTTGTAAAGGAATTTTTTTTTATCTTTTTAACTGTTTGCTCATATAATAATGTTTGTAGTATATATTTGAAACATTGAAAAAATTTCTCATGTAATATGCACTTATTTCATAAAATGATAGTTTCATGTGCGAAATTAAACTTTAGTTACATAATAAATCTATGTACGTTAATTAGAGGTGGATATGATATTTTAATAAAGGTAAATACATAAAGATATTTAAAATATTATGTATTTTTATTATATAATAATTATTATAAAATGCATGATGAAACAAATGTATTAGAGAGGATATATACAAAGTCATTTTTTTCTAAAACTTTTATACATTTATTTCTGTTTAATTAATATGTAATGTTTTAAATATAGTTAAAATATTATTATGTGCACAATAATTAATCAAGTAATGTAATATTATTTTTGATTATTACTATAAGACAAGCATTAATTTTTAGTTATATGGAAGATAAAAATATAATTATTTTTGTATGATATGAATATGGAAAAAGGTTAATAAATATATATAGCGCACTTTTGTTGGATAAAATATATTAATATGATATATAATTGTTATAAATACATTTGTAATGTTTCTCAATTTACGTAATATTATATCTTATATATTAAAAATTATTATTATATTTAAAAGAGAACAATTGAAATAAACTGAAGAAAATATATTAAATATATTAATTAAAATAAAAAAAATGGAATTAATTAAAATTTTCTTGTTTTTAATTAGTAAAAAAATATAATTTGTAGAAATAAATATATAAATAAAAAAATAACATATGTTTAGTAGATAAAGTGTTATATGGTAATTTAATTCCTCTCATAATTTAATGTATACGTAAATGTTATTTCATATGGTATAATATGGTGACATATATATAAAATATTGTAATATAATATTTAAAATAATTATTAATAAATTAAAATAATAAAAATTTTTGAACTTGATAAAATAATTAACTATTATAAAATATAAGAAAATAAGGAAATCCTTTTTGTAATTGTTACAATGTTAATATCTATAGTTCCTTTTTTTATTTATAATGGTATATTTTAGAGTAGGTAAAGCTATAAGTAGGAAGAAAAAAATATTTATCCTTATTACTTTTATTATTTATAGAGTAATAATTTATTACCAACATTGTATAGGTTCTTGTTTGTCACTAATATCTTCCTAAGTTTGGTTTATTCTTTTTTTTGTTTATTTCAGTATTTGATTAAATTTTTATTATACAAATTTGTTCATGTATATCTACATTCCATATTCATATTTTATTATTCTTCTCTCTTTTTCTTAATTTTTTATAAGTATTTCCATGTACATATGAGTAACTAAATATATATTACTTATGTATATATATTTTTAAAACGTTCTTCACTTTTTTTATCTCTCCCTTTTATCTATTTTTTGATTTCCCTGTTTTACTTCACCTTTTTGCATCGTTTTTTTATTGAAATTAATATGAGAAAAAATATAATTAAAAAAAATGAAATTATTGAATGTTTTTTAATGAACTTGTATAGCAATTATTATAAAAATGAAAAATTATAATTCCGATTGTGACATTGAAAAATCGTTGAAGTGTTAAATGAGTGTCGAGATGTTGTAATATATGTAAATATAATTCTATAATTTAAGTCACTTTCCGTTTTTAGTATACTACGTATCGTGCTATTAATTTGTATATTGCATGAAAACATTTTAGTAAAATAAATAATGAAGAATATGGAGTACTAATAATATGTACATTATAAGAATAGTAATATGCATATAATAAAAAAAGGACTTCCCTTTTTTTGGTTACATTATTTTGTATTAGGAGAGCTGAATATTTCTAAAAGAAGGTTTATCTGAAAAAGATAGAATGAGAAGTAGTAAAATGGTAGATGAGTATATATACGAAAGTAAGACAAGAATAAATGAAAACGGGAAACATAAAAAAAAAAATTATATAACATAATATATAATTAAGCATGAAAACAAATATATTAGTGTACTGTATATTTTAATATCTCTTTTTTTTTTTTTCCTTGTTCTCATTGGTGAGTGAACAACTAGAAAGATATTCTTCCAAAAAAGGGAAACGGATAACAATATAAATGGTTAATGCAAAAGAAAAATGAAAAAAAAAACATATGGAATGGTAACTGTTTAAAACATATTCTTATTTATTTTTTGTTCTCTTAGTTCGTGTGCAAAGATAAAAAACTAAGAAAATAAATTCGTTAATTATGTATTCCATATAAATTTGGGATAATAAGTGATATTATTTATTTATTTAGAAAACTTTTTATCTATCATATGTGTTGCTATATTGTATACATCTATGTACACATAAGTATGTGTATGTGAATGCATGAAGCCGATAGAATTATGTGTCCATTCATGCGTTCTCACATAATGTACCTTACTAAATTTCATAAAATGCATATTTATTTTTATACATATTAAAATACTTTGAATAATTTAATCATATTTTTAAAGGTCTTTATGGAAGCCTTTACATCTGGAGAGAGTGCATATGATAAATTTTGAACAAATAAGAGAAATTAAATTAATTTTATGTCATTCTTTACCTTTCTGTATTTACGATATCATTTCATCAGTTTCTTATTATAATTAAAATTTATGCACATATATGTAAAAGTTTTTTATGTTATTGTCTCCATCATAAGAATACTCTTACAAAGACTTTAATGCGTACATAGATCAATTATAACAAAATAAATCATATATTATATTATCTAGTGGAAAGTAATTTTATATATAAAAATAACTGAAATATTTTGAGTACGTAATTGTATGAATGCCATTTTATATACATATGATAGCGCTACTCATTTATAAATTTTTTTATGCATGTAAAATTCATGTGTATGTGTATAATTTTTCTTTTTTTTTCGTGATCTTTCATTCCTTTTATTTGTTAGAATATTCGCATTAAAAAATACTAAATTCGCGTACATGCTTATGTGTATACAAACATTTACATATAGGCATTTAGTTAAAGGAATCTTCTTGTGTTACCATCTTATGCATCAACACTGTAGATGTGCATATAATAAAAGTTTATATATATAAGATACATGATGAAAATGTTAAAATTCTGATACATATCTAGGAAGACTATGATCAATGTATAATGATCTCTGAAATAGTTATTTTTCTTAAGATATTAATAAAGAAAAGGAGTATGAACAAAAATATAAGCCACCTAAAGAGGACGGAGATTAAATTAATTATTTGTGCAGTATACTGTTTTAACTATGCACCATATTATATTACGTCAAAATTGCAATCGTACTTTTTATTAACTTTATCAAGTATTACTTTACTGGGTCTTAACTCATTTATTCATTCTATACATTAAGAAAAATAAAACACTATTTTAATAGAAATGTATAACGTGAAAAAGCACAAAGAGAAAAAATAAAAGATATTAATGCGTTGCTGTGCTATAGGACAAAGTTTATGAATACACATATATATACAGGTAAGGCATACTTATGAGTACATACACATTTTTCTGTTACTCACCACGCATAAACAAGCATGTAAGGATATATATCCACGTACTAATGAAATTGATGCACAAACAATATGAATATGCATATTTTGCATATAAAGTATTAATTCATTTGTAAATAAAAAAAAAAAATTATACCATATTTTTTGTTATTTTTTTTTTTATTTAAACATAATAATAATTAATATATGTAAACTTATTTGTAATATGAAACTATTATATATGGTTTACAAGAATAAATTAATTAGAATAAATATGTCAGTAAAATTTTAGTCTAAAGTGAAAGACACTTTGATAAAGCTCCTAAATATCCTCAATTTAATGATAATATTAACATATTTATGCTTTTGTTAACATATTTCAATAGCGCTCATAATAGTATTAGTATTATAGAAGAAATTTAATAGTTCTATAATAATGATGGTTGTAAAAATATTACTTAATAAAGCAATAGGTAAATAATAATTTCATTGGAAATATGAATAATACACGTTAATTAATTTTAAAAAAAAAATTAAAATAAAAAAGTAGTATAACTCATTATTATTATTATAACTGTAAGAACAAATTAAAAGAGACTTAATCTAAAATTGAAAAAAATATATTTATTAGAAATGAATATTACCAGAGATTTTGTATCTACAATATTTTAAGAGATATTTAAGGGATTACTACAAATATATATGTATGAATTAACAGGTATGAGTATATAAAATAAATATATATACTTAGTAATGTTATTTGTTGATATTGCATTCACTCATTTGGGACTTGGTTAAATATTTCAAGAAAAATAAAAATTATTTATAGTTCATTTTTTCATTTTACTGAATATGCATAATTAATTTAAATTTGCATGAATATTTTTAAAAATTATAACATGAATAAATAAATATAGGAAAAAGTTAATTATCTAATAATTACCAGCTAAATTAATTATGCCAAATTTTAGAAAATAATATATAATTATAATCTAGTATGTTTATATAATTTTTATCATTATGTGTTCTTAATAATATATGATATTATTTCCTAAGTTGCGCTCTTATAGTTTTTTATATAAAAATAAATTTTAAATTTATACATAATAATTAAAATGCAAATAAAAAAAACATTTAAAGATCTAAGATCCAGAAGATTTTTAACTATGTTTATATGTATATATATAATATATATGTATGAAAACTTCGAATAAGAAAATTATTATTTTATTCTTGAGCTATTCTATAAGGTAATATATATTTTATAACCTAATTTTAAAGATTTTTTATATTCTCTTTTAATTATTTTTTAGAAAAGTAATTTGATTATACAAATTAATATCGATAAATTATTATACAATTGAAATAGTATAGCTATTATTTTATATTTTTGTAATTGTCTACATTCACTATATTGAAAAAACATTATGGAATATAAATATTTATTCTTTGTAGCTGTATTTAAAAAAATATATAGTTTATTTTATTTTTCTAAATTACAAGAAAGTTGTAATATACTACACGTTGTTTTGTAATATTTATTTATACATCAATAAAAAATATACGCACTTATCTCTTCATTTATAATATCAAATAGAAAAATAACGCATTAAATATTTTTTCAAATTTTTTTTATATTTTATTATATATATTGTTCTGTATTTCCCGAAGATATTAGTTTCTTTTGAAATTTTTTTTTAGTACATTCCTTTTTACATATTTTTTTTTAATTTATCATATTATAATTTTTCTATAACTTACAAATTTATATGTTAAACCAAAAAAAAAAAAAGAAATTAGAAATTATTTAATTCTTAAATTTAATTAATTTATTTTTAGACATAATGCACATACTGTATTATTTCAAGTTATATGAAGTAATAGTATTAAACATTTAATAATATTATACGTATATATAAAAAAGTTAAATTGGATAGTACTTTTTGACGTATAAGTATTTTGCACACTAATTATTTACTAAAGAGGAATATCCAAAATATTCTTGTATAAATGTTCTTTATGTTCTAAGTATATGGAATATATTAGATTATAACTTGTTCTAGAAAAAAAAATTTCTTTTATTATAAATTTTTTTTTCGTACCATGGATATTATTATATTCTATAATATAATTTATGTTTTTTAATTATATAATAGTATTTATAGGTATAACATCTACAAATAATTAAGCTTATTATTAGTAATCTGACAAAAAAATTAATAGCTATATTCATAATATATGCCTGTGTAACAGGTCTCAAAATATATATATTTTTTTTATTCTAATTTTAAAATAAAATGGTTATTCTTAATGGAAAAGTTATTTTGCTTTTTTGAAAAGCACTGATAACTAAAATTCAGAATTGTGCTCTTATATTACTAATGTATATATATATATATTAAGGATTTATTAAAATAATTATTATTAAAAAAAAATATATTTTGATATTTCTTTTTTGATAATAAACTTTATTGCAAAATTTTTCAAAATTATTTTTAAAGTATTCTTTTTTTATTTCTACTTTTAATTGTATTATACTAATACAAATTAGCACCTTTTTTAAAAATAATATAGCAGCGAGAATAAATTTACCTTTTTGTCGAAGTCATGTTAATTTACAGTGAATTTTTTAGTTACTTTTATATATATTATAAAATTCATTAGTTCATACATAAATTAAAAAATGACATTTTTTTAGCTAAAATAATTTTTCTTGTACTTTTTATATGGATATTTTATAATTTCAGTAATGTGTTACAATAACATGGGAGAAAATTTGATGTGTATTTATTTGTTCTTCATGTTATATAAAAATTTATATCTATTTATGTGGAAAATTCATTTGAGTAAGCATGTTTAGTATATTATAAATAATGAAAACTTTTTATTTTCGTTCTAGTGTACCTTTAAAGAATTATTAGTTTGTTAGAACCATACACTTGGAATATTAGATAGAAGAGCTTATATATTATTATCAGAAAATAAGAAGGGAACAAATAATATACGATTTATGATATGTTATTTGAAAATGGATATGATGTTTAAATAGATGACTGTTATAATGTCGATAAAGAATATGATAAAAAGTTTTAGTATATAGATAAAATAATTCAAAAGCTGTAATCAGTAAATTTATTAAGATATCGACTAATGTTTTATATAATCCTTTTTCCGTGATACATATATTTATTGTTAAAAAACTATTATATGTGTGTCTCATTTCTATGTGTATGAAAATAAATTGTACTAATACTTCTAAAAGATAGAAGTTTAGAATATTACTTATTTATAAGTACTGTTCTATAATTGGCTGCGTAGAAATATTTTCCATTAATGTACATTTATTACTTTTTTTATTTCATATCCTATTAGAAAATTTATTATAAATTAGAGAAAGAATACTAATACGATTATATAATTATGTGAAAGGGTGTAAATCTGTATTATTGTTAGTTATTTAATTATATATTTTAGTGATTATTTATATGCTGTTAAAAAACATAGAACTATATATGCCAATAAAGTAGAAGGAAATAAAGTTAAATACAGATTAAAATTAATATAGAGTTATCATATATAATATTCGTTATGTATCTAATAAATATTTTTTTTATTCTTAATGGAATTGTTCTTAAAAAAAATTATTCCTTTTATACTTATAAATTTTTTTTTACGCAACCTAGATAGTATAAAAAGCTTTATTCATACAAAAAATTAAAAAGAAATATATATAATATTTTTAACAGTTATCTTGTTTCTATATTTTATTTAGTATTAAAATTAATTGTTTTGAAATAGTTTAATATTTTGACTTAATATATAAATATATATAATATATTTTTCTTGATTTATAAAAATGTGATATGTTCATTACTATATATTATATATAAAAATATGTGAAATATATTTAAAAATTATATGTGCAAATGTTTTAACTAGAACTGTATTATAATAAATATGTGATTGATTAATTTAATATATAAAATCGCAATTAATATAACGTCGCTCAAATAATGAAATAATTTTTTTTCATCTAATTATTGTAAGTGATCGTTTAAATTATCATTATAAACATTTTATCATATCTGACTTTAAATATTAATGTATTACATCGTTTTTCAATTTATTAAATTTAAATTATTAGTTTTTTTGTAGTGGTATATATTTTTTATTTAAAATAAACACGACAAAACAGCTTTTTAATAAACATATTATAAGATATAAATTTTTCATAAATTATTTGACGTAAAAATATTTTTATAAGATTGTTATATATTTCTTATAATTCAAGAATGAAATTATAAATGAACAATAGTATAATTCTCTTTTAAAAAACAAAATATTAATAAAACCTAATGAATTTAAGAATTTGTGAAACTTTATATTTAAATAAGGAACTTAATGTACATATTTCATTTTACTTTTTACTTACGTAATTGTTGAAGTCAATTCTTTATTATATAAAATATTGTTGATAAAATATGTGCATAAAAACAAATTATATTCATTCTTCGCTTTAATCTAATTAAAGTACATTATTTTGGAAGGATTACTCATATGTTAAAATAAATGTTACAAACATTATTCTATATATTACTTATTACATTTGTAATACATGTCTTTTAAATATACATATTAAATGACTAATGATAAATAAAAGTCTATGATTTTAAAAACTTTTAATTTATGCAAGATGGCATAGAATATATATAATTAAATAATATATCCTTCAAAATTTATGTCACAAAAATAAAAGTTCAATATATATTTACATTGAAATATATACTTTTATAATATATTATTTGAATTTTTATAAATATTATTTTGTGTATATAATATAAGTTATAAATATTGCATAAGTTTATGTAGTGTCTAATGGTAATACTATAGCTAATATAAAGTATAATGTAGCGCAAATTATTTTTTACTTAATATATAATTACTGTTATAATACTGGTATAAAAATTTATATTAATTTAGGAATAACCTCTTATTTCCAAATATAATTTTAACAAAAATTGTATAATTCATAGGAAAGAATTATTGAAAATAGTGAAGCTTTTTTTAAAATATAGAAAAATGTAATATCTATATTCTCTACATTCTGTATTCTATATATACTTAATGTTTCTAAATGTTAAAGAATCATATATATATTTTTTTATTTTATATTGAAAGGAACTAAAAGAAAACTATTTAATTACTTTGTTAAATAAATAATTTATATATTTTAAATATTTATTAATGAATTTACCTCATATTATTTTAATTAAATTTATTTCATTATAAGTAATATTAAGAAAAAAATTTATAGTTTATTTTTAAAGTTAATTTTCTTTCTTTCGTAAAAAATTTAAAGTTATATACTTAGTAAGTTTTTATGAAAAAATAAAAAATAATAAAATAATATTTTTGTCCTCTATAATTAAAGGAATACTATATTATTATATTGTTGTTAGGAATATTACAGTTTTAAATATCTATATTATGGAAAATAAGATTAATATTTCATTATTCAATAAAATTACTATTTTTTTCTTTTTATGTTGGATATGCCATTTTTACATTTATAAGGTATAATAATATTATTTAGTGATATTCATATTATTCCTATATTTCGTGCTCTATTTTTATTAATACTGTTTTTCTACCATTAGATATTTTATTATATAATATAAATAATATTTACATTGTTTTGTTTTTAAGAGTACGATTAAGAAATCTTTAGAAGAAAACTGCAATGATTGTAGAAATTGTTATGAAAGAAATTATCGTTTACTAGCACAATACAAGAAGGATTATTCAAGTGCTTTATGTTTAAAAGAGGAAATGCCAATGAATGGATTTCCTAAAAAAAAGGATACAATTAATGAGAAGAATATTTCAGAAAAAAAGAAACAACCAAATAAATTTCCTTTAGAATTTGCAGGAGGTCTTAGACAAGCATTAAAGGATAAAAGTTGTACATTTGAAACAAAAAAATATTCCCATTTAGAAAAAAAAATATTCAAGGAACTTGATTACACGGATTTTCTTAAAAATAACAAGACAATTAGTACAAAGGTTTACAAAAAAATAATAAGCAAAAAATACGGATTACGAATTGTTTTACCTGTATTATTTTTCTTGTTTTTATTAATAATATTTATACTAGAATGTGCAATGGGATCTTTAGGAAAAACTAGTTTATTGTATGTACTGGGTTTAAACAATAAATATTTAACATCTTTGTCCACAGAAGAACCATGGACATTAATTATAGAATTGATGAAAAAGTTAGGAGGATTCTTTAAACACAGTACACCAAGTGCATCTGGAGCATCTAGGGTATGTCAACTGTGTGAAACTGCAAAAGAAGTTAGTGATATCTGTATTTTAGGACAATTTTTTCGTATTCTAATATATTTTTTACCTTTTATTATATTAAGTATAACTCTAATATCAGGAATAATTTTTTACCATAAAAAAGTTAAAAAATATGAAAAAATAAAATTCAGTAAAAGGTAAGTTACCTAACAAGAAATATTTTTTTTTGTAGAGATATCTTGAATATGAGATAATACTAGTAATATTTATAGTCATGCGCTCAATAAACATGATAATAACTGCTTAAAATTTTATAAGCACCATAAATAAACTTGTTTCTTTTGATATACAACAGTAAATGCATATGTTCTTTGATTTTTGTGAATTATAAGTTTTAATGTTATTCAATTCTTATTATAAATTTTTTTTTCAGCTTAATTGAATATTATTCTTTAATATGTATAATTTTATATTTCAAGAATCTGTTATGAAAGAAAAATATTTTTACGTTAAAATTAACATATAATATCGCAGTAGGTATAATTTTGTTAATAAGCGTTGCTAGTTTATATTTTGTCTGTAAAGAATATAGATTTATATTTTATAAATTCTTTGTGTTTTAAAAGGATTATATGTTTTAGTAATTAGAGAATTCTATAATTACATTAAACTGCAAATAATTGTGTTTTTTATTTTGGTGTTTTATATATAGAAGTTAACACATTCTTTTGCGATGATATATATATGTTAATTTTATCAACAAATGAACTTAATATTTATATTATAAAATATGCATTATGAGACAAATTTTATAGAACTATTTTTTAGTAGTTTTTATTATCAAAGGATTAGTACTTTTTTCATGATTTAAATATGATATTCTAAGTATATAATAAAATATAATATTTATTAAATATTATTTATTTATAATTGTTTAAAAACTTTTTTTCTAAACATTAAAAATTAAATTAAGAGTTCAAAATATTTAAATTTTTATTATTCCTTGCATATGTAGTTTTAATACAATTTTTTAAAATTAATTAAATATTTATTATATTAAAAATATATAAATGAATATACCATATATATTTTTATTTTTTCCTTGGTTAAAGTATTAAATTAATAAAATATGGTTAATAATATTATAATAGATAATATGTTAAATTTGTTTTCGTTAGTTATTATTTATCTTTTCACAATAATATGCCCATATATATTTGTTCATACACTTGCAAGAATCAAATTATTCCTTAGATATAGTGGAAATAAATGTATTGTTTTCTGTAAAGATATAACTATGTATGAAAATGTTTTTTATTTTGTTTTATTATTTATGCTTAACTATAAATATATTAAAGGATAATATTGATTTAAATATATATAAGAACATACGTAGTTAATGTTGATAATATCTAATTCATTTTATTTTTAAAGTTAATTTTTTAAGTAATATTTAATTAAAAAAAAGTACGTTTTTTAGTACATAATTCATAAATATAAAATATAGTTTTTTTGATAGATATTATTTAATAAATAATATTTAAGTTACGTTTTTTTATTTTTCTTTTAAATGTTTAATTAAATAAGTATTATCTACGATGTTTCCCATGCAGCTGTTTTGTAAATAATTTAAATCTATAAAATTTAATTTTTTACAAATTGAATTAAAATCTATACTATAATATTAACAAATTTTTTAGTTGTAACATATAAATATTACGAATTACTGTTTATTCAATTAAAGAACCCATAAACAATTTTTTTTTAAAGAATTCTTAAAACCTACAAAACATGAGAATAGAATCTGTAAGCATTTGAGAATTGAAATATTGAAAATATTGATAATGAGTAATTTAACAAAAGAATGAATTATTTTTATTATTTATTTTATTTTTTTTTTTTTTAATATTATGTATTTCTATAATTTTTTAAAATATTTATTTCATGTGTGGAATATGTTATATGTAAAGATAAGAGAAATAATTCTACCGTGACAGTATGTTTTTTTTTTTTCTTTTATGGAAATATATTAATATTTTTTCCAAATCTTTATATCAAAAAAAAAAAAAATTAAAAAAATTATGTAGATGCATATATAGATTTTTCATATAGAAATAATCGTATAAACTGAATTTAATTAAAAATTATTGTACAGATGTATAATATATGTTTCTATTTTCCTTTAAAATATATATTACTTGATATATCGTGTAATAGCAAATATTTTCAATTGTTTTAATATATGATACATTATAAAATATTTTATGTTCATCGGAATTATCTAAAGAATCTTTTATATTTAACATGATGCAAAATATTAATTCTTTAATATATTATTACTATTATTATAATAATTATTATTTATAAGTATAAAAAATAGTTCCTACAATATATTGTTTATACCTTTAGAATTTTTAGTAAGAAATATCCTTATGATTTGTACTTATTGTATAAATATATTGAACTGTATATGATCTATATTCTCTATGATCTGTATTCTATGTAAACTGATTATTTTATGAAATTATAAGAAATAATATATATTTTTTCTAGTATTATATTTTGAAATGAATTAATAGAAAAATATTATTAATTTAATATATTACAATAAAATAAATATATATTTAAATATTTATGAATAAAATCAAATTGTTTTACATTTATGTATGTTATTTCAATCTTCAAATAACATAATGATAAAAGTTATATTATATACATTTAAATTTATTTTACATTTTATATATTGTAAAATCAATTATAGTTATATAAATTTTATTGTTGATTTATAAAGATATAATATAAATAAATTTCTAAATAAATCTAGCTCCATTTTTCATTAGAACCATATTATATTATTATTATTATTTTTTTTTTAAATAAATTAAAATATTAAATATTTACTTAATAAATAAAGAAATGAGGACAAAAATATTTATTGAAATGTTTGCGTTTATCGTTCTTACATGGATATGCAATCTTAACCATTATATGGTATAATAACATCATATATGTATATTTTTTATTATTTATATTTTTCGCATTTTATTTTTGTTAACATAGTATTTTATTATTAGTTAATTTATTCAAATTAAAAATTAATATTTATGTTTTTAGAATATGTTTATTGAATCCACGGAAAGAAAATATATCTCCGGTATAATATTAGATAAAAGAAATTATAGAATACTAGAAAAAAGTAAACACGATATGCATCCAAATGTTGTATGCTTAAAAGAAAAGATTCCAAATAATGAAGATATTAAATATAAAAATATATATAATAATGCAAAAGGGTCTAATGGAAGAAACAAACAATCAAATAGAAGTTTATTAAATAAGGCACAATACTATACAGAAGTAATAGATTATAATAATGGAATGTTTGATGGAAAACATTTCCATTTTGAAAAAAAATGGATTAAGAAAAAAGATTATGATGATTTTCTTGAGAAAAAAAGGAGAATTTGTAATATAGCTTTAAAAAAAATAAAATTTAAAAATTACGGATATATAGTTGCTATGTTTGTTATTTTTTTCTTCTTTGGAATAGGAGTACCAGTATTATCTAACTTGGATTCTTTGGATACAGCATGGAAAGGGCTGGACGATAAAAATATATTGAAAATTTTATATGATGCCGTAAAAAAGTGGGATCAAACCGTAAATTCCTATATTTATTTTACATTATTTAGTGTACTAATGCTTACATTGATTATTGTGCTTGTAAAAGGAATTTGTAAAATCTTAAGAAATAATGAAAAATATAATAAAATTAAGTTGATAACTGAGTAAAGTAAATAATAATAAATATACATTTTTCTCCAATTAATTCAATAACATTAAGTAATATTTATAATATTTTTATTGATATGCTTAATATATATGAATATAATTTCTAAAATATTATAAATTCATATTTATATTAGTCTTTTTGATACACAAAAATATAAATATATGTTTCTCGATTTTTGTGAATTTTGAACGCTTAAATGATTTACAATTTCTACTATAATGAATAATGTAAGCTTAACTAAATATACATATTATATTAATTATATTTTTACATATAAATAGATTTCTATGAATAACATATATCTGTGCTTTGAAGTGAATAAATAATAGTTATTCATATAATTTTATAGAACTCAGTTAAATTATATTTTAACTAATAATTAGTGTTTCCTATTCTGTACGCTGCTTTATTCTAAAATTACTATTTGTTATGGTAATTGAAGGAAAAAATATTGTTTGTTTTGTATTAACAATACACATTTCTTGTTTAGTATTTAATAAAACTATGTGAGCACATCGTGCTTAACTGTCATATATATAAATATATATTTTTACATTAAAAAACCATTAATATTTACTTTATATAATATTTTTTATGATATGTATGTACCAGAATATATTTAATGAAAAAATATTCTTGAAAATCCTTTGGTTTTGTTCTTATTGAATAATTCTGAAAATATAAATATATAATAAATTAATATCGTTTTGAATATGGAAAATTAATAAGTTTTTAATATTTTGTGTATTATGAAACTTCATAATTAATTGAAGGGAAAAAACGAATTATTATATTGATATTGTTCCTAATTATAGTGTTGAATCTATTCTTAATAAATTTTTTAATGTATATTATATTGAAAATATATTAAATAATGTTTTTATTTTCTATCTCATTGAAAAATGGTATTTGTGAATAATATTTAATCAGATATGAATAGGTAAAATTTTTACTTATTTAGATTGTAACACTTAACATTAAAATCTCTATTAAAAGAATTAGAATATTTCTATTAATATGTTGAAACGGAATATATAATATATATATTCATGTTTGTTTTTGAAAATTTATATAAAAGTAATTTTGTTTAATTTTATCTATATTTTCTAAAACATTCTGAGCATTTTGTTAAAAAAATGTAACATTGTTGTATGTTTACTTTTTTAATCTTTTAATATAATAGTATTTCTTATTTTTAATTAGCGAGAATATTATGAGAACATATGAAGTTTTCAAATTATCAATGATATAACATTTTTTATAAAATTTTTTTATAATTATTTGACTAGTATAATATATTTTATTGGATGTTTATATTAAACACATTTGAGTTCAATGCCCAAAAAATATTTTATAATTTATATTTTATTTATATATTATTTCATATTACTTATTATATCCATGATTGAATATTTACGGAACAAAATATATGTTGAATCATTTGAAATGATAGTTATATAATAAGTATATATAAACTATATAGCTTAAATATATTTTTATATTAATATAAATATTTTTAATTTAATTTGGCTTAAATATATCAAAGCTTCTAATTTCATTTTCTGATAATATCCTTGCAATTACTTTCACAAATCAATAATAATTACATTATATGTACCGAATTCTTGATATATTTAATGTGACACAAATATTGAATTAATAACAGTAAAATCCTTATTTTTATTAATAATAAATGTTACAAGTTTTGTTATTTTATGTAATTTTATCAATTTTTTTTTGGATAAATTTTTGTAAAACTTTATTTTATTATCCTACTATAGTAAGAATTATGTGCTTGTTTTAGTATCATCTAAACATTACAATAATGAATTCTGATTTTACAGATTATGTGCTATTAAAAATACAATTATTTAAAATTTTTTTTAAAATTATACTAACTTGTTTTAATATATGAAACATTTATAACAAATATCTAATTAAAAAATGACTAACATATTTTTAAGGGTTCCATTTCATTTCCTCTTCTCTGTATGTTATTATATTATAAAATCTGAAACATAATCACAGTATCGTAAGAATAGAACATTAATAATATACTAATGAAATGTATTAACTTTAGTAGTTAAATATTGGAAAATTTTATAAGTGTTTTAATATTTATTGTTAGATATACTTTTGTTTGTTTTATCCGTATTTTCTTTCTAATTTATAGCCTTTTGTTAAATGGGTTACAAATTCCTTGTTTATTATTACCAATTTTCTTAACAAAAGAATACTTCCATTAATTAAAAAAAGGAGTTTATCCATTTTATGTTTTTTCTCTACCTTTAAAATATTTAATTAAATATGATTTTTGTAAATTATTTACCAATATTTTCTACTGCTTCGCTTCTTTGTGAATCCTTTCCCCACTTATCAGTCACTTTTTCTGCATGAATATACAAATTCATCATTACGTGCCATTCCCATAACAAACCAACTTTTCCACCTTTTATATCCGTTATATTTGGTTTATGTATGAGTTAATTCATGATATATATGTTTTGTCTAAGAACATACTTCTTTATATATTAAATTATGCAATTTTTTTATTTTTCATTAATATGGAATATTGCATTACAATATATATTGGAAAATGAGGAAAAAAGGGAAAAATATTGCCTTTTATTTTTTGTTATTAAAAATTAAACAAAAAAAAAGTATATATATTTGTATGTAAAGAGGTAATACAATGAAAAATATTTTTAAAGGGATACTTTATTACAAGAAATGAAGAAAAAAGGAAATAATAAAATTTTAGATAATATATTAACTCTGCAACTGTAGAAAAAAGAAATATTCAATTGAAAACCATCTTCCAGAAGTATAATAAATAAAATAAATATAAAAATGTACTAGAAAATATTTAAATATTTTAATCCTTTATAATAATAGTTAAATATATAGCGTGTAATCCTTTCAATTTATATTATATAAAATAATACAAAAACTTCATACACATAATTTTGAATAATATTATTAAATGTCATAATGTGCAACATTATAATTAAAAATGATTCTTAACTCTTATTTATCTAATAAAAATATAATAACCTTAAAGTCAATAAATTCAGGGTAATTTATATATATCCTTTTACAAATTAAACAAACACAGCTCATGTTATATAGTGCAAAGTACATTTTTTTTTTATTCAATTTTTTTTTAATATTAAAGAGATAAAAAAATTTATTCAAATGAGGATTTATATACTTTTTTTTTTAATTTTAACTGTAGAATGAAATGTTTATATTCGCACTAATAAATTTAAATCTAAGGAAAAGTGTTTAATTATATGATATATACTAATTATAGAAGTATGATTATGATATATGGAAATAAATATTGTAATAACTAAGAATTATCTGTGTAATAAAAACACATAATGTTATATATTATTATAAATATTAAATTATTTTTATAACTTACAAGAAAAAAACAAAAGTACTTTTTTAAAATATTATATTTTACATATACTAAATAAATTCAATAACAAAAAAAAAATGTAAAAAAATAAACACTATATAAACACAAATACAATAAATGCTAATAAATTTAAAAATAAATAGTGATTTTTTATTTAGGTTTCTAAAATTACATTTACCATTATATAAGTATTCTATGTTTTGAGTTAATGTAATTTTTCAAATGTAAACACTACCCTCTTCAATTTTTGTTTTCAGTGATCCAGCTTTATTTTTATTATACTTTTTTTTTTTTTAGAATAGCCATCTTCTTCCTTTAAGAAAAATATAAGATATTTACTTCACATGACTCTATTATGAAAAATAGTTAACTTATAAATCTCTATTTTATATATTTTTCATTATGCATATTTTTCTGTCTCCTAGCCTTCATTTTTGCATGATGAAATATCCACCTTGGAAATTAAATAGAAGAAAATTTTGTAATTACATTCCGTTCATTTTTATATAATATTTATTATTTTTATTCACAAGTCTATTTCATCTTTTTTTCTTTAATCCACCCATTCCAGTATTTATTTTCTATCCAATTTATATAAAAGGATATTAACCAATTATTATAAGCCCCCATAGTTTTTATGCACCACTGTGTCAACTTTGGGTTATTGTTATCTACATAATTTTTATCAATACGCTTAATTAAAAGGTCCCACTGTTTCTTTTCATTTTTTCTTCTTTTTACCCAATATAAAAAGGATGAAACTTTTATATAAATATCTGGATCTTCATGTAATGCTTTTTCATTCGAATGTACCCAATAACGCTCTTCGTAAAATCTATATGGATCTGAATTCCATTTATATTTCTTCGTTTTACTCCAGTTAATCAATTTGGATGTCATAATTTTATTGTAGGAGGATATATTTTCGTTGAACCAACTTTCAAAATCTGATATTATATAATCTAATCCACGTGTTCGGAACCACTCTATCCATTCATCGTCACTCCAGTTAGAACATACATCATAAAGATCTGACTGATATTCTTCGTGCATTCTGGGATTATAATGCGACCATTTTTCCTCTAATCTGTACAAAAAATTATTAAATGCTTCATTTTTGTTTTTTAACCAAGCAGCATGTTCCTTTTCAAAATCTTCTATCATTTCTTTTTCCTGTTTCCTCAACCATAATTCCAAATCAAATGTTTTACGTGATTCTGATAGAATGTTTTTCTCTGTCGTTTGTCTTAAATATGCTATTGGCATATCTTCAGAAGTAGTATAAGATTTACAAAGTAGAGGTTTTGTTTTTCCAGTACATATCTAAATAAAATATAAAAAAGAATATATGTTTTTTATATTAACATAATTTTTAAATAGAATTAGCTAAAATTTAAATATATTTATTTGAAATATTTTATATTACCCCACTACAGCAACCATTAACATTTTCAGAGGTAGAAGATAATTTAAATACAATAGCGGAAGCTGATACAATAAAGATTAATGATTTCATATTAAATATTTTATAGTTTTATTTTATATTATTTATTTTTCAATAAAATATATTAAATTACAAAAGCATGAACTTTAAAATAATAAGTATAAAAATAACGCGGAACATGAGAAAATGGTTTACAAAAAGTATTTAAATTACTATTTAAAAAAAAATAATAAAATAAAAATTTTTCAATGAAAAAAATATGGATCCAAAAAATTAAGAATTATAATTTTTATAATAAGGTTAAAATAATTCTATAGAGAAACACCTATATTTACTTAAATGTAATTAAATATTTATTTATGTACCTGTGTCAACTTACAATATTTTAATAATATTTAATTATTTTTTTTATTATTTTTTTTTTAAATATTTAATTTTAAAATATAAATAATAATAAAATATAGGATTATTGTAAAACTTAAACTAAACATGTATATGTATATATATATATGTATATATATATATGTATATATATATATATAGATAGAAAGATAAAATTTCAAGCGTTATATAAGTAATCCAATTCGTTACTTTTTAACACATAAGTATATCATCAATATTATCGACATATGTTTTATTAATAAATACCTTATCTCTTTATTAACATTCTTGTTATTATAATTTTTTTTTTTTATGAAAATATTATTCTGCGTAATTATGTGAATATAATAAATATAATAATTTAGAAATGAATATAAAAATTAAATTAGAAAAAAATACAAAAAACTAAAAATTACAATATTGAATTTATACTTAAATTTTGTTTAAACATAATTGACAATTATACAGAGAATAATAATAAGGAATTAAAAAAAAACTTTTTAATATTTAAAATGGATAGTATTTTCCTTAGGTTTTTTTACACTTTTTTTCAAAATTTTAGGAGTTTTTTTAATTTTGTTTTTTATTTTTCTAATCGTTCTATTATTTCCTGAATTTATTTTATGTATTATATATATTCTTCTTAGTTTTTTATTTTTATTCTCTTTTTACTTTATATCTTAATTTTTTAAACTTTTTTAATTATTTTTTCTTTTTTTTGTGTTAATTATTGTTTCATTTTTTTATTTTATTTTTTGCTTCATATTTTATATTTTTTGTACAATTTTTTTTTATTAATAAACGAAGTTCTGTAAAATAAATTATGATGCTTGCTATTATTTTTGACACAATTTGTTTAATTAAAAGAAACATTATTTACATATTTTTATTATTTAATTTTTTTACTGATTGAATATTTCTTATATTAAAATATAAGAATAAATATAATGAAATATCCTAAGAAAAAATTATTATATATCTTTTTGTTTGGTATGAATTTTAATAATTCTAATGAAAACGGAATAACAATTTGCTTGTATAATTTTTTACTATTATACGTTAATAACAGGAATATTATTTGTTATATAAATAAAATTTTATAATGAAAACTTTTTTTATTTATTAATATATTGTAAGAATTGTAATATTAAAAAATTTTAATTAATATTTTTAGAATATTTTTAAAAAATATTTAAAAAAAAAATTTTTCTAATAGGAAGTAAAATATTATAAAAAATATGTGTATCAAACTTTTTATGGTTGTTGAAATATGCGCAAAAAGGTAAAAAGAGGTTTATATTTTAAAAGGAAAAATTAACTTATTAAATGTGAAAGTGAATATTTAGTTAAAAATTAATATCATGTTTTAGTGAGGACATAAAATGATAATATCATAAAATATATTTATATAGCATAGCATGACAAATGAATAATAATATTGCAAAACGGATTTGATATATTATTTCCATGATTTACTATAAAGTTGTTATTTTTAATAATATTTTATAAATCATTAATAATTATTATTTTACATTTTAGCAATTTATAACTAATACAATAAATAATACAATCCTTTAGAAATATTATTATATAACACTTCCTAATTGAGAATGGCTCCCACAGTTGTAGTAAAATATAAAGCAAAATGATTTGTGCTATCTTTTTCCTATTTTCCTATGAATGGAAAAACATTATTTTTATCAATATATATATATATATATATATGTAAATGTGTTTCGTTTATAATGCCATATATATTATGGATAAAATGAATTTCGTTATTAAGAAATAAAATTTTTAAATATAATTTTTTAATTTGGAGAAAAAATAAATAATTTAAAAGAACACAAATATATCTAATAGATAAATGTTTAAAGATATACAATAAATGAACGCTATTAATATGCAAACATCAATTAACTCATAACAGATTAAGATGTTTTCATTAAGTACATAGTATACATTTTTCTATAATGTAACTTATAATATAAATTTTCCGTAAATTATCATTTTGTTTTCATAAGTAGTTTTTTTCCTTTTTTTTTTTTTTTATTAACAAAATCTTTATATAAATTAAAATATGAAACGGTCGAACTATGGGAATGTAAAAAAGATACAAATAAATATATTTATAAATGTGAAAATAACTAAATATTATGAAGTAATAGGATAAAATAGAATTATAGAAATTTTTGTAATAATATTGTATTAATTCAAGAATAGTGTTACAGTATATTTATTTTATTTTGTTTCCTTATTCCAAATTATAATTTTTTCCAAGTTTAACTTTTTCTAAAATATTAATATTAACTGCATTTTTGTATAGGTATATTAATATCTTATTACTTTTATTGAAGCAAGTTTTAATATATTGTTTTAATGGATAATATTACAGAAATAAAGAACGTATATATAATTGTAATATATTTGAAGTGCTTCAATTTCAAACTTCATATTTAATGATTTTTTTTTTTTTTTTATTACTTATTACTTTATATTCATTTTCTTTATTTTTTAGAGACATTACAAAATTTAAATAATATATTTCATTAACAGACATTTTTCTTATATATGATCTAGATGTATTTTGGATGTATACCTATAAATTTATAATATCTGTTTTTCTTCTATTTCATCATATTTGTCTAGTGCCCCATAGTTAACTACATAATTTCCATATTTGTTATCTTCTCTTATCAAGTTTTCTATCTCATTCCTGAAACTATCATTTCCTATATGAGCATGGATTTCTTTATTTTGTCTATATCCTAAATCATTGCTGCTATATTCAATTATATTTTCTGTAATTTCTGGTATTTTATCTGAACTTAATCTTTTTTTCAATTCATTTAAGGAACTATCGAAATATGATTCGCTATTTTCAAAGTTCACCTCGTTTTTACATTCTTCTAATATAGTCATAAAAACTAGAATAAATAGCTTTCTTACTAATTTTCGTTTTACATATTTATAGAATTCTTCATAATTTTCCTTGATTTGGAATTCTTCTATATTCATTAATGATACATAATTTTTAGTATCTTCATTTAGATATTCATCTGATATATTGTGAAAATCCTCTGAGAATTCATTGAAGCATTCTTGTTCCAAATATTGCTCTATAATAGTACCCTTTTTTGATATCCATTGTTTCCATATATCTTTTTCTCTTTCTAAAAATAGAACTTTGTGATTTTCATTAGAAGATTTTATTTTTAATTTTACCATTTCTTTCATATAAGCTAGTTCTTCTTTCCATTCATTTTTTAAATTATTAAACCAATCCATTTTTTTCAATTTTTCAGAAATATATCTATGTCTTTCTATCCATTTATTCCATAGAATATTTTGTTTTGGAATATCATTGCTACTTTTAATATTTTGTGTTATTAAATCATCATTTGTTAAATTAGAATAGACATTATATTCCTTTTTTGTGATCTCATCTATGCATATTTTTAAGAATTCTTCTTTGTTGTTTTCCCATTCTTCATTTCTGCATTCTTCGAGTACTTCCATATGTACTTCTATTATGGTTTTGGATCTGTCTTTTTTTCGATTTGACAAGTTTATATTTTTTTTAAATTCATTTATTTTAATTTTTTTTACGATTTCTTTTTCATCAAATATTGGGTGTTCTAAAAGATCATCTGTTAAAAACTTACTTTTGTGTTTAGAAAATGAAGGTACTAGTAATCTCAAGAATTTCACGTGCCTTCGTTTTATTTTATTTTTTTTTTTAATTATTCCTATTAAAGCGTACTATAAAAAAAAATTTATTATATAATAAATTATTACAGTAATAAAATTTTTATATTATTTTAAAATTTTAATTTTTATTTTACTTTAATAAACAGGCATAATAAAATAATAACTATTGAGTTTATTAAAATTGACGATATATTTGTGTTACTCATGTTTTCTGCTGAACCTATAAGAACATTTTAAAAATGTGTATTACTTTTAGCAGTTATATCAAAAGTATTTTATGTAAAATTCTTTGTACCTGGAATTTTAGAGAGTTTAGAACTAAGAGGAAATCTTGATGGAAGAACTGATAAGGTAGGAGATGACGGAGCATTATCAGGAGGAGATTCTTCGCTTTCGGGAACTATTTTTGGTAATGCAGGATCTACTTGTGTTACTTGATATTTATTTTTAGTTCCTGTATTAGGTATTGACGTTTCTTCTTGTGCAGATGATGGGCCTGGAATTTCTTCAGCTACACGTTGCTCATCTAAAAGCTCGAATGACGACGATTCTTGAAGTTGAGTTTGTGAATCATGATAAATCTGCTGTTTAGTCTCATTATCAGTTTCATCTGGAGCATGTGTGCCTTCGTTTTCTGCATGAGGTGTTGATAAATCTTGATCTTTAACTGGAGCTTCCATTTGTGTATCGCTAACCTTTTTCTCAGATACAAAATTACAATTTTTATCTATGTAGGAGGATGAGCATTCAGGAGGTTCTTTAAAAGTTTCTTCATCCATTATGTTACACGTGGATTTTTTTTTTGTTTTATAACAATGTTTAAAGAGATTTTTATTTTTTTCAAAGTAAAACTTCCTATCCTCAAGCCATTCCTTATATTCTCTACATTTCATTAAATATTCATTAGTACAATTACTTGGGTAATTTTTTTTTAACGCTTTTATTTGATTCAGATCTGTCCTTCTTTTATCACAGAAATCTTCTTCTTGATATTTTAATTGTAAAATTTCTTTATCTTTTTGCTCTAAAATCATAGGACATCCTCCATGATGATTAGTTAGATTATTATAGTAACGTTTCAACCAATGCTTTAATGCTAGTTCCCACATTGTTTGATTCTCATATCTTGGTGCAACCTTTTTATTAATTAGGTAATCAGCCAATCCTAAGCATTCTTGCCTAAATGTTTGTTTATTTTTCTCATTTTTTAAGGTAGAAGTTTTATTTTGTATATAGTCTTGAATAGCTTTAAATGTGGGTTTTACAACGTAACTCCATACCGTCAAACCGTGGAAAGTCGAATACTAAATTTAAAAGAATTATTAAAAATTATTTAAGGATTAATTTATATCGTAATTGTACTATCATTTTTTTTTATCATAAATAAATAATATATGCAAAAATTTAATCATATTAAAAAGCAGTAAATATTACCGATGTTATACAATTGTCCATAATGATTCTATATTATACTCTAGTTTGTTGTAAATAAAAATATAAAAGAGAAATACAAATTTATATCTTTTATCAATTTAGTATTTTTAAAACTTATATATATTAATTAAAAGAAACTCTTAAATGATCAATTCATAGTAATTCATACGAGAAGTATAATGTAGTTGAATACATTAATATTTATTTTATGGATTTTTTTTTTTTTTTACCTTATATATATCACAACTGTTGATATATTCTAGTAATATTATTATATTAAATCACAGTTAAGTATATATTCTTATAAAAAAACTTCATAATTCTTGTATTGAGAAAACGTTAAATAGCCACCTAAATAAAATTACGTACAAGTAATATCATTAACATAATATTTACTGTATAAAAATGTTATTAATATACGTAATGAAGTTTTAATTTATTTTTTATTAACACAGATATATGTATATATAAATTTTATTACATTTATTAATATAAATTACACTTTTTATTCTATATTTCCGAAAATATATTATTTATAGTACAAATAATTGTTCGTACTGATCGTTTTCTTTTTATTGTGTTAATTTTATACTTACGTTTTGTATAAAATATTATGGTGTTATAATTATTATGTTAATATTTTTTTATATTTTCTACATTATATTTGGATTTGAGAATTAAAAATATATAAATTAAATCACATTGTTTCTATAGTTGTGAAAAGTATACATTATTATAATATACATATAACATTTCATATTATGTACATATGAGACACCTAAAAATAAATGATTTATGGTATATAGGTTATTCTATAAGGTAGTTTTAAAAATATACTTCATTATATACATAGATACTTCTCGATATGCCTGTTGTCACTTTTGGATATAAATTATTTAATATTATCTAAATTTTAATTAATAAAATGCATTAGTTATATTAAATAATTAAAATTATTTTGAATACTTATACATAATATGAAAAATTATTAGTACACTCTATAGCGCAATTAATTAAATCATATAATTAAAAAAGGTAAAACAAATGATAACCTTTTAATGAGTAATAATAATATAATTCCGTGTAAATAGAATAATAACTTACATTATTTGATAAACGTACAGTGATATTTCACGATTATTTTTTTGTAAATATTCATAGGTATATTTTAATATGCATATTAAAATAATGCTTTTTAGTTTTAGTTTTTATTCTTCATTTGAGAGATATATGAAAATATATTTTTAACACTATATAAAAATGTTTATTTGGCAGGTAAAATAAATAATATAATATGTTAAATCATAATGCGTTTAAAAAAATTAGTTGGTAAATAAAATTACAGAACAATTTAAACATAACACGAAATTCATTGATTATTCTATCATAATATAAATAAACTATTACATTTTATAATGTTTCATTTGAAATAAAAATATAACGATAAATAATGGTGTGGAAAATAAACGAACAAAATAAAATATATATATTTTAATATAAATTTTTGTAAATAATTACATAAGATAAAAAATTCAGCTTTTATATTTATGATTAAACAATTCTTTATTTAATGTATTATTGGTTTAATTTTTTTTATTTTTTGAACATATATTTATGAAAATTGTTTGATTTATTCTTTCTTTTTATTTTAATCCCTAATATCCTCTCCTATTTTTTTTTTAAATATATTGATTTATAACGATATATATGGGAATATATATAAATAAAATTTATCGTTTTTTAGAATGGTATATTTAAATTATTTTATTTGAATACATTATAAATCTGATAAAAATAATACATAAAATAAATATAAATTGTGGTGATATATAGAAACATAAAAGAAAATATAGCTTATTAAAATGTAAGAAAATATGCTCAAAGAAGTGCCTAATAGTTTACAAAAGTATACAACAATTTTTTTCTTTTTTTTTTGTTTGTTTTACTCTTTTATAAGTATATTAAAATATTTTTTTTTTAATATATTTTTAAATATATTTTTTTAAATATATTATTGATTATATCATATAATCATACATTTTGTGCGTCATAATTAATTTAGATTAATGAAAAATTAAAATAATATATATTTATATGAATTATTGAATATTTTGTTATACCACTACGATTGTTTTATTTATTTATATATTTGTAAAGCATTTTTTAATATTAAATAAGATATATGGAAAAATTAAATTTTTCATATCAAATAGGCTATTGGAATTCCATTACATATATATATATATATATATATATATATATATATATTAATGACGTAGAGCAGGAAGTAAATGGATGTATATATATGATTAATCCAATTTAAGTTTATTAAGTGAATTTAATCAATATATTATAATTTTTTCTTATTTAATATATATAATTACCGAGTACCCTAGCTGACATGTATGATATTATTAAAAGCCTTTAACAATTTAAATTTATAATTTATATTATTTCATAAAAAAAGTTTTCATAATATATATATTATAATAGTGAATACAGCATTAAAAAAAATATAAATGAAAAATATTATTAAAAGAATTATTTTCTGATAAACATCTTTTGATTTTAAGTATAATCTTTTAGTTATATATGTAAATATATAGTCGCATCATATTATACAAAACACGTGTTTTTATATATAATTTTATCCATAATTTAATGAGTTTTATTTATTTACATTATTTTAATGTAAAATATATGATATTATAGTAACGTTTTAATTAATACATTTTAATCTTAATGTATTATATATTACTGTTTTATGGGCAATTTATATAACATCATATTGTATGGATTTAGCAAGGATTTTTTAAAATTAGAGTTCTATAATTTATTATGCTTCTTATTATTTTATTATAAGAATAAAATATTATTATGTATGTCTATTTATACATTAAATGATAATATATTCTTACTATTACAAATATTTATGCAATATAATGATAATTCTCTTTATCATCACATCTATAGATAAAGTAATGATTAACAAATTATTATTTTATCCTGTCTATTAATTTTACATTTATATATAATGTGGATTGTTTCCTACAAGAAGCAGAGTGTATCCTAAAAACGTATATCTTAAACAATAATATGGATATTGGTTATGCATTTAAAATCTATAATTCTTCATATTTTCAATATTTATATCTTATAACTTATATTTTGTCATAAAATATTGGTACATTAATATTTTGTATCTTTTTAAAACTTATTAACAAAGATCTTTATATATGAAATTTTTATAGTTTTGTTAGAATAATTCTCTTAAAATATTATATTTCTGGTAATTATTTTAAAAAAAGTTATTAGAGCCTTTTTTCTTTTTGGTGTTTTTTTAAAACACCTTTCAATTTACTTGTTCAATAATTTGTTTTGTAACTACAAAAGTTATTATTATTGAACTTTTATAAATTAGAGTTATTTACACAATAGTGTTCTATATAGTATGTACTGTGAGTTACATATGTATAATAATTTTCAGAACAGTGATTAGTTCTTTAATCATTTTGTTCATCTAAATATTTCAATATTTTATTTTATTTTTTTATTGATAGCAGTATCATTTTTTAAATGAAGTTAAATAATATTAAAAAATATAGTTATTTGTAAGATATCAATACAACAATAATTTGTTGTAATAGATTATGTGGATTGAAGAGTAGAATTATTATTTTTCGTAGGAATAATGTGTAGTTCAACAAAAAAAAATAAATATGAAAAATAATAGTGTAAATGTTAATGAAATTATTGGAAATTTTAGACAAATTCGTACTACATATTATTGTAATATGTTTATTCTCATGCGTTTGACCGCTAGACTGAATGCCTTATAAGAACAGCAATTCATTAAAACATAGAAGCTTCATACACTTCATTAATAAATTTTATAAGTAGTAACCTATTGCTGTTAGTTATATAATTTTTACAAGTTCCATATTAATATTTGAAAATTTGCAATTTCAAGCAAAAATTATTTATCTCTTGTACAATATATATATATTATTATATCGCAGGTTTGATTTTTCAAAATTCACAAAAAGTCTATGTATTTATTGAATATTATGAACTTTTCGGAAACAGTATAACATATATATTAAAAAAAAAAAGGGGGTGGTTATGAAGTTTTTCTTATTTTAAAATAAAAAATATAAATATAGATAACCTAATTATATCTGTAACCTTACAAATGATATATTAAATTCTATATAAATTGAATATTGAAGTGAATATTTCATAATTAGTAAATATTTTACTATATAACTTTTATAAATATTATTATGATAATATGAAATTTAATATTATTTATTATATAACTATTTTTATTTTAATGTATTATATATATAAAAGGCATAATATGAAAAGCACGTAAATTTTATTAAAATATATATATATATATATATACATATGGTTACATATATAAGCTATTTTATATACACATAATAAGTAGATATTTTAATATTTTACAAGAAAATTAATATATTTTCTAATGAAATTTAAATTAAAAATAAAATATAAATAATTTAGATAAATAAAGATATACTGTTTAAAAAGGACAAAAAAAAATATTTATAAATCTTAGGTGTTACCAAAAATGCAAAAGTCCATTTATATCTAATTTAACATAATTTTATAATATACTGCACTTACGTTTTATAGTGATTTTATGTTATATATTTATGTTTTTGTATATATAAAAAATAGTTTATTGTATATATTATATAGTAACATTATCTGTAATAAAAGAACGAAAACTGAAAAGTGTGAGAAAAGGAACAAGTAACGAAATAAGTGTGTTCATAAATATGATATATATACATATATATACAATAAAATAATAAAAATATAATAATGTTAATTTTTTTTAGTTCTAAAATGGGGATATAAATTTATCTATTTTTACTCTTTTTTAATTTTTTATATATACGCTTAGAATATAGTACTTCTTCAGAACAGTAGTATAAAGTTATATTTCAGATGTTTACAATATTTTTTGGTGCTCATCATATTATTACAATTAATGTTCTCTTTTCAATAACGTATAAGGTTTAGAAAAATTTTAGCACAATATATTATCGTTGTTAAAAGTTTGTTTAATAGAATATTATTTATATATTTATGTAGGTTTATTATAGAGTAGCAGTAAAATATGTTCCTCACACCTAGCACCTTTATAAAAATAAATAAAAAATAATAATTTCTTCTTAAAATTTTTAATAGAAAAAGTAATGTATCACATATAGTAGTATATTATATTGTTATTTGTTTTAATTGGTTATATGAATGTTATATCCTGTATATTATTAATAAATTTGTTACCATTTAATATATTTTTATATAATGAAAAAGTATGAAATATTTTTTTAACATTATTTTCCATTCCCTCTCTCTCTAATTTTTTTTTTTTTTTACTTCAATAATATTTCTTCTAAATATAAATAATTAATTAAAAATATATAAAATTACTACTTAACTAAATATATATTTTTTTTTTTTTAAATAATGTTATAAATTAAACTTAAATTAAAATTATATTTTTGAAATAATATGATAGAAAAATAAAAAAATAAATATATAAGTGATTTTAAAATATTTATTTATTCATACAAAAGATGGTAAACTATAAAAAAGAATTTTTAATTGTGTTATTGATTACTAAAGTGGGAATGTATCAAAAGTGTAACTAACAATTTTTTTATAATTTACATAACACAGAATGTTGTTTTTTTCGATTATTATTACTTTTATTATATAGTTACGATAATTAGTATTTTACTAAAAATGATTATTTATCAAGAATATAATGTTTATAAAATAAAAATTATCAACATGAAAAAATAATTAAAATTAAAAATTGTTTTAACCTTTATAGTAATACATTATTACAAATATACTGTATACATTCTATATTATATCGAAAGTTAAATATTTTCAAATAATAGGAAATGAAATTTTTTTCTCTTCATTTATCATGAAAAGGATTTACAAAAATATTATTTAATTAGTACACTAAATGAAATAATAAAATAATGTATTAGAATAATTACTAATAAATTTAAATCATTTTATTTTAATGAAAGTTTATTTTTTATGAATATTGTTAAGGTAAACATTTTATAATACCTTTTTAAATGTATATATTTTTTTTTATATATGTTGTAAAATTCATTACAGTTATATACATTTCATTGAGTAATTACGAAGAAATAATAAATTCTTTTTTTTTTTTTTTTAAATAAACTAACGTACACCATTATTAATATATTATATTATTATTAATTTTTTTTTTTTTCCAAATATATTAATAATATCAAAGATGTATATCAAGGAACAAAATATCAAAACTCTGTTTTTAATTAAAATTTCTATGCTTATTCTTTTTACTTGGTTATGCCATTTTATAAATGACATGGTATGATAATATTATATAAGGAAATTGTTGGGTATATATTTTGTTAGTGTTTTTTTTTTTTATAAATACTACTTTTTATAATGGAATTATTTATTCTATTAAATAAAAAATATTTACATTTTTCTTTTTTCTAGAATGGGTTTATCAAGTCTTCGGATGAGAGTTACACTCTTGGTAGAGTTTTAAAAAAAAGAACCTATAGATTACTAGCTGAATATAAAGAGGGTAAGGGCTCAAATATTGTAGTATTAAAAGATATGCCAAATTATAAAGAGTGTAAAAATAAAGATAAATCTAATAATAAAAAAGGGGGAATACTGAAAAATGGGAAACCCAATAAATCATTAAGTAAGAAGAGATTCTATATAAAACTTACGGATTATAATGATGGAATGTATGATAAAAAATATTTAAATTTTGAAAAAAAATGGATTAGAAAAAATGATTATGAGATCTTCCAAGAACAGAATAAAAGAATTAGTGATAAAAATTTAAAAAAAATAAAATTTAGAAGTTACGGATTTGCAGTTGCTGTTTTTTTTCTTTTTTTCTTGTTTGGAATAGGATTCCCTATATTACAAGGTTTGGAGCTGCTGAAGCCTCTACAGACGCAGCTTTTAGGGCTACTAACTATTTTTTCTTTCAATCCTACTGCAGTACAAGACTATATTTGTTCAATATTTTATGGAGTACTTATTATTATTTTAGCTATCGTAATTATAACAACTATACCTAAGATCTTAATAAATAATGAAGAATATAAAAAATTTAAGTTAATGAATGTACAAAAAGAACAATGAGTAGAATGAATTTTTCTTTAAGGAAATTATTTATATGAAGTAATAATTATAATTTTTTTAGATATATATTTATTGTAAACATAGTTATAATTGAAATAATTTCATAGAAGCACAGGTGTACATCGTATAAGGTTATTACGAAAAATAAGAAATTATGTTCTTAATATATTTGTGAATACGAAAGTTTTAAATATATTCATTTTGTATTATAAATTGTTTTTTCAGAATAATTAAATATTATTGCTTAATATATATATTTGTTCATTAAAATAGATACTTATGTGGAATATATGTATTGGAGTTAAAATTAATATATAATAAAAACTTAATGTATGTTAATTGATGTCCTGTTAGAGTTTATATTTTAAATGAAAAATGCTCGTTTCCAATATTTTGTATTTTTGTAATGTAAGATGATTATTTGTGTACGTAATATGAGAAATATATGATTAGCTTTTTATAAAAAATAAGTGTACATTTTTGTATTTATTGGAAAAAATAGAGAGTATTATGTTGCATTGTATATATTTAACTTAAGAAAAAAAACATAGAATTTATTGTATAAAATAATTTTTATTAGAAATATATTATGAAATATATTTATTACTTAATACTTTTTAATAGATGTTTTTCTTTTTTTTTTATGATATAAATTGGATGTTATGAATATACAATAAAATAATATATTTTTGAAATGAGGATTATTTATTATTTTTTACTAACATGGGGATTCTAATTCTTTAAAATTATATGGAAGGTTAAAATCATTTATTTTTTTATTATTATCATTCGTTGAAGATATAGTGAAATTTTTTAAAATTGACTAAAATATATTACCATAAGGAAATATATATATATATGTACAATATACGATTTTATAATTTTTAAAATTTTTAAAAATGGTATATTAGTGAATTAATTTTAATCAAATACTAATACATAATATGATAAATTATTTTTTTTACTTTTTCCTTTTTTTTGCGCTGAATTATTAATATTCTATTTTATTTGTAACATTATTTTTATATAAAGTAATATCATGAAATTATGCGCAGATGTCTTAGTAATTAATGAATATATTTAATCTTCATGGATGTATACAATGTAGAAAATATCATGAAATTATTATTGTTATATCATTTTATTAATATCAACAAAAGTTTTAGATAATTTATTGATATTTCTAATATTTGACAATAATGTACAATATTTATATTATTTTGAGTGACACAAAATGAAATTAGGCTTAATAATAAAAAAGAACGGAATTTTATAATTCTCTTATTAATTATATCGATAGGGTAAATGTAAATTTACTAATATATTATATATGCTTAAAAAAAAAAATAATTTAAAAGAACATAGAAATAAAAAAATAGTAAGAAATAAGTAAAAGTAAACCCATTATTTAGATTTATATATATATGTCTTATTCATGTTGCTTGGTATATATGAGATAATAACTTATTTGCATATAAGACAAAAAAAAATTTTAAAATTTGTTTTTTGTTATGAACAAATTACATAAGAACACGAACATGCTGTGTAAATAGAAATTTATAATCATAGCATATTTGTTCTTTTAATTTACAACATTGTTATCAAATATATTTATCTAAGAATTTTAAATAATTATTTTTGTTAAATATAATAATATTATAATCATTTTATATTATATAATATTGAAATCTAGAGGATTTACAAAATTTTTTTATTAAAATATATTAAAATTAAATTATAAGAATCATTCTTTTCCATTTAATATATTTTCAAAATGAAATGTTATTATTTACCATAATTTTTTCTAACTAGAAAGGCTATAATTAAAATATTACAATACTCATATATATTGAATATTTTTGTACTGATAAAACTATTATATACATATATTTTAGTACTCATTAGATGTATAAATTTTGTAACAATTGTATTTTTTGGAATTTTAAATAAATAAAATAAATCATATTAAATCATAATAAAATTAAGATTCAACAATATTTTTATATGATATTAGTAGTATAAACATATCACTTTCATATATTATAATATATTAAAAAAAAATTAAGTATTACTCTTTTAAAAATGGTTTTTATATCAATAATAATTTATTTTATTTTTACAACTTCATATATAAATTTATGTAATTTTTTATTGTAATATACATTCAATTATAACAATAATTGAATATCGAAAAAAATATACTTTTTTTTTTTCTAATAAAGGAAAATAGTATATATATATGTATCTTTCGATTATTACTTATTTATGGTATAATGAAAAATAAAATATTGATAAAATGGAAAAACATATGATAATAAATCTGATATATAGCTATAATAATTAATTATTTTAAAATTATTTTATATGTTAACTATTAATGTCTTCTATGAATTTATATAAATTTTACTCCTTAATAGAATTAGTTTATTTATGTTATGAACTTTATATGTTTTTAATTCCTGTAATAATTTAAATGCAATAATTATTTTTTAAAATTATAAAATTATAAACAAAATATATTTAATAAAGAAAATATTTTAACATCTCTATGAAAAAAAAATATTTGAACACTATCCTTATTTTAAGCACACAAAAAGGGTGAATAATATAAATATATATATATATATATGATAATAAAAAAGTTCTACCTAATGCTTAAATAAATTTATCAAATTATGAATATTAAAAATATATTCTTTTATTTGTAAAGTATATGTAATTAATATTTAGATAATAAAAACTGTGAAGATGGAATATTCAATTCAAGAACAAGTATATTATTACCAGAAAATTCGATTGAAACGAAAATTGTGGCTTTAAAAAATGTTACATAAAAAGAGATACAATCATTAAAGAAATTAATACGTTAATTGAGAATCAGAGTATGATAGGAAAAGTTAATTGTCAAATAAAGATAATTTAAGTTCTGAATCAAAAAGATTTAGTCAAGAAGTACCCTTTTGTTATATATAAATCTTTTTCAACAGTAAAATATTTTTTAAAAAGCTACTCTATAAGGAATTTATTCCTTTATATATAATACAAAAAATGTACCTGTTCTACTTGGAAAAAAATTTTAATATATGTAGTTTGTGAAAGAATCTTTTTAACATTTTTTGCACCAGTAAAACTTTTGATAATAAGAATTTTATTACTTTTATTCTTAGAAATCTATGATAAATTTACATGTTTTTCGTTATTCCTAGTTATATTAGGTATTTCTATGGTTATTCAAGTATTGGTTAAACTCTTATTATAGGCATTTGAAGTTAAAGGAAATTTAGTTAAAGAATATGTGTAAAAATATTGCTATGAGGGAAAATGTTTATCTTGCAACTAAAAAAAGTATATAATATTTTGTATGATATAATGTTTTCAACATATTTCTTTATTAGATTCATGTAGATTTTATCTAGGTAAATATATAATATATGCATATATATTTATAAATAAGGATAAAAGTATATGTACTAAATATTTATAAAAGTAGATGTTTTTATATATTTTTTCCTATTGTGATGTATTATTTTGAATTTATTTATTAACATGTCTTAACATTATATATATATATGTAATATTGTGTTTAATAAAACTAAGAAATTGATATTTCTGAGTATTCATAGCAATGTGAGTTTTTTATAGGAAGAAAATATGTGTATATATGTTTAATCTAAATTTTTATAATAAGAATTATGTATTCATTAAATTTGATATATATAGTAACATTCAATATGTCACTCGAGCTAGTGAGGTAGTTTATATATTTAACAATCATATATTTTCTTTTTTCTATTTTAAGAATTTAAGTATATTAAAAATTTTTCAAAGAAACATAATGTATATTAGTTTTAATTTAGATGTTTCACTTTATTCTTCATTTAATAAAACTAAACGTTTGTGTTTTATTTAATTACCATGTATTTCTTACTTAAATATACATATAATAGATAATTTATGTAAAAAAACTTGAGAAATATATATTTTAAAACTTAATATAAGAATGCTTTTATTAAATTCTTATATATTTATCCTATTTATGATATTGTCAAAGTACACTAATATTATTTTGATTTTAAGAACAAATTATTAATAGAACTTTATTAATTTTAAAATTTATAATGCTTTATAATTAATTAAATTATGATACTTTTGTCGTATTATTTTTGAATTTAATTAATTGTTAGAATTAAAACTCATAATAATTATTTAAATTTCTATAATAAAAAAAATGTGGATAAAAAAGAAATATATTTTTTTTTTTGGAAATACATTAAGAGATTATATTTTTGTATCTCTGTTAATTTGGCGTTATATTATAACAATAAAAAAATGATTGTTTTGGTTAAGTCTTAAAGAATTAATGCATAATAAATGTTATTATTATATTTTCAATGAAATTCATTTAACAATTAAATAATATATATTTAACTTTTAAAGTTAAATATATATTTTTCCATAACAAAAGTACATATAAATAAAAATTATGAATTTGTGTTACTTTTCATTTTTTGTCTATACATGCGATTTCCAAAGTAATAATATGACATTAAATACGTCTATAAGTGTAAAGAGTTTTTATTAATATCTTTAAATTTTTTCGAAATTTTTTTTCATCTTTATTTTAATTATATAATATTAAATAAAAGAGAATCAGCATATATGTATAAGTCAACTCATATAAATGTTATATTGCTTTTATAAAAAAATATAATTTCTTATGTATTTTACTTTAAGTATTAATTATAATGCTAATGAAATTATTAATTATAAATTATACTATTTTTTAATAGGTTTTATTTAAGTGCCTTACAAGTGATTAAGTTTTATATTTTTTAAAAATACTATTTTTTAATTTACATTTGAACCGTCCAATTAAGATTAATATTTGTTTTTTAATCACAAGGCATGTACTTTTTAAAATATATTTATTAAATCATGAAGAGTACAAAGCATTTGATTTTTATTGCATAAGTGTAGTTGCAAATAGACGAATAAATATTAATATTTGGAAGGATGCACATTAAAATTTGATAAAATTCTAATAAAAATTACAAAACAATTTTCATTTTTTTTTTTTTTGTTTTTGCTATATTAAAATTTCTTCTAAATATATATATTTAAGAAAAACAAAATATATTATATAAATGAAGCTAAAAAATAACATAAAGAATTATGATATAAAATGAAGTTAATAATTAGAATTTTAAAAAATTGCAGTACTCGAATAAAAAATAATCCTCTGTTTACATTTAAATGTAAAATGTTCATATGTTATGTAGGACGTTGTTAATTTTTTTAAATATGTTATAATATATAAAAGAATGTATAGATTTAAAGAGTAACTAAAGTATGTATCAAACATTGAATGAAACCTTTTTACAAATTATTACTCTTTTAATTTATTCTTACTATTATAATATTGTTCGAACAATTATTATTTTATATCAAATATATTCAATTTTTGGAATATATGATGTTTATGGAATTATAATAATATATATAGTAAAATAGTAAATTTGGTAATATCTGTAATTAATGTATCAATAATTATAAAAATAGATTATATCTATATTCTCTGTATTCTATACTGCAGATAAATTGAATATTTACAAATAGCAAAAAAAAAATATATATATATTTTTTTTTGAAAAGAATTAATAATAACATTTGTTAATTTACTATTCTAGGTAACAAAATTATATATTCTAAATATGTATGAATTAAAATAAATTATAATTATTTTAATTATATTATATTTTAGAGAATAAAATTAAAATATAAATTTTAACATAATTTATATCATTTATTTTTTTCTTTCTGTTTTATAAAATGTATTATTGATATTTTTGTTACATAATTTTTTTATGAGAACAGAATAATAAAAAATTAAAAAAATAGATGTAGTGTCATTATTAAATGTATATTACATGAATATAATTTTTTTTTAATTGAATATACTACAATATATAAATTTTATATAATGGAAAAAAAAATTAAGTTACTCTTATTTATTAATATTGCTACGTTTATACCATTAACATGGATATGCCATTTTAGCAATGAAAATGTATGATAATATTATCTAAAGATATTTGCAAATATTTCTTTTTCTTGTGCTTTATATTTATTAATACTTTTCTTTAGCATAATATCACTGATTCTTTTTAATTATAAATATTTACTTTATTGTTTTAGAGGACATTTTATGAATCTTTGGGTGAAAACTATAAAAATGACAAAAAATTAAATAAAAAGAATTATCGATTATTAGCAAAATGTAAACATAATAAGGATTCATGTACTATGGGGTTAAAAGAAGGGATACCAAATATTGATATGACAAAAAGAAAAGATATATCTAATAATGAAAACATATTTGAACAATTAAATAGACAATCAAATAGAAGTTTATCAAGGAACATGGAAAGGCACAAAAAAGATAAGAAAAATAATTCTTGTATATTTGAAACAGAACAATATTCCCGTTTCGAAAAAAAGATATTCAAAGAACTTGATTATGCTAACTTTCTTAAAAACAACAGGGGGATTAGTAATAGGATTTATCAAAAAATAATACGTAAAAAGTATGGATTTCGATTTGGTTTACCTATATTTTTTGTTTTGTTGTTATCCATATTGCTTTTACTAGATTTATACGTGGGTTTCGGATTAATAAGAGGATTGTTTAAGATTTTGAATATTATCTCTAAACCTTTGGGGTACGCGGATAAAGGAAATGTGAAAGCAGTACAAGTAATGTTGCAACCTCTACATGAAAGGTTGAAACAATCTCATTTTAGTTCTTTCTTCGAATATGCTGTTAATGTAACAGGGAATTCAGGAAGTTCTAATATAGATAAACATTCTTATATAACCGGTTTCTTTGGTTTTCTGATATATTTTATACCCCTCTTTATAATAGGTGTCACATGTATATTAAGGGTTTTTTACTACCATAAAAAAGTTAAAAAATATGAAAAAATTAAGTTCAAAAAAAGGTAAAATGAACAATAAGAAATACGAACTATTCTATAATGAAATGATTAATGTGATGTAATAAAATTTCTATATTTAGTTATATATCTATTAAACATTCTTATAATTGATTACTTTTATTTAAGTGCACCTACATGAACAAGGAATTTTTGATATACAACAATAGAAAAATATATTCTTAGATATTTTTGAATTTGAACGTATTATCTTCCTTCAAAATGTATTTTAAATTATTATTTTATTTCATTACATATTATGACATAAAATATATATTTGTGTATTTATATATACTTTCATAGAAAAATATATATGCGTCTTAAAATGAATTTATTATAGTAAAATTTTTATTGTTTCATTTAAGCCGTATGTTATTTTATATTTGAACTATATGAAAAAGTATTTTTTATTTTTTTACTTTTTCTAATTTAAAATTATTATATGTTGATATAATTTAAAAAATATGCTTCACTACTTTAAAATAAAAAATTAACGGGACTTACTTTGTGAGTAATTACATGAAGTTCATGCATTTCGTTGCATTGGAATATATATATATATTTACTTAAAATACATATTAATTATTCTATAAATTAGGTTTTATGAGACATGTGTTATAAATAATACATATTTTAATAGTGCTTTTATTAATTGTTTAACTATTTGTTCCTAGTTTGAAAGGGAAAAAATAAATATATAAAAAAATAATAACTTTATTGTGTATGGGTTATCAATTATTTGCTTAAAATCTTTGAATTTGTGATTTTTTTTATTTATGTGAACTGCTAAAACCATTTGTTATTTTATTATTGTTCATAATTTAGGAGTTAATTCAATTTTTCAAAAAATAATTAAATTTAATTTATATTGAAAATTTATAAATAAATATACTGCATAAATTTCATTATATTTTACAACGTTAAAGGACAACATTACTGAATTAAATGTAATTATATATCAATAAATAGTACATTGAAATAGTTTTCTTTTTAATATTGTTCTTCCATAATTGTAGACATCTAAGAATATACTATATATATATGAGAATAAAAATTTCTATTAAGGGTAAGGAAAAAAAATGCATTTTTCTTTTTAGTAAAATAATCACATAAAGATAGATATTTATATATAAATTTTATTTCTTATTCTTTTATTTAAATATATTTATTTAAAAATTAATATAATTTCATAGATATACATATGTTTTCATAGTCTCTATTAACCTCTAGTAATTTTTTTATATTAATAATAAAAATTTTATAAACAAAATAAAAATGAAAAAAAAATTATTTTTTTATAAATGGTTTATAAATAGATAATATTTTATTATTCTTTTTATAAATATTATTAAATTTTATCAAAATGAAGACACAATTTTTGTTATAAAGTTTTGCCTAAATAATACTAATGAATAAAAATTATCGTGCAATATTTTCTAAAAGTAATTTACATGATTAAATTTTACTTTTTATATATGATTATTTACAGATTTAAATGAAAATAATATGAAAATATTAATATATATTTTAATTATATCATTTATATAATATTTGAAAAGTATTTTTTTGTCAATATATTGACCAATGTACATATTTTTCTTTGTAATAGTATACATAGGACCTATATAATATTAGGCTAATATGTATGGGAATATTGTATGTTGAAAATGAAAATATAGATAATAAAAATTTTTATAAGAAGTACATATATATTTTTTTTTTATTAATTAATATTACTAAATTTTATTAAACTATTTTAGTCCATTTAAATAATAAATATATGCTCAGAAAAGACAAATACTACTATTTTGACACTGTTTATTTTATTTATTTTTTTTCTTCGTATTTAACGTATATTCTATATAAGAAAAAATTAATTAAAAAAATATATAAAAAATTAAGTAGTTGAATATAAAGATTTTTCTTTAATTAATAGTGGTATATATTAAACATAATTAAAAATAATATTCAAAAATTATGGTAGAATATTAAAAAATCAATTTTTATTTCTATTTATAATATATGTTTCTGCATATATGTAGTTGCAGTTTATATATTTATTACTATAAAGGATTGTATGGGTTGAGGTATTATCTAAAGCTTCTGTATTTATTATTATAAAACAAAATATAATTCTATCATTATATTATTACCATAAATATACTGTTAAAATAATATATGTTTTTTAAGAGCAATGATGGGTCCTTCTAAAATAAAATGTTTATACTCTTAGTATTATTATTATTATAGCATCCATAAAAATTGTACTTATAGTATTCATATATAGAGCATTCTATTATCTATATTCTCTACGCTATATATTCTATATAAACTCAACATTTAGATATATTTCAAAATCATATATATCTTTGTTTTCTATTTCCTTTTGGAAAAAATTAATAAAAAGAATTACTTAATTAGTGCACTACATTAAATAATAAAACTATAGTATTTGAATATTTATGAATAAAATTATATTATCTTATATTGACGAGAGTTAATTTTTTATAAATAAAATTAAAACTAAAATTTTATAATATGTATTTATAATTTTTTTACTGTATATTTTGTAACAGGAGTTATAGTTATATAATTTTTATTAATTTTTTACAAATCAATAACAAAAAAATATTTGTAAAATAAATATAGCATCCATTATCATTAGAAGTATATTATATTATTATTAATTGCTTCCTTAGTATATTAGAGCATTAAATATATTTATAATGGAGCAAATAGTTAAGTCAATGTTATTTATTAAAATTTCTGCGTTTATCCTTTTAAATGGGATATGTCATTTTAAAAATGATGTGGTATGATATTATCATTTAAGGGTATTTACATTATTCATATTTTAAGGGTTCTATTATTATTAATAATGTTTCATATAATTAATTATTTATCTATTAAATAACAAATACATACTTTATATATTTGTTTATTCATAGAACACGTTTAATAAATCCATAAATGAAGACTACACACTTGGCAGAAAATTAGATATAAAAACTTTTCGATTACTGGCAAAATGTAGGCAGGATAAGGATTCAAATATTTTAGGGTTAAAACAGAATATGCAAAACAATACAAAGTACAAAAAAAAGGATATAGCTATTAATGAAAAAGGGGACAAAGATAAAAACAAGAAATCTAATAAAAGTTCATTACATAAGGCACAATACTATACCGAAGTTATAGATTATAATAATGGAATGTTTGATGGAAAACATTTCCATTTTGAAAAAAAATGGATTAAAAAAAAAGATTACGATAATTTTCTTGAAAGAAACAGGAGAGTTTGTGATATATCTTTAAGAAAAATAAAACTTAGAAAGTACAGATATGGAGTTGCTATGTTTTTTATTTTTCTCTTGCTGGGAATAGGAATACCCATATTATCAAGTTTACCGTCCTTGAAAGAGGCATGGGAAAGCATTACAAACGATGGAATATTGAAAACATTGAAAGAAATTGTAGAACGATGGGGAGAAAACGTACTTTCCTATCTTATTATAGCATTATTTAGCGTACTTATGGTTATGTTAGCTATTATGCTTATAGTAGGGTTCTACAAGATTTTAAGAAATAATGAAAAATATAACAAAATTAAGGTAATAAAGGAGTAAAATGAATAATAAAAAATTCATATGTTTATGTAATGAAAATTTTAATATAACGTAATAAGCGTAATATATTTTATGATTTGATTAATGAGAATATATATAATTTCTAAAATATTATAAATGCATATGTGTATAACTGGTGTTTTTAAAGCACAACATAAATATATTTTCATTGCTATTTTTGAATTTAAATATTTTAATGCTTTTGAATTTGAATAGACATTATTATTGTATCTTAATAAATACTATTGCATAAAGTATTTATTTATATTTTTAAATACATTTCTATAAAAAATACGGGTTTATTCTCAAAAGTTTAAGTATTATAGTACGATACAGATAATTATTTAGAACTCTAGAAGTTAATGTTTGTAATAAAATATTTTTCTTTCTATATTGTGAATTGTAATCTAAAATTATTATTTGTTCGGGTAAATAAGAAAGTGTATTATTTTAAAATTAACAATAAGTATATCTTGGATTATAATAAAAGTACGATAGTAAATATATTTCGATGTATTGATGTATATATATAAGTTATTTTACTTAAGAAAGAACTTAATATTTATTATATATAATATGTTTTAAGTGAAATGTGTTATAAATTATATCAATTGTAAAAATCCTTTTATTAGAATTTTAATTTTCCTTACATCGAATAAAAGTAAAATTATAAACACATAATTAAGTAGTATCCATTTATATAGGGTTCTTAGTTAAGAACGTATGGATTATATTTTAATTTCATTTATATTCTTATTTTATTTTCTAAGTTTATAAATATTATTAAATATGCAATCAATTATTATTTAAAAAGAAAAAAATATACTTCATAGTTTTAAGAAAATAAAATATTTTTTTACATATAAAATTAAAAAAAAGTTAAAAGAAATACATTTCGAATTTTAAAAACATTTTTATAATTGTTAATGTTTTCCTGTTTAAATCTTATATATTTAATATATAAATGAAAGGAACCTTTGCAGTACTAAAATTATTTCTTTATAAAAATAAAATTAAGTATATATTGAATTTTTAGAACTAAGCAAATAATTTTTATAGATTAATTCTGGTTAAAATATATTAATTCGATAGTAAATAAATGAAGTTGTAAGATAATATTACTTTATTACTTTTATATTTTATTTTTGTTATGTGTCACAGTATGTGGTTGACAATGTATGTAAATATATATTTTAATAAATAATTACTGTTTAAATAAAAACAATAATTAACAATTATAACAGACTAAATTTTGCTTTTATTTTAATTGTATTTGTGCATCATGTTCTCCGAACTTCGTTTTTACTAAATTTATGCTTACTGTAAAGAAATGATAATTAAAAATAAAATTTGGAACATCATTATCATTAAAATTATTTCATTTATCCTTTCTAAATGAATATTTCAGTGTTTGATTAATTTTCTATAAATTCAATATTACATATCTTTTTGTTTATTATTTTGAACGCAATATTAAGTATAGAGCAAAATATATTACATATTGTTAATAACTAAAATTCACATTTATAATAAAATCCAAAGACATATGTAACTATGTACAATAAAAAAAATGAGTGCGTATATGAAGTTTACAATTAACAAATTACCGTGGTGCCTAAAAAGTTCATGTAATGATAAATGAAATCCTCCTTTTATAAATTATTATTCTTACTTGAATGTATAGATAATAAGTTGTGTAGCTAATATAGAAATGGATTCTATCTGGAAACTCAATAAAATAAGAATTACATTTCTATTTCTCACATTCTATAAACATAAACATGTTACTTGCTATTATATTTATGGGAATATTTGTTGTATTTTTCTTTTTATAAGGAGAAAATAAAAACGAAACATAGGCATTTAAATACTATTTGTTATTATTAAAATTTACTTTATCAAAAAATTTATAATGTAGTTACACTATTTTTATTATTTATCAAATATCAATTTTTTTAATCATATGTATGTTATGTATAGAATAAGGTATTAATGAAGTAAAAAAACAATAAGAATAATGCTAGAGCAGACATATTTATGAATTATAAAATAATGGTTAGGATTTTTCCCATTTGAATTCAATTAAAATTAGAATTCATCTACTTTAGCGCCAATCATAAATACCCTGTCAACAATATGACATATAATATATATCAATAGAAGAAAAAAAACGTTAAAACTGTTACATAATGTGTAACATTTTTAGTTATATTAAATTGAAAGTAGACAAATAATAAAAATTTTGAATAAAGTTATAAAGAAAAAGTAGATATATACTATATATTTTGATTAATGATTTTATTCTAAGATTTTACATTTTTTATTTATATAATATTATTATTGGTGTTGTTTTTTCTTCTTTAATACTAAGAAAATAAACGCTACCTCATATTGTTATATAAACATATCCACTTTTGCTTTATCATCTTGTGTTATATGCTTAAGTTTTAAAATTATTTATATTTCATTCTAAGGGGAATCTCGTTTAAATGGAATTTTCTACTACTAATTTTAAGAATAGCAACGTATTTATTTTATCTTTATTTTTGAATAATTTTTATAGACATATATTCATTTCTTTATTTGTTGTTTACATTGCTTTTGAATGAATTTGTACGTAAGTGTAACATATATATCACTATGTATTCTATTTTCTATTGAAAATAATATAAAAGGTTAATTTTACATCAAGTGTCTCCTTGAGGTTGATAGGTTATATTATGATAACTTTTTTCATAACTTCTATTTACTTCTTTATTAAGGTTTTCTAAGGATTCACTGGATTTTTCTTGAAATTTGTTAAGTTCAATAAATTTTTTCCTTTGTAAACGATTATATATCCACGATTTCAGTGGACTAAACTGCATCAAAATATATGTATATTTAGTTAAATTATAATTTTTATATTGTTATAATTTTTGTGAAAATAAATTATTCTATATGTGGTAAATTATTATTAATTTTAAATATAATTCTTATTAACCTTATATAAAAAAAATATAGTGAAAGACATTAGTAATACGATAGCTGTTGTTAAAATGGGAACAAATACGTCATCTTCTTTTGTAGTTGGTAATATTATTGTTGAAGTTTGTTCTATTTGTGGTAATGTTTTTGGTAAACCACTGCATGGAGATAATTTATCCATTTTATCATCATATGCTTCCTTAAAATTGTTTAGCTCCTCACAAAATAGACTTTCATTATTTCCTTGACATGCTTTGTAATTAGCATTATAAAAGGTATAACATTTTTTAATATTATTGCAAATTCTACCATCAGAATCACTTTCTTTACCTTTATATTCATTAAAATTCTCATAATAACTGTATAATTGTTTAAGTTTATTTAAAACATCTTGATGAATAATTTTAATTTCGTTAATGCATATATTTTCTGTTTTGGACGAAAATTCTCTATATCCCTGAAACCAATTTGAATTATTGTTGTATCTTTCATCTGAATTGATTAGGTAATTTACGTATTTACAACGTTTCAAGCTATCGGATTTATACTTTTCCTTTATTTCAATTAAATATCTACCAACCTCTTGGCATGGTGTAGTAAAATCAGAATATGTTTTAAACATTCGACCACATGTCATTCCAGGATTTTCTCCACCCCCTATATTCTGAGTATCAAGGATAACATTTTCAAATTCACTTTTATATTTAACATATAATGCCACGGTATTCTCCTAAAAATAAAAAATATAAAATAATAATATATAAATGCACAAAAAAAAATTTTCATTAAATAGATTTATCTATCATTTATCGAACAACAAAACCTTGGATAAAATAATATATATAATAATTAAAAAAGAAAAATAAATTTTACGTTTTCTTCTGTAGTGTCACTTGTCATTGTACATAGATATACGTGAATTAGGGAACAAAAATTAAATTAGTATCATTTTAATATTTATATAAATGAAAAAATATATATAATATGTTAATATGTAGTATTTTCCTTTTTTGCATATATAAATTTTAAAAACAAGAATTACTTAGGAAAAATTTCCTCTTTACTTTTTATTAACATTAAAATAAATAGAATAGTTAGTAAAATATAAGATAAACGCTTTTAATTGATAAAATAATCATTGTAAAAACAGGGTTATTTTATTGTAAATAAAAACAAATATAGAGAAAAATTCGCTTTTCCATTTTTTTATTCATATGAGACTTATATAATTGTACTGATATATTATACAAAAAAATAAATTAATTTTAGTATATTCTCAAATAAATTTCCTATTATAATTGAATATTTTTTCAGAAATTCTTTTTTGCCTTTTAAAATATTATAAATAGATAAATATTAACTATTTATAAGATATAGTATTTTCTCATTTATTTTATTATTTTTTTTTTTATTGTTAAGTTAATACCTTTCATATTATTTAAATTAATATTTGTAATAGGATTTAATAATATATATATTAGTCAATAAACTGAACTTCACGAATATTACTAAAATTTAAATTTAACTAAATAAAAGAAGAAATTTAGCTAAAAAGAAGTATAGTATATGAAAATAGGCATTTATTTGTTAAATGAAAAATATACATCCTCAAAAAATTTATTTTAATTATAAATATAATATACTATGAATGCAATATATCGTATAATTTTAAAATAATCTTCTAATTCTCTTCATTGTATTATATACAGAAGTTAAAGTTTTACTTTCTTCTTTAGAACTATCATAATGGGATAATATATATATTTATATTCGATATATAAATGTATGCAGAAAAAGTAAATATGTTTATACTATAGAATAATTATTATTATGTATTAAAAATAAAAAGCAAAATAATATAATATTTATCTTAATTGCTTTAGTAAAATTTATTATTGAATTCATTTGTACATGTAGCATAACAAAAATATAGATAAATATGTCAATCAAAATTTATTATTATAATCTATAGAGTATACATAATATTAGTAATCTTTTTTACGACACGAGTTTTTATTTCAATATATAATTAAATAGTTTTGAAGTTTAATATAGTAATATTTTCCAGTTATGTATATGCCACTGCTATTTTATTTATCAATATTATAAATGAGATGTGTTCAACATCACAATAACATTTAATTCAAGGTACTTAGAAAATATTATTAAATTATTTATTCTTTTTTTTATATAATTTATTGTTCTAAAAAGTTTACTATTATATATATTTATTATAATATATTAATTATAATTTATTTATTAATTTTATTAATATATTTAACATATAATCAAATGTGTTTTAAAAAAATTAAAAAATGAAAAAAAACAATTTTTTTTTTTTATTATCATTTAATATATGGAATTAATTGTCTTATTCTTCATGAACAATGTACAGTTAATATAGGGGCACAATTATTATAATCGTTAAAATAATTATATATTAAAATTATTTTACGAAGGATATTCTTTGGTTCTTGTTTTATTTTTTTTATTTATTATATTAATATACTTTTTTTCTATTTTTACATAAATGATACACTTAATAAAGTAAAATAGTTATTAATAAGCGTTGCATATTTTACTACATTAAATTTTTCTTATTTAAGTTTTATATTAAATTATAAATATGTTCATGAGTTTATGTATATTAATATGCTTTTATAATATCTCATATTTAATATATATTTTATAATCTTAGAACATGTTTATAATATTATAGTTAAAAAATTAAGTTTACATAACAAATAAATAAAATAAAAGACAACGTACATATTAATATTCCTGTAATGTATATTCAACATTATTTAAATAAGTGATAAATATCTCGTATCATAAAACATAAAAGTATTTTTTGAAAAGCGCCTTAATTATATTAAACTGATATACTTAGGAGAACTATATCTTTATTATTTGTAATATAAAATAAGAATATTTAATTTCCATTGAATTCATTAAGAATTATTAAAACATGGATAATGTTAGTATTGATAGTAAATAAAAATAATTATTTTCTTAATAAAATATTATTAATATATCATAATATATTTGTTTTATATGTCATAAGGATATTATATTACAAAGATAAATTTATATTTCTTTTAGCATTGTATTACTTACTTGTACTTAATATAATTAAATCAGAAAAAAGATATTTTTTATTTTATTAATTTATATTATTACTCATTAAAGTTATTATCCAAACAATACAAAGAGTGTAGTTATTTTAATTTTTACTTAATACAAAACAGTAAGTAAAATTTTGGAATTTATCTATTTTCATCACACATGGAAGAAATAAAAAATAGTTATGTATTAAAGTGGATTTAATATATAAACAAATAGATATATTATTGGTTTATTTTATAAATATATATATAATACATATAATTTGTAAAATAATACAAAAAATAAAAAAAAATAATAATCTTATTAACTAACTATTAAAAAAATATATTATTCTGTAAGTACAAAAAAACTAAAAAAAAAAAGAATTCAAGGTCAAAATTTGTAAATTCTATTGAATACTCAAAAAGAAAGGGTTAAACAATTTTTTATTAATATAACATAATAAAAATAGATATTTAATTGAAAGGAAAAAAATAAAAATTTATGATATCTTTTGTAATTCCTATAAAATAATTTTATTCTGTTTCATTTGCACCTTATTTTAAGGTAATATTGAAACATATGGATTCAGAACTCTTTAATTTATATATTTTTCTCTATATATGCATTATTTCTTTGATTTCATGAAAATATTAATAAATTGTAATATAGAAAAAAAAAATAAATAGAAAAACTATAAGAATTTTTTTTATTTATAGGTTTATATCTTTTTTTAAAAGTGATTAATAAATACAGATTAATGTAAAAATGGATATATTCAGCATAATTTCATTATTATCCTGTTTTGGTTATTTTAATAATTTCATTGATTTTTTAAATTTATTTTAATAAAATTTTTATAAACCAAGAAAAACTACATATTGTTATCAGTATATATAAATATGTGTGAGGATATTTCATTTACGTTACAATATTTGGTTTAAAAGAAATTTAAATTCTTTATTAAGAGAGAGAATTTTTAAAAATAAATTTCATTTTAAGTAGACATAAATTATTAAAAAGAATTACTGATCTATATAGGAGATAAATAGTTACAAATACATAATAAACAAACACTCTTAATGTGAGAGAATCTATTAACTCATAACAGTCCAGCATAATTTCACTAGGTATAAAGTATATTTGTTCTATAGTATATATAATTATATAAATTATGTATACATTTTCATTATGGTTTCTATCTTTCAAAGTATTATGTTTATCTTATTATGCAATCTTTTATATTAATTACAACTTGAATATATCAAATAATGTAAATGTTTAAAAAAATACAAATAAGTATCTTTTGAAATGTGAAAAAAATTGTACAATAATTTTTAATAGAATAAAATATAATTATATAAATTTATGTGTTAATAGTATATTAATTCAAAGACGGTATCGGAATTTATTTTATTTAGTGTTTTTTATTATTGAGAATTTTTCATTCTTACAAGTTTAATATTTCTGGAAATTTTAACTTTATTTTTTTAATTTCCTTTTTTTTAATATATAATAAAATATGACTAGTTTTGCTTAATAGAGTATTAATATAAAACTCTAATGGATATTATTGCAGAAATAAAAAAAAAATATATAGATATAATATATTTTAAACACCTGGATTTCTAATTTCATATTTTCCTCTTGATTTTCTCTGTTATATTATTCATTAATTTACATTATTACTCTTTTTTTCCTTCAGACCTTACAAAATTTAAATAATATATTTTCTTGGCAAAAATATTTTTCTCTTAAATAAATTATGCATGCATACGTGTTAATTTATAAAAACTGTTTTTCTGCTATTTCATCGGATTTTTCCACTGTCCCATCATAAACTATAGAATTTGCATATATGTCATCTTCTCTTATCCAGTCTATTATCTCATTCCTGAAACTGTCATTCCCTATATTACTATGGAATTCTTCATTTCGTGTATTTTCTAAATTATGTCTGTTATATTCTATTGTATTTTCTATAATTTCTTGTTTTTTATCTGAATATTCTTCCATCTTCGATTCATTTATGGAACTATCCAAATATGATTCCCTATTTTCAAAGTTCACTTCTTTTTTACATTCTTCTAATACTGTCATAAGCGCAAGGATGCAAAGCTTTGTTAATAATTTTTTTTTTATATATTCACATAATTTTTCATAATTTTCATTATACTGTAATTCTTCTACATTTATTAGTGATACATAATTTTTGGTATCTTCATTTACACATTCTGACTTTTTATTCAAATCAGCTTCCAATTCTTTATACAAGTCCTGTTCCAAATACTGTTCTATAGTAGGACCCTTTTTTGATATCCATTGCTTCCATATATCTTTTTCTCTTTTTAAAAATCGAACTTTGTGATTTTCATTAGAAGATTTTATATTTAATACTTCCATTTCATGCATATAAGCTAGTTCTTTTTTCCATTCATTTTTCAAATTATTATACCAGTCTTCTTTTTTCAATTTTGCAAAAAGATATCTATGTCTTTCTACCCATTTATTCCATAGAATGTTTTGTTTTGTAATATCATAGCTACTTTTAATATTTTCTATTATTAAATCATCATCGGTTAAATTAGTATATGCTTTATATTCCTTTTTTGTGAACACATCTATGCATATTTTTAAGAATTCTTCTTTGTTTTTTTCCCATTCTTCATTTCTGCATTCTTCGAGTACTTCCATATGTACTTCTATTATGGTTCTGGATCTGTCTTTTTTTCGTTTTGATAAGTATACATTTTTTGTAAGTTCATTTATTTTAATTTTTTTTATGATTTCTTCATCATCATATATTGGGTGTTCTAAACGATCATCTGTAAAAAGTTCACTTTTATTGCTAGAAAATGAAGGTACTTGTAGTCTTAGAAATTTTATATGCCTCCTTCTTATCTTTTTTTTTTTTTTAAACATTTTTATTAAAGCATACTGTAAAAAAAAATTTTTTTATTTAATAAATTACTAAAGTAATAAAATGTTTATATTGTTTTTAGTGTTTATTTTTAATTTTGCCTTAATAAAAAGGGAAAATACAATAATGCATAGAATGCTTATTAGAACAGGAGTTATATATGAGATTATTATATGTCCTTCTGGATCTGTAATTGTATTTTAAATATATATGTTACACGTAGTTATTTGAAAAATAGAAGAATAAGTAGCATTAACGGTACCTCGAAGTTTAGGGTGTCCATTATATTTAACAGAAGATGAGGAAGGAACTAATGCTTCAGAATATAAAGGACCAGTTTTGACAGAATCAGTTGCTCCTGACACTTGAGGAATTAGATGTTGCAATGTATCAGAACCTGGTGATATTGGACTTTTAGATTCAGGTTGTGATGGTGTTTTTGAATTTGCATCTTGTTCAGTTTGTACGTCATGTGCTTCTCTAGTGTTTTGTTGTGTATGTGAAAGTCCTGTTGATAACGGTTCTTGAAGTTCAGAGTGTGATACCCGCTGAACATCCTGATCTACTGTAGTTCTTTGTTCAGATTGAGGTTGATCTACTGGAGCATTTTGTACAATTTCTTTTATTGTATTTTCCTCAGTAGATGGAACACTAACTGTATTTTGATTTTCTTCTTGTATATCATTTGTTTTTTCTTTAGATTCTGATTCTAACGGTGCGATTAAATGCATAATTTTGCATTCAGGAAGTGTTTTAAATATAGTAGTGTCTAGTATGTTGCATTGTTTTGTTGGAAAATAAGTTGGTTGATTTTTGCAATTTTTCAAGATAAGATTTCTTTTATCATTAAAATGCATCTTTTTGTTATTAATCCATGAATTATATTCTTTAATTTTACTTGCACATTCTTCATTGCAATTATTTCCATTGATACGTCCTTTTTTTAAGCACGGTATTTTTTGCTCTTTAATTTTTTGTTCTTCACAGAAATCTTCTACTTCATATTTTAAATTTAGAAGTTCTAAATCTTTTTTTTCGATAATCACAGGGCATCCTCCATGCTTATTTAGCTTTGAATAGTGAGGTTTTGCCCAACTGAATAATGCTCTTTCCCAAATTACTTTATCATGATATCGTGGTGCAGTTTTATTCTGAATTAGATAATTAGCCAAATCTTTGCATCCTTCTCTAAATTTGCTTTTTACTTTCTGATCAACTAAAGAACTCGTTTTACTTATTATATGTCGCGTAATCCTTCTAAAATCAGGGTCGCTTTTGTACCTGAAAAAACTTATACCTAGGATATTCAGTGGCTACATTCAAAAGAATTATCAAAAATAATTTAAGCATTAATTATTTATGTTAATTTTATTACCATATTTTCTGTCATAAATCAATAATTTATGAATAAATTTAATCATATTAAAAAACGAACAATATTACCAGTGATAAACATTCTTCCATGGTAACTTTATATTAATACTTTAATTTGCTGTAAATAACAATATAAAAGGAAATTATTCAATTGTAGCTTTTATGAATAGGGTCATTTTAAATTAATGTATATTATTAAAAAAGAATTATACATTTATCAAGTATATAAAAATTTTTCTGTGAACTAAAAAATTATTGAATACGTTACTATTTATATCATATGCTTCTTATATTTTTTTAACTTAAATATATCAGAACTAGAAATATATATGAACCCTTTAGTTATACTAAATCGCGACTAATTACATACTAGTGTATAGAATTACTATACTATTTATAAAGAAAAAGCCAAATAACTAACAATAAAAAGTTACATATATGTTATATCAACAAGTGATGTTAAAGTTAATCTGAAAATATATCATTAAATAATGTATTGCATTTTTTCTTTTTTTTTTCTATTTATAAAGACGTAAATATGTAATTAAAATGACCAATACTAATATAAGTTACTCTTGTTATTCTTTTGTTTTTAGGAAAATAGATAATCTATAAAATATGTCATTATTATTAAGGCTAATATTTTGCCTTTTTATTTTGTTACTTTCATTAAATTTCTTTTTCTATAAACGACTATAGCTTTACGGAATATGTTGCAATAGTTTTTTATAGTTAGTACGCTGTAGTATAGAGCACAATTAGAAATATATATAGTATAATAATTTATTCCATACTTATGTAATGTACTTGGTATTAAATATAACTATGAGACCTAAAGATATATATATATATATATAATATATATATATATATATGAATATTCTAATAGTTAACTAATTATTTTATAATTAACGTCATGGTTTACTTTTTAATTAACTTAATTTATTTTATATATGTAAATATAATTTCGTATATGCCTATTATAAATTTTTTATGTTAATCATTTTTTTTAGACTAAATTTCAATTAATAAAATTTACTATTGTTATATTAATAAATATATATATGTTTGTCCAATCATTGAAAAAATGAAAGAATAAGAAGATATACTTAAATAAAATTTAATTATACTATAAGTTTAAGAAAAAGGAAAATAAATTATAATTTTGTTATAAGACATATCATTATTATAACTTGAAGTATATTTAATAAAGTAGTTCATTAAATTATACAAGAATTATTGAAGCTTCATAAAAATTTTTCCTTAATTATTCAGAGATATATTCTAATATATAGATTAAATATATGTTATGTATTTTATTAAATAATTATGAATTTAATAACTATATTAATATGCCTTTTTGAAAATATTAATAAATGTCATTTTGCAGTTAAAAATAAAAAAGTTAATGTATTATTTTAAATGATTTATGATACAAGAATCAGTAAATAATATTACAGAACATTTTAAACGGTCCACCAATAGAATATGTAATTCTATTATAATTTAAATATATTATTACTAATATTAATTGTTTATTTGAAATAAGTAGTTAAGAGTTGGGGAATAATGAATAAACTAAAAAAATATATATATATATATATATATATTAATAATAAATTGTTGTACATAATTAATTCACCTAAGTAATTGTGTTCTTAAATTTATACTTAATATATCTATTGTATTAGGAAGATATTGTTTTTATTTATTTGTAACTTTTTAATTTATTTTAGTATAATTTTTTGGTTTTTTAATCTCTCATTTCTTTTCCCTTTAATCCGTTATATTGTATACTATATTTTTAAAATATATTTTGATAAATAATTATATATGCGTAAAACGTACATAAAAATAATTTATCCTTTTTTGATATATTATATATTTAAATTCTTGTATTCAAATATGTTATATATATTATAAGAATACAATATAAATACCATATAATAGTGGGTACGTACGCATTAGCATAAAACAAAAAATGATCTTTTTAAATATTTAAAACAATATTAAAATAACTTAACTTTAATTACATTAAAATATTTATATGATCATACATTTATTTTCTTTCCCTTTTTTTTTATTGTTTTATAAATATATGAATATTTTTGTTTTTATATTGTATAATATATATATGAATATTATTTTTTTAACTGTTTATTAAATATATGAATATTTTCTTTTTGTTTTTTCTGTTGTTGCATTTCTCATTATTTTGTTTTAATATATAATGAAATTTACGTGCGTTACTGAAATTTATTAATGCGATTAAAAGTAGTAAAAAATTAATAAATAATCATATGGGTAATTGAATATTAGTTCATAGTACTATGAAAATACTATTAAATTTTTGATTTTAAAAAATAATATTTATTATTTATATAGATATGATGAATATATGAATATTTCATACTAAATGAACCAAATAGAACTGAAATATATATATTTAAAAAATACTACATGATGCAACAAAAAAAATGTGTATTATTAATTCTAATTAACTTATTTAATTTCTTTAAGAAGGAAATTATAATTTTATCTTTTTTAATAAGCACAAAGGAACAATTTAGTATTTGTGATATATGTTATTATAAAAAGGAACTTACGTATTTAAATTTATAGTTCATAATATTTATTACTAATGTTTATAATAATCCTCATTTACAAGAGCGGAGGAAAGCTTAAAGTAATGTCCTATATTAGAAAACTAATAAATAAATATTTTATCTTATAAATATGTTTTAATTTTATGAGTATTTTATTAGTTATGCTAATAAATATATAGTATCATAATAGTATAATGGGAATTTGACATTATATTTGATTTCACTATTAATGAATTAAATTGTATTTATTTACATTAACTTATTGCATAACGTGACAATATTTTTCATTTTTAATTAATATAATTTAATCGTTATACTAAAATAATGGATGAGTCTTTAATTCATTTAATACCAAATTCTATGATTATAGCATTAATGTTTCAAAATACGTGTTCCATAAGTTTTTCCATATCATACTTATTATTCATAAAACTACGTTTTCTATTATGTAAGTTTATGCATATATTAAGTGATAAAATATTTTTATTATTACAAAGTTTTTGTTAATCTAATGGTAATTCTGTTTATCCTTTACATCTGCTGATATCATTACCATTATTCAATTATTGAGTGTTCCTTTCTTTTACATTTCCATTTATAGATATTATATTAGTTTTCCTTTCATAAGAATTTCTACGTATTCCAAATATATGTGTGTTTAACAATAATATTAAAGTTGGACATCAAATTAAAATTAACTCTTCTTATATTTTCTGTGTGTCAACTTTTCAATTAATAATTTTGCATAAAATTCTTGTGTTTTAATTTTATAATTTTTTTTTACTTTATTAAACTAGTTAACTCAAGTCTTTATATTTAAACTTTTAACAGTTCTTTAAGAATCATAGTCACTTATATTCTATTATAATTACAATATTATTATTAAATAAAATTATTCTATAATTTTTATTTTTTTATATTTTTTTAAAATATACTAAAATTAAGTTGCTTATGAATGTTTATTATATGTTCAAACATATTTTTTTTAGAACTTTTTTGAATTGGAATTTTGTAAAGTATTATATGTTGTATAGAGTCTGCTACCATCAAAATAACTGATATTTTATATAATTTTTTATCATCTTTTTATATTTTTTTGTTGGGAACAAAAGTATATGTTTAAATGAAATAAACTAGTATAAAAAATATTAACTGTTTATAAATGAAACGGCATTACTATAGAAATTCATTATTATGATAGATTACAGAAATTTTATAAGATCATTTATGTTCTTGGGTATAATAATTTATAGTGTTAAATAGAAAAAATATATAAAGTAATGCACTAAATAGTAAAATTAATATTGGAAATAAAGAGATAAAGGTATATATAGAGGAATTCGAAGCCTTTTCTATTTGTATTAGTAAATAATATACTGATGTTTTTTTATGAAGAAAATTACACTGAGATTTATTAGTTTTACATGACACCATAACATACGTAAGAACTTTACACTTTTGTACATGTTTATAAAATTTATAAGTACCATATACTTTTTTCATATTTTACAACTTCGAACAAGAATTATTGCCATTTTGTACAAAACATTATTTATACGTCTCTTATACAATTAGTTACATATTTATGTATATATAAAAAGGTATTATATATTAATTCAATAGTGTAGATTTTCTAAATATAGCAAAAAAAAAAACATTTATAAGTTAACTTGTAGAAAGGAAAAAATTTTAAACTTTTTTGTTCTTATTCAAAGGAGAAAAAACATAAATTTCTTTATGTAAATTATATTGATAACATAGAAACAATGTTTTATATTCCAAAAAATGTTCAACATTTGAATGAATATTTTATATTTTTTACATAAAATAATATACTGCTAGTATAAATATGAAAATATATAAAAAAATTGAAATATAATATTATTTTATATTTAACATTTTTTATTTTTAAGTATTAAGTATGAATAACATAATTAATTAAACATATTTACTATATAACAAGAGAATAATGTAAAGTTTATTAATATATATTTATATAAGAACATAACGCACTTATATATATAATTAATGAGAAAATAATTAAACATATTCCAAGGAAATTATACTATTTGTGTAAGATGTCTTAATTTAGAAAAAACATTAATAATCTTGAGAAATAAATAATAATTTTTTGAAAAAGTAGAACAAAAAAATGTTTACAAACAGTGAATGTTGCTGAAACAAAAAATTCTATTTATAAGAAAATAGTCAGTATTATTTTATCACATAGTATATTTATTTTTCATAATTTATATAATAATTTATATGCGTTGATTTTTATAAAATTTTAAATACATTAAACTATAACATATACAGAAGTATTAAATGAGCGAAAAAAAGTGATATGAAAAAAATGTACGAAAAATTAAAATTAACTAAACAAGCAATATTAGAAATATCAGGCTGACATTGATATTTTCTTAAATCAATAAAAATACAATAATGTTATTTTCTTCAAAATTCTGCCTTTTTTTTATTTTTAAGATTTTTCTTTAGAAATATAATATTTTAAGGGGGAAAAAACCAGAGTATTCAACGTTAAATTATAGTATTAACGTTGGACTTAATATTTTTTTAACTTATTATTTTTTGTCTCTTATATAATTATAGGTAATATAAATATGTATACGGAGAATAATATTACCCTTAAAGATATTTTTATCAAAATATTATTTAAAATTTATTAAGCTACAATTTCTAAAACATATCAATAATACAATGTATTCGTAAATAAAAAAACAAAATATGACTTTTGTTTTCAAAATTTATTAGTATTAAAATTACTAAATCATATATTTTATAGAGTAATATTGTTATTTTTTTTATATGTTATGTACATATAATAGCATGTATACAATATAAATATATTTAATTCGAAATAACTATAATATGATACTATGTTATGCAAGGTTTTTATGCGAATTTTAATTTTATATATCATTTTTTTTTATTTTGTTAACTCTACTAAATAAATTTTATTAAAAACAATATATATAATAGATGAATTTTAGCATTTCTCGCTTAGCAATAATGATGTAAATAAAAATTAATTAGAAATTGTAATATTAAAATTTACAACACAAATAAAAAAGCTATATTTTATTTTCCTTCAAAATATTTATTTTTTTTTAATGTCATGCATTATCCTTTAAATATGATTTCTTATATAGATAATAAATAATTAAATGTGCAATTTGTATAATTAATATAACACAAAATTCGAAAAAATGATTTTTCTTTTGCTTTTTATTACTATTATTTTGTTGTTATGATAATTTATATTTTTTTAACAATAGTAATTATTTGTTCGGAAACACAATATTTATCAAAAAGGAGTTATTAGTAGGAACACTCATTTTAAATTGGAAATCGTTTTCTCACTATATATAATAATAGTATTATCTACATTTTGTACATTACATATTAATTTTATCTGAATATTTTCAAATATGAAGAAACCATATGTATATTTTTTTTATTTTATTTTTGAAAAGGGTTAATAAAATAATTATTTAATTATTGTATAATATGAAATTATTAAATTATATATTTTATATATTTATAAATGAATTCAAATAAAGTAATTCTGATGAATAACAATTTTTTAAAAGTTACATTAAGGTTAAAATTTAATAATAAAATATTAGAGTTTTCTAACATTTTATATTTTGTAAAACACATTATTCTTATATATATATTATTAAATTTTTAGGAAAAAATAAAAATAAAAGATACAGTATCCTTGTAATTAAAAGAATATTATATTATTATTAATTTTGTTTTATCAAGTTATATTACTATATCAAAAATCTACATCATGAAACAAAAGACTATATTATTCTTTTTTATCAATATTGTGACTTTTATCCTTTTAACTTGGATATATCATTTTAAAAATGAAGAGGTATTATATTATTAATTAAAGATAACTTTATTATTCAGTTTTTTTTTTTATTATTTTTATTAATATTTTTTATTATAAAGGAATTATTTATTTCTTTAAATCATGAATATTTGTTTTTTTAGTGAACCTTTTATAATTATTTGGATCATAATCGCAAAGTTTATAGAACATTAGATACTAGAATTTATCGATTACTATTAGAACGTAAAAACAAGAGGCGTTCTAATATTGTATGCATGAAAGGAGATAAATCAAATATTAGAACATATGAAAAAACAGATACGTCTAATAATAAAAAGGAGACCATAGAAAAAAATAAAAAACCAATTAAAAGTTCATTAAATATTATCTTAGGTTATGGGAAACCTAAGAAGAATAAATAGCATGAAAACAGTGCAGAAAACACATATTTTCATAAAAGTATAATGAGAAAAAATAATTATGTAAAGGAAGTTAGGAAAGCTGCAAATGCAGATTTTAAGTATTTAAGAAAATGTATACAAAGAAAAGGTGATATATTTTTTGCTTTAGTTATCTTCCATGTAATAGTTGGAGTAGCAGGAGCTGCGTTATATGTTATTCTTAAGAAGTTAACTGTAACTGATGCATTTTTATTTAAAGCACTTGCACCATTATTTATATTATGGCTTATAGTTTTAGTATGGCTTTTTCGTATCGAAAGAAAAACAGCAAAATATGAAAAGTTAATACATATAAAAAGTGATTTACATAATACAGCATATCCTTTTGTTGGCAAAGTAGTCCATTATAAGAACTAATATTTATCATTTCATAATTTGTAAATCAAAATAACAAGCATATCTCTAATACCATATATTTAATGGGTAAATATACATCTGTCAGGCTTTTTTGATTCTGAAGAGTAAAAAGTTAGACTTTTATATTTTTTCTAAATTTGAATGTTTTAATGTTATTCATATTTTATTTAAAAATATTTTTTTAGTTTAATGATATATTGTAATATATATATTTCTATATATAACAGCAATTTTTGAAAAATATATGTAACTTGATACAAGCATATAAAAGCCCATCATATATAATTTTAATGATATATGTATCAACGTATATTTTTAATTTCAAAAAAAATAGTCTAGACTCTTTTTTATGTTATTTTAGTCTTATTTACTATTTTATGAAGTAATTAAAAAATGTATGATTAATCCTTTTAATTATGAATAAATGTATCTTTATTTATTATGAAGAAATGTAGTGAATTAATATAATTTTATGTTTATATATTTTTCCTTTTTAAAAAATTGTTTTTTTGCACATAAATAACAAACAAACTATGAGTTGAATCATTCGCATCACAATACATTTTTTTTGTATACTTAAAAGATAAATTTGTTTTATAAGTTCTGAGATTAAATTTAAAAAAAAGTAAACTAATGAAACATAATGAAGTAGATCACATATATAATTTCATATAAAATATATAATAATTAATTTTCATTTACTTTTCCTTTTTGTCTTTTTATTATTATATAATATTTTGTTTAATCAATAATGTTATTTTTTTATAAGTCGGAAGAAGGAGTAGAATATACATGACATTTCAAATAATAGAAGATGAAAGATAAAGAAAATTTTCGTTTATTTTAATAATTTTATTACAATATATTCTCTTATTAAATTATAAAGATTATTATATTTACGTAGTATTATACTTTACAATTATGGTTGATATTAGTTTCCACTGTTTAATTTAACATAGAATGTCAGTTTTATTTTATTTTTAGTTATATATGCGTGGGTTTTCTTATTAATATTTATATATAAGAAAAGGAATAAGCATTTAATGAATAAAATTCGTTATTTTGTTTATGTTTGTTCTATTCTTTGTTCTCTGTAATTTTTTGAATTATACGTTTTATAATAGGTGCATTAATTAATTATACCTTATTTTTTTTTTATTATGGTTAAAATAATATTAATGAAATTTAAGTAGACCTATATACTATAAGAATATGTTAAATAAATTTTGAATGTACTAGATTAATTAAAAAGAATTAACATTAATAAATTATTATGGTGAGATAAAAAAAATTGATACTGTAAATAAACATTTCATAAAAATATAAATTTCTTTAATTTCGTGTTTAATTAATTTGTATATGTTTCTGGTGATATATTTTTGCTATTCTATTAGTTGTAATAGTACCATTGAAAAGATATAGTAGCTCTATAGTATTCATTATTGTAAAAAGATTAATTAATGAAACAATAGGAAAATGAAACTTTATCTGAAAATATATGTAATTTACTATCATATATTTTAAAAAAATACACTGAAACAAAAATAGTTTTATTTCCTAAAATTATATAAAATTAATAACATTACTGTTCGGAAGAAGTATAACCAATTATTTTAGAAAACGTATTAATGATTAATGAGTAATATACGTGATATTATATCTAGTTGAAGTAAAAAAATTTTAATATATGTGTATATTTAATAATTCTACTAATTTGTGTATTATACATTTAATCAAGAATAAATTAAATATTTCAAAGTTTATGGTTCAGTTTACTTCTATGAAATAATGAAAATTTTTTGTGTTATTTAATTTTTAGACGAAATTTTTTGTGGAGGATTATTATTATTTTGATGAATTTGGAGGTTGTTCAAATGAATAAGGGGTTTATTATGTTCTTTATTTTATTATTATACATATATAATTTTAATTTAACTTTATTTTATAAAAATATATTTTAATATTTATAATAAAATAATCTAATGACAAATAAGAACTTTTATTTTTATTTTTTATATAATTAAAAAAATAAATAATTATATATTTTTATAAATATAAAAGAGAAAATGAAAAAAGATTTAAGAAAAAAGCATATGGCATAGAATTATTGAGAAGATGAAGAAATTATTTTATTAATATCTTTGTATTATATATATTTTATATATTTTTGAAACTTATTTTTTAATATAAATATTAAAAGCTTATGTTTTTACCAATTTTTATGTAATAATTTTTGTCTAGTTATTTAATATATATGTTTTCGAAATTATAAAATTGTATAAAATATACTAAAATTGCATCTTTATTAATATTACAGAATTTACATATAATATAGTAAAATAAATTATTATTATGTCAATATTTTCAACTTGATTTATTAATAAAAAAATATATTTTAACTATAATTATTATTTTTTCCTCTTTTTAAATATATTAATTTGTTTTTTTTAATTCAAAACTGATTAAACTTGAAATAATTTATTTTGTTTTTTTGATCACTAATAATATATTTTCGAATATATAAATTTATTATAATTATAATCTGTATTGTAAATATACAATGAGAAAAATTACTAATTTATATAATAATATCCTTGTTATATGTAGTAACTGTATTTATGAAAATAATAATTATTTATATTTCCTCCTAAAAAAATGTTTTTTATAGTATGTATTAAACAATATTTTAATTTTTACTTAATTATTTAATAAAAAAATTTAATAATTTATTTACATTACTACATATATTTTATCATACTGTTATATATAGTATGTATATATATATATATATATATTATTTTTGTTTCTATTATATGAAAAATCATATTGGTATAAATGACATTGATATTATTTTACTGCAAAGAATACTTTTACACTAAATACATTTTTACCATTTTTTTTTTTTATTATTTTAATATTTTTCTCTATATATGTTTATTTACAATTTTCAAAAGAACAGGTGTAGAAGTAAATAATTTATTAATAATCTATTGAATAATAATGAATCGTATTAAGATTTACAAATAATTTATAAATTTGTAAATTCAATATACAGAAATATAAATATCGTTATTTATTACTTTAATAAATATACATATTTACTTAGATTTCCATGTAAAATATATTTTACTTTATTAATATAGAATGGCTTATAAAAGAACATGTATTTTTTTTGGACAAATACTAATCTATACTTTATATAATTAAAAATATTTTTCATAATTTCATTTACTTTTTCTGTTAGTTTTACTATCAAAATAATTAATATTGTTTAATTGTAGAAGATAATTCTGCATAAAAATATATAAAATTATAATTTTTTCTTAGGAAGCATGCAAAAGTTCACAAGTACCCTCTGAATATAGCAAGTATATATTTTCTACATGTTATACATTATTTTGTGTTAAAAAAAAATTTTTATCGCCGAATGAATAATTTTCATATTTTTTTCATCTTATCTAATATTATTCTTTTTCATATTATTTTATTTTATTATTAGTAGTACGTAAAATATCTCTATATATATATATTATACCAAATCAAATTGTATGTTATATTACGTTAGAAAAATTTAATATAAGTTATGCCTATATAAATTCAATTAATTACTCTTAAAATAAAATAAATCCAAAACAATATAAGTATGTTTTATTATATGCAGGAACTAAAATATAACTAACATATTTATTAGTTAATATATATTAGCATTAATGAACAGTACAATGAATGAAAATTTTAAGCCCTTTTTTTTTATTAAAATATTCGTATTTACCCTTTTAATTTGGATATATCTTTATAAAAATAATGTAATATTATAATAATATTTCTTATTTTACTTTTTTTTGTGTTCTACCTTTTATTTTTAAAAATTTTATTATCTTGGTATAGATATATAAATACTTGTAAATAATAAATGTTAACATTGTTTTTTTTAGTGTATATGTGGAAAATCTATGGATAAAAAGAATAAACTAGATAGCTATTCAAGTTTAAGAACTAATAGACTACTATCAGAGAGTTCATTGGATGTTATATCTACCGGATATCGATCAGGTCACAAAGGTTATTACAAATTAATGGATGAAAAGGCGGATACATATAAAATTGACAAGGACTCTAAGTCACGAAAGAATATAATAAAAGAAATTTTATTAAAAGCAGAGGAAAGGAATAACTTATTTAAGAAAAGGAAATATTCTTCGTTTAATATATTAGATTTATTTCTTGAAAAGGATATATTCAACGAATTAGATTCCGTATATAAAATTAATAATAATAAGAAAATTGATATACAGACTGCAAGATTAATGAATCGAAGGAAGACATCTTTTGGGTATATTCGGATTTTTTTAATTCTTTTGATAATTTTCATATTTTTGTGTTTGTCATATGTTTTTGTTTGTTTATGTTGTGGCAAATTGATTTAAGGGTATGAAGGTAGCTCATAAAGGAACACTTTTATATTAATTCCAACATTATCAGCAATTTATGTGCTTTTAGTATTTATGAATCTTTCAATTTTATCAGGTATTCATTATACTTCTAATAAGACTGAAAATTTTAAAATAAAACATGGAGGTAGTTTAAAAATATATAATAATATTTTTAATTCTACTAATAAGAAAGACATTCTATATGGAATAAAATGATGATAGTATCCTTAAAAATAATATATAAATAAGAGATGTGCATACAAAATTTTTATATTAACACATACATATATATAACTATTTGATATTAAATATAAAAATACTTTTTTTAATCCTTAGTGATTTTCATTGTTGTATTTTTAAAATCTGCTATATAGAGAATTGATTTAATGTTATTTGATATTTTGGAATAATATATTTATGTATATGTATATTTTTGTTCAATGATATATATATATATATATATATATATATATATATAATATATGTTGTATAAAATTCATTTATAAGTGCGCATATAGCATTGTCTCATTAAATTAATAGGATATTTCGTGTTGTTAATAGCAAAACATGAATGTAATTTGTTTTCATCTCTCTTACCTTTTTAGTCCAAAATGATTAATCGGTGACTTAATTAAAAAGAAGTATTACTTTCTTTAAATTAATGGTAAACGTTTTTTGATGTATTCTATATAATAAAAATAGTGCATATATTTTTTGCTTTTCGTAAAAAATAATTTTAAATAAATTTTATTGTAGATAGCATGATAAATGTATTACAATATGTTTTTACCACAAACATATATTAAATATATTTTAAAATTTTTGAATGTTTTAAGTGTGAAAATATAAATAAGTAATAATAAAAAATTGTTTACAAAATGAACCATTTGTTCATTATTGTCTTAGAGGAATACATATACTTGTAAATAAGTTGTACTAGGTCCTTTTATTGTTGTTCTTACAAGAAATGTATTCTTAATTTAATTTTATAAAAATAACCTAAATATTTATTATAAAGTACTGTTATATATATATATATTTTGCACGGTGGAAATATTGAATATATGTTATTTCAAGTTTATTGAAATATTTTTAAGTGTATTAAACATAATTTAAGTAATATAAAAATGTTAATGATGGTAACGTTTATGAATAATTTAACGTCTGCTCCCATATGATTTAAAATACATTTATTATTATATAATGAAAACAATAAAAATAATATATATGAGGTATGCACGCTTTTTTATTATCTAAAGTGCACTGAAATAATCCATAATAGTTCTACATTAATTTAAAATGCTTTTCCGATTTATAGTAGTGTTACATTATGTACTTTAAAAAATAGTTTATATAATAAAGACAAAAAAAAAATATTTGTAAATAAAATAAAAAATGAAAAAATAATAAAAAAAAAAAACATATGAATTAGTATATTAATACTAAGGTAAACAGAATTTTTATAACAAATCAATTTAATGACATTAATTTATATTTGAGAAATGGCAGTGTATTAAATTTTGTATTTTAACTTGTAACTTTGGGAATATTATATATGCAAAAAAAATTTGAGAAAATTAACTGCATAAAATTACTGAATTGTGGTTTAATACGAGTTGATTTTAGAACATATCCAATATGTACCTTAATTTTTATGGAAAGGAAATCATATCTTATTTTATAAACTAAGTAGTTGTATAAATTTTCCATTTTTAATTTATTTAAAGATATATGTTTATATAAAGAATGTTACGTGAGGCATTAGAATAATTTTATTTATAGAGGGGAAAGTTATGTTGTACATAATACATATTGACATTCAATGAGACTCATAATATATATATTACTAAATGGATGTTTTATTGTAGATAAATATAGTATCAATACTTATATAAAAGAACTGTATAAAAAAGTATAATATAATTTAATAATAAAATTTTAATAAATGACATTTTGTAAGGAATTAACAATTTTACGGTTACTTGATGTAAATTAAATGAATAGAATTTAATTATTATAATATTATTAATATTTAAGCATTATGTCACATAAGTGCAAATAAACATATATAAATGGTGAATATTGTCAATGATATATGTATGTAATAATTATCATTGAAAAATATATAAATGATAACGGGTTATATATAAATGAAAAATAAATTATTAATAAAATAGGAATACATATCAATAAGGACATACAATTAAATGATTAATTACCTTACATAATTTTGCATGTATGGATTTCTAGAAATATTAGTAACAGTTTAGTTAAAATATATAATAAGCTGTATCAGATATTTTAAAATGATACTAAAAACTCAATAATTTAAGTAATAGAATTTATGTGGAGTATATTTAATAGATTTATATTATCACTTAAAAAAAGGTTTCTGTGAAAAAAATTATTACTATAGTTTAATATGGTTTTGATCATATAACAAATTAAAAAAAATATCATAAAAATATAAAGATATTACTAACAAAATATTTGCACTTAATATTATAATATATTTACAGGTAAATATATAAATGTTATTGGATTAATATTTGTATATATATAATAAATCAAATTAACATATGATTTAGGTGAGTAACATGAAAAATATTAAACATACTTAAAAATAAAATGTTACATATATGCCTAATTCATTTTATGAAAATATAAAATATTCAGAGAGAAATAGTTAAAATTATTGACATATGAGTCTATTAAAAATATGGATATCAAAAATTATTAAATAGGCATCCTTTAAAATGAAACAATAACTTTATATATAAAGTAATGGAATAAAAATATAATTATGCTAATTTTTGTGAAATTATTTCTTTTAATTCAAAAATTGTGTTATATTTAATAATCTTATTTATTTTTTTAATTTATTATTAATATTTTTTTTATTTTGCAAAAAATAACACGAAATGTGTTTTATATGATTAGAATAACATTTTGTATATATAATAATTTTATCATTGTTAAATACTGTGTTGTAAACAAAACATAATTAAGATATTAAAGTATATATTATATTTGATGCTAATTATAATTTTTATATAAAGTACCTTATTTGGGTTTATTTTATATTCCATTTTATTTTTTAAACATATGCCATATATAATATATGCTTGTAAATAAAAAAAAAATATATATATGTACGTTGTAAAAAATTCATACTCAAAATTAATGAATGCACAATTTTCACAACATTTATATTTATTCTAATACATTATATAAGAAATATATGATCCATAATATTTATTTTTAAATATATTTCAATACAACTCTTCCTGTAATTATTACTATTTTATACAGTATATATTTAACAATTTTATTTATTGTTTGTTTTGGTTTTCATGAATATTAATTTTTTCACATAAAAAATAATATGAAAAAATATGAACTTATGAATTTATTATTTAGGAATTATAATATATATTTAAAAATATACGATTTGTATATTATTGTATATTTATGATACAAAAATATAAAACGTTCATGTGGATCATAATTTTAAAATATAAAAATTATTATAAATTATAATATAAACTAAAATTATAATATTTTGAGGTTCAATATATTTTTGTTTTAATTTTTTTTTAGTTATAATAAATACTGTATAATTTATGTGATGGAAATATTATTCTTTGAAGTATTCATTTTATAAATTACTTTATAAATAAAAAAAATAATTATAAAAATTAAATTTTTTAAAATATATTCTGTATTTCTTGGAATATTGATAATAAGAATAAATAAATTAAATAAGTAATTATAGTGATAATAAATGATAGACTATATACTACCTACATTTTATACTTTGTATATTTTAGATAAATCTCCATATTTTGAAAAATTTAATTACAATTTTGTTTTTCTTAAATGATTCATTTAGTATTAATAATTACACCACTAAGAAATAATTTATATATTTTGATTTTTCATGAATATTATATAATTATATTACTGTAGATAAAATTGTGCTTTTATAAATAAAATTAAGATAAAAAATTTATAATACTTTTTAATTATTATATTTCTTTGTTTCTATCGTAAAACGCATTATATTTTTGAATTTTATTGGATTTTTATGAGAAAATAATGAAAAAATAATTAGAAAATTAAGCAAATATTTTTAGTATCTTTTATAATTATCAGGAAATTATATTGTTATATACAATTTTCTTGTTGAATATATTGCACTTTTATTGATCTATATGATGGAACAAAAAAATAAATCATTCTTTGTTATAAAAACTTCTATTTTTATCGTTTTATCTTGGATATGTTATTTTTGCAGTGACTTGGTATAACAGTATTTTTTAAGGAAATATGTATTTTTTATTTTGTCCTCATTCAATTTTTATTAATATTATATCTTATAATGAAATTATTTATTTTTTTAAGTAGTAAATATTTATTTTTTTTTTTAGAGTACGTTATGTAAGTTTGTAGGAGTGTACAATCTTATGAGAAAATTAGATTTAAGCAGTGGTAGATTGCTAGAAGAATGTAGTCAATATAAGGACTTAAATACTGCAAACGTAAAAGAAATGATACATGAAAACAATGAGAACGAAGAAAAAATTATAACAAACTATGATAAATTGGACAAAAGAACAAATAAAAAATCAAGTAAAAGTTCGTTATATAAGGAGGAATTTAATAAACAATATATAAGACAAAGAATATTAAAATATAGAGGAAAATACTTAACTCTATTTGAAAGAAAGTTATTCAAACATATAGATTATATAGATTTTATTAAAAAAAAACCGTCAATTAGTAATAAGTCTTGTATAAAGATATTACTTAAGGAGTACGGATTACTATTGTTTTTACCCGCTATATTGCTTTCCTGGGGTTCAATGATACATATAGCGTATTATCTAAAAGTGATTTCAAAAGTAGATAATGAACATGAAATATTATTTTCCGTTATAATCTCTATATTTTTTACAGTATTCGCGTTAGGAGTTATTTATATGCTTGTAAAAATTAAAAAGCACAGAAGAATTATTAAGAGGAAGTGGAAAAATGAGTAATAAGTAATAATTTCATTTCTGTACAGTACTGTTATATATGAAGTAGTTATCGCAATATATATTTAGTCGTACACCTAGTAATCATAACTGCTAATTTTCAAAATTTTAATTCATATATGCTTGGTAATCTTTAGGAAAAATATTAAAAAAATATATTCAAAGTTTTGGGGTGAATATGAATATTTTATTTTTTTTAAAGTATAATTTAATGTGTTGTTCCATCTAAATTAAATGTTATGGTTTAATATTTATATTTGTGTATTTAAATATATTCTTATAAGATACATATGTATGTGTGTTAAAATTAATATATATGAGTACATTCAAGATACAATTATTGAAATGTTTAATTTATATTTGAAATAAATAATAATTGTTTCAATTTGTTATATCTTTCTATTCCAGAATTGTTATTTGTTAAATTAATTTATATTAGATCATTTTTCGTTTGAAAATAAAAATAAATGCGTTTTGTTTTGTACATCAAGAAAAGAAGTAAAAGTTTTTTACTGAATATATAGATATATATACTTAAAGAAAAACTTAATATATTTTATACAAAATAAATTTTAAGAAATATTTGTTATAAAATATATTTATTGTAAAATTCTCTTCAGCGGAAATTTAGTTTATTTTGCACTATGTAAAAAGGAATGCATATTTATATATTATAATATTTTTATTAATGCAAGTTATTTATAAATGTTTAATATTATAAGAATTTTTTGTAATAACAATAAAACGAAAATCCAAATCCTATTATTATGTCATTATTATTGCTAGTTTTAGTGGTATTTTTGTATAACATGAACAGAATGAATATATATTATATTAACAGTTTATAAATAAGCAAACCTTATAAAATTTTTGTGTTATATATTAATGAAAAATTAAATTAATAAATTGAATGTAATCATATATTATTAGAAATTATGAGTAAATTATATTTTTCTTTTATTGCCATAGTGGAAATTTAAATATATCAATATATCTATAAAAAGTTAAAATTTTATTCGATGGCAACAAAACTAAATAGATATGTTCTACTATCATTTCGTTATTTATGGGTATTTATTTATTTATATATAGAATATTTAATTGTTGTGTATAAATATATTAAGTAAATATATAACATTATTTAAAGAATATATATAAATACATAGATTTTTTATTTTTCATTTTTAATTATTACATATTTATAATGATAATATTATAAATAAGTCATATATAAAAGGAAGGATATTTTCTATATATATAATTTATAAACACAAATTTATATTTTAGTATTTAAGTTGTGTATATCAGATAGACAACATTTATTTATGTAATTTCATTAAAATTGTATATACGAAATCGTCATATTTAATAATTTTTATCTTTTTTCAAATGAGTGTATACGTACATATGTTAATTTATGATTAGACTTAAATAATTGTTCATTTTATTCAATTTTATAAAAATTTCTTAAATGCTTAATATAAAGTGAAAAGCTAACAAAAATGTATGTATTTATATTATATAAAAGATTAAACCAATACACTATAATACTATGTATATACAGATGTTATTATATTTTATACTAGAATTAGTCTATGTCTTCTTTATTTCTTTTTTTTTTTTCTTCTTAATTTTATCCTTTCTATAAATACATATTTAATTAATAAAAAACTATAATATATATAGTTTAGAAATATAGATAAATTTCATATTATAATAATGATATAAATTATACACAATTGAAAAATTTAATATTCGAAAATTTTATTGCAGAATAAAAAGAGAAATATCTAACTATGAATTATATATTATTTCATATATAATGGAGATTATTATAAATTCAATTTAATAAGTATGTTACATGACACAAAAGTTTGTACATATTATTATAATTATGAGTAAAAGAGTTTTATTAAATATTTTTTAAATAATTTATTGTTGCTGCTACAGTATTGTTATAAGGATTAATTTTTTACTAGCAAAAACTAGTACTTCTAAAGGATAACATTTATGAAATTATAATTATTATTAAGAAATCTTCAAGGAAAATAATAAATATTCTGTTAATATAAAGTACAATATATAATCTATGTACTAAACTTTCTATACTCGATCTATTCCATATTCTACATAAAGTCAATATGTATAAAATTAAAGAAATAATGTAGTTTGTTTTAATTTTATTGTTAAAAGGATTTATAAATATATAATATATTTTATGAAATATATATAAATGTATATATTTAACACAAGTGAATATATTCAGATTACTTTATTTTAATGTATGTTATTATTTTTTTATTTTTTAAAACATTAAAATAACAATTGTACAATACACTTTTAATGTTATTGTTCCTTTTCTGTATAGTGAAATACATTATAGTTATATATATTTCTTTATGTTTCTGTGAAAAAATAAAAAATAATATAAAATTTTTAAAATAAATATTGTTCCTCTTATTATCAGAAGTATATTATATTATTAATAACTATTTTATTAATAAATATATTGAAATATTAAATATGTTATAAATGGAACAAAAAATTAAGTTACCTTCTTTGTTAAGTTTTCTGCCTTTATCCTTTTAATTGTGATATGTCATTTTTACAATAATAGGGCATGATAATATTATTAGATTTTGTTTTTTTATTCATATTTTTCTTGTTTTGTTTATAATAATATTCTTCATCACAATTAGCTTATTTATTCTGTTAAAAAAATAATTTTTATATTTTATTTTAAAGGGAACTTAACAAAACCTTGTTAAAGAACTTCAAAATTAGTAGAATAGTAAATATAATAAATTATAGATTAATATAGAAATATGAACATAATAAGGATTCAAATATTATAGCGTTAAATAGAGATATAGGAATAAAAGAATAATGGAATAAAAAAGCTATATATAATAATGAAAAATTCTTAACACAAAAAGAGAAGATATCTAATAGATATCCATTAAATAAGTCTCAATTCTACACATAATTACCAATTATAATAGTAGAATTTTTGATAGAATATATTTTTATTTTGAAAAGAAATGGATTAAAAAAAGAAATTATGATGATTTGATTGAAAAAAAGAGGAGATTTCGTGGTATATCATTAAAAAATAAAATGTAGAAGTTATGAATTTGGAGTTATTATATATATTTTTTTTTTTCTTAGGATTAACTTTTTCAACAGTAACAGGAATGGGATATTTAAATACTGTAAACGAGAAGCTTATAGAACTTATAAAATGTAATGTTGGAAGATATATATACAATACAACCCTATACTGGTATAATGGCCTTTAGGATACTTATCACTATGACAGATATCCTATTTTTTATAAAAATTTACAAGATCGTTTGCAATAACGAAAGGTATAAAAAAATCAAGTTGATTAATGAGTTAAATTTATATTAGAGAATATGTATATATGTGTAAGAACGTCTTTAATAAGTAAAAATAGCCTTAATATTTTCAGTGATATACTTAAGAAGCATATATATAATTCTAATATATTATAAATGCACATATTCTTACGTTGTCTCTTTGATATCTAACAATAAAATATTATATTCATTTTTTCTAAAATTAAATATTTTAATATTTTATAATTTGTATTTTAAATCAATTTGGTAGCCTAATATAATATTATGGCATAATATGTATATTTGTAAATTTAAATATATTTGTAGGAATATTTATGTTTTTGTTTTTAAATGAATATATATTAGCATATTTTATATAATTTTTGTAGATCTGTGATAATTTATATTTGTACTAGTATATGATTCTTTATATTATATATCTGACTCCATTATAAATTGACTATTTGTTCAAATAATAAGAAAAATGTAATATTAGTTTTAAATTAAAAATAAATGAGTCTTGTTTTGAGCTTAATTACAGGAAGCCAGTATATAGAGATTAATTTTTATGTATTTAATTATTGATATATATTGCATAGTAAAAAACATGTTTATTCTATAAAATATGTTTTGTGTAATATATGATATAAAATATATTAATTGTAAACGTCTTTTTAACAAATATTTTGTTTTACATAGATTTAATAAATGTACAGTTATAAATGTATAAAAAAAAATTATATTTTTTAATTGTGCTTATAACTTCTTACTAATTGAGGGATTCAATATAATAACAGTTATGAAAAGAGTTAACACCAATTATTTTATTATTATTCCAAGTTGGAGTGTTAATTAAATTTGGTGAAAATCAATTAAATATATATTAATTTGAAATTTAATAAACTTAAGTTATATATTATGAATTTATTTTTTATGTTATTCAATGATTATATTAATGAGTTAATTTTAATCATATATTATTATTAAATACGTAAAATTCTTTTTTTTTTGGGGGGGGGGGTTTGATTTCTAATAATTGTACAATGATAAAAATACAATATATGTTTCTGTAAAATTCTAAATTATCATCAATAGTAATCGAAATAAATATATATTTTATACAAGCATTTCATCATATGTAGGTATTTATTTATATATTTGTACTATGTTTATGGTCTTTTATAAATATATAAGTAAAGATTTAATATTATTTCAAGAATGCAAAATGATACATATAGTTCCTATTCACTGATAAGAACTCACATATATTAAAATTCTCATTTTGTAAATGAAATAAAATAAAACAAAAAACACAAACTGTTTTCTTATATACAATTCATATATACAAATATATTTTTGGTTTAGATGCGCGGGATAGTATTCAAGTTATTTCTAAGAACTGTTCAACACAAATTAGTGTAATTTTGTTTTTACTATAAAATGCAATGAGTGTTATTATTAATATGGTTTATGACAATGTTGTTGTAATACATAAGTTTATACATAATTTTAATATTTTATTATTACTATTACGTAGTTCCTCAATTAATTCTATTTTATAGTTTTTACTTATATGTGCTTAATGTAATAAAATATTAAGAAAAAATATATGTGTTTTTATTGTTTATTGCATAAAAAAATATATTATTGAAACAATGATATCCTAATAATTATGCAGTTATGCAAGTATTAATATATATTATTACTTTTATTTTATTATATAATATTAAAATTTCTTCTAAGTATATATATATATATATATTTATTTATTTAGAAAACGAAATAAATAATAAATTATATAGTAGAATTTAAAAACAATTCATTTACAAGTAATATGAATTAAACTTAATTTAAAATCGTAATTTACAAAAATTATTATACAAAAATAAAAAATTCTCATTTATTGAATTTTTAAATATATATTAAATTATATAATTTGTAATATCTAGTAAATTATATTTTTCTAAATACATTATGGTTTATTAAATAATTAAAGCGCCACAATTAATATAGTATAATATAAACTGTTGTAGTAACTATGCTTTATTTAACCTTATTATTATTAGAATATTATAATAATTTATATTATATAACATTAATTTCCAATTTTTGAAAACAAAGGGTTCTTAAAATTAGAATTATTAAAATAAAAATATTGCTAAAATTGGTTATTATCTAAATACAAGGAAAATTCATTACCTATATTCTCTACATTCCATATGCTACTGCATGAAATATATGTTTAGAAATATTCAGTAAACTTATTTTTATTTTAACATATTTATAAGTGATCAATAAAAAAATATTTAATTATTGTTCCACATTAAATAATTAAACTATATTTTTTGAATATTTATAAATGATTCAAATTATTTTTTTTAATAAAAAATAATTTTTTAAAATTAAAATAAAGATAAAAATTTTATTATATATAATTAAAGATATTTTTCTTTGTGTCTACTGTTAATGATATTATATGTACTTTTTTTTTATCGCATCATAAATACATAAAAGAAAAATGAAAAAAATACTAAATATATAATAAATTATTTTTTAACATTAAAAAAATATTATACTATTGTTTATTTATTCTTTCTTGAATAAGTTATAGTATTAAAATTCTATATCATAGAAAAAAAAATGATGATACTTTTACGTATTAAAATTTATGCGTTGATACTTTTATCCGAAACATACCATTTTAAAAATGACGTAGTATGAAAATATTATTTGAAAATATATTGGTTATTACCATTTTTAGTTTTTTATTTTTGTTAATAGCTTTTTTAGCATAAAATATTTCGTTCATTAAATAACAAATGTTTACTTTGTTTTTTTTAGAGTATATTTAAGATGTCTGAGGTTGATAACTACAAGATTGAAAAAAAAATAGATGCAAGCACATATAGAATACTAGCAAAATATAAACACGATAAGGAATCATGTGCTGTATATTTACAAGAATATATACCAAAATATGTATCAAACGACAAAAGGTACATATCTAATAATGAAGAAAAAACCACAGAAACAAAAAAGCAGTCAAATGGAAGGGCATTAGTGAATGAAGGAGGTCATAAGCAACATATGAAAAATAAATCTTTTATGTTTGAAACAAGATCATATTCTCGTATAGAAAAAAAAATATTCAAAGAATTAGATTACTTAGATTTTCTTCAAAACAACAGAACTATTACTAATAAGTTTTTCAGAAAAATGATATTTAAAAAAAAAAAAGTACGAATTTGTTTACCTTTATTCTTATTCTTGTTTTTATTAATCTCAATAATATTAGATTTTTCTTGTGGTTATGGAATTATTGGGGGATTGCTAAAAGTACTGAAAAACACACATGGAGCTAAATGGTCAAGTCCCTTACGTGCTTTCTTGGGGAAACTCAATTTAGACTTTTTGTGGCATACAGCTAGTGTCAATGTTACGAAAAAAGGAAGTCCAACTCCTATAAATTGGACTTTTATAACTAAACCTTTTCTAATTTATATAATTTATTGTATACCTCTCCTAATACTGGGTATCACCATTATATTAGGAATTTTTTACCACCATAAAAAAGTAAAAAAATATCAAGAAATTAAGTTCAGGAAAAGGTAAAATCTATAATAAGTAATATGTTAGTTTGTGTAATCTTCAACATGAACTGATATATGTAACATCCTTATTACTATGAGTAATAAACATTCCCATAATTTCTTATATTTTATAATTGCACCCATATACATATGGTATTTTTAGAATACAACAGTTAAAATATATGTTCTTAGTGTTTTTGTGAATTTAAAATTTTTCTTTTTTCTAAACATGTATATACTGCAATTATTATAGAGTTATTAAATATACATTATGAATTAGTAAATACATGTGATTATGTCAATGGACTAATATGAAAAATATATGTGTATATATTATAATTCATGTCTAATAGGACATTTTATATAATTGTTTTCAAATGGGATATTAATCCATATTTGAATTATAAAATACTGTACTTTCAAATTTTTAATATTCCAGAGTAAAACTATTATATATTGACTAAATTAAAAATATTTTTTGTTATTTTTTGGGTAAAAATGAACGTGATTTTTTTTATTTTTAATGAAATATACTGAAAGTGTTTTGTTCCGATACATGTGTATATACGCATGTTTTGTTATTTACTTTTAAAAAAAAATATCATATAATAATATGAATGATCTATAATAGATTACTATCTTTATAAAATTAATTATTTGCAATTAAAGAGTTAAAAGCATATATCGCATTATTATAATGATTAAATGAATTATTAATTAATATTTAAAAATTATTTTTATATATATTATATTGAAAATTTTTATATAAATATATTACGAATTTTACACATATCCTATGTCATTGAATCATTAAAATAATGATTTGAATTTAATCAGATATTATTAGTTAATATGTCGAAATTTAATTTTATTTTTATGTTTATCTCGTAATAGTAAATTTAGAAAAATACATTATATTGGGGTAAAAATAAAAATTTTAATTAAGCCTAATGAAAAAAAATATATACAGTTGTAAAAACATGTAAATATTCGTAAATAAAGAATTACATATTCGTGCTCTTTACACACATTCCATAAATATATGATGTAAATTGTTAAAATAATTTAAAAGGTATATAATAATAAAGTTTATATTAATTAATAATTTCTTCAAAAAATAATGACAATTTTCAAACAAAATAAATGTTAAGGAATATTTTGTTTTAATATATAAATTGTGAATGCGTAATATTTTTTATATTTGTCATATATTTTTAAATAAGGTATAATCCAAAATTTAATCTATTTTTTTTTACCATTTAGTTAAACAATTTAAAGAATATGTTTCTGCTGTCAACCATTTTCGAGTAAATTTAATAAATAAAATTCACATATTAAATTTGATTTTTCATATTTTCTAATCAAATTCATAATATACCTTTAATATATATTTTAGTTACAATAATAGAATGAATTTAAAAATATATCCTTTAATCTCTTAAATAACGCATAAATATATCATTTTGTATAAATGCATACTTATATATTAAAGATAATAATAACATCATATATAGAAAATTCTTTATGAGAGCGAAAATATTTCTAATTATTGTTTAAATGAAAAACATATATATTTATATATATATTATTAATATTAAATGTTATTTTATTTGAATAGAATATCTTTTTCTATGAATATAATATAAGCATATATATGGAATAAACTATTGTGATCATGTATTTTTTTACTTTTACATTTACAACTATATTAAAAAAAAAATAATTAATTGAATTAGAATCAATTATATTTTATATGGTAATTGATTAATTAAAAGCATTGTAAAAACTGAGAATATCGATACTTATTTACTTAAAAATTTGAGAAGAAATATCGAAATGAAATTTATTACAATTGTTTCATTTTTTTTATATCATATAATAACCTATATATTTATTGTTGTATTGTTTATAATAAATTGAAATATGGATAAATTAAAAATTTTTTTAGATTATATATTATAATAAAAATGATTTATGAATTTATAAAAACTGTTTAAAATATTTTACGAGTTTTATACAAATATTCTATCAAATAATATTACCAGAATTATAATTATATACTAGACTTCGAAGGTTATTACAGAAGCATATGTAAATATGAGATACTATGGATAAATCAAAGAACAATTTGAATATTTCTATATTTTTATATAATTATTTTAATTGAATATAGGATGAAAATTATAGAAAAGGAACATTACACATAAGAAGTCATATTTGTAGTAATTATTTGTACGTTTACGCGGAATTGATAAATATATATTTCAAAGAACACTATAATTAAAATATTATTATTTATTGTAATTTTTAATGAAGTGGTCTAATATTATTTTTGATTATGATTTTTATGGTTACTTTTGTGTCAGCAGATATTGATATATAAAAATTATATTTTTATATCATATGAAAACAAAGTTACACATATTTATTATTTCTAGTTGCACTGACTTTTAAACAGGATTACTATAGTAACGCACAATAATTTTATATTCGTCTATAATGTTTTTCAAATTTAGATAATATTATAATTTAAAAAAATGTGACATTACGAAATAAAGTAATACGTTAATTTAAGCAAAGCGTATAAAGTATATTAATTAAAAAAGAGCTGTAAACGATATTTAAAAGGAACCTTTTTAATTGTTAATTATAGAGAATTGCAATATACAAAAATTAGTATAGGGGAACAAATATATAAATAAATAAAATATAAATCTGTGAACAAATTACATATGTATTATTAGAGTATTATATAAGAATTCAATTCATATATTATGAATTTTTAAAAATATTCTTTCTTTTTATTTTTACATTTTAATATAGACAGACATGTAAGTTTCTGAACTGTCATATATAACTATATGAAAAAAACAACATATAATACACTCTTTTAATAAAAGCGTTTTCTATAAAATGACATAATATTTGAATATATAGCATTGCTTTAATGTTATAATAAGTTTTTTTTTTTTAAATATAACGATAAATGGAAGACTATGCATATAATACAAGGTATAAACATAAAAAATTTTTCACTTTTTTTCTTTTATGTATTTTAGAATAAAAATTTAGTAACGATTGATTTTTTCTTGTTATTTTTAGCTTCTTTACCATGTCTATTATATACTTCGATATAAATATTTTAATTTCTGTTTGATTTTATTATATGTGTTCTTATAAAATTAAAAAAATATATATATAATTTGAATATTTTTTATGTTACTCTATTTCATTGTTCTTATTCCCATAAACTTTTTATGTTTATATATTCCTTTGAACTTTTCTTTTTCTTTTTTTCCGTTAAGTGTTAAATTGTTTAAAAATTTTCATTCATATATATATCTTTTTACTTCAATAAAGTATCTTTCGAATACACTTGAATTTGTCCTTATCTATATATAGGATGTATCATCCTACTTTATATCAGGATGTTTCTGATAAGTCCTTATTTTTTATAGAATTTATATATGTATTATCTTCTCTTATCCAATCATTCAATTCTTGTATAAAAGTGTGTCTCCCTTTATTCTCATAAATTTCCTCATTTTCCCTGTATTCCAAAACATTTCCTTTATCTTCATTTATGTCTTCTATAATTTCTGATTTTACATATGAATTTTTTTCTATCTTGCATTCATATATAGAACTATCCAAATATGATTCATTATTTTCTATGTTCTCCTCTTTTCTGCATTCTTCTAATACCATCATAAGTACAAGTATGCACAGTTTTTGTAGTAATTGTTTTTTTATGTATTTATATAGTTCTTCATCATATTCTTTTTTCTTCAATTCTTCCAAATTTGTTATTGTCATATCCTTTTTAGTTTCGTAATTTACGCATTCATCTATCATATTTTTCAGTCCTTCCGTCATTAACTTATGCCAATCCTTTTCTATATATTGTCCTATAACTATACCCTTCTTTGATATCCATTTTTTCCATGCATCTTTCTCTATTTCTGAAGATGGAACTTTTTTATATTTATTTGAAAGTTTTTTCTCTAATATTTTACTTCTTTTTATGGAATCTCGTTCACTCTTCCATTCATTTTTCAAGCTATTAAACCAGTATTCTTTTTTTAATTTTTCAGAGAGATTTTTATGTCTTTCTGCCCATTTGTTCCATAGAATTTTTTTTTTATCAGTATCATTTCTACACTTACTATTTTCTATTATTATTTCATCATTTTTTAAATTATGATGGGAATTATATTTTTCTTGTCTAAACTCTTCTAAACATATTGCTAAAAATTCGCCTATATCGGATTCCCATACTTCATTTTTGTATTCTTCTAGTACTTCCATATGTACTTCAATAATAGTTTTTGACACATCCTTCTTTTTCTTTATTTTTTTTACATTTGTTTCTAACTTTTGCTCATTTATTATTATTTTTTTTATGTTTTCTTCATTATTATATGTTGAGGGTTCTAAGTTATCATATGTTAAAAACATATTTTTTCTGCCAGGATATGAAGGTACTAATATTCGCAGTAGTTTCAAATGTTTTCGTTTAATATGTTTTTTTTTTTTTAAAAAAATCAATGGCATATGCTAAAATATAAAGAAGGAGCATTTATAAAATGGTGAATTGCAGTAATCAAAGTATATAATATTTTTACAAATTTAGTTTTATATTACTTTAATAAAAAGGGAAAATATAATAATAATAATAATAATGCTTATTAATATAGGTGATATATATTTATCAGAGATATTTCCTGCTGATTCTGTATCATGAGTTTAGATATATATGTTATATATTGTAATTATTTCAAAAAAAGAAAAATAAGTAGTATTAATGGTACCTGTAATTTTAGGGAGTTTACGATGAAAATGAGGAGAGCCATTAATTAATGCTTTAAAAGGTTTGGAAGGAATAATTTTATCAGTTTTTTCTGGTGTTGCCTGATGCTGAAATGTTGTTTGTGCATGCGGAATTTTAAAATCTTCAGGATTTTGTGATTGTAGAACTTTTATAGGTTGTGTTTCCATAGTTTCATTAGATTGAGTTACAAGAGTTGGATCTTTGGAATGAGATGCTATGTCAACCTGAGGTTTCTGTTCCTTTGATGACATCAATCCGTTTGCTGTATCCATCTCTCCTGGAGACAGAGTTTCGACTAAAGGTGGTCTTTCTACTGGAGTTATCTGTTCGGACGAAGCTTTATATTTTGATGGAGATTGCTCTTGAGATTCAGGTGAATTCTGTTCTGCCGACGAACTTTCGTCTTCTTTTTTTTCTGGAACTCCAATATGTATAGTTGGAGCCGAGGACTTGCACTCAATAATTTTAGTAAATGTGCTAGAATTCTGTATATTGCATGTTTTTTTTAGAAGTTGGTATAATTTTTTTTTTCCTGTGCAATCTTTATGAAGAATTTCTCTCTTAGCACTAAAATGTCCTTTCCTTTCTATTATCCATTCATTATATTCCTTACATTTACTTATGCAATTATCATCATTATTACAATTGTATGTACTACTATTACCTACTCTAAAAGGACGTAGTTCATCCATATATTCCTTATTTGTTTCACAGAAATCTTCTGCATCATAAACTAATTGTAAAAGTTCCTTTTCATCTTGATTTAAAATCATAAAACATCCGCCATGTTGAGATAACCCTGTATAGTACTGCTTGTACCAAGTCTTGATTGCTCCTTTCCAAATATATTCTTTAATATATGAGTACGGAGGCTTTGTATTAATCAGATAATCAGCCAATTGCTTACATTTATCTCTAAATTCTTCTTTATTGTTGTTTCTTTTTAAAGAAGAAATTTCAGATTTAATGTTAGCTCCAATTATTTGAAATTGTGGATATGTACGGTATGTTAATGCTGTAAAACCATGAACACTCGAATTCTATATTCAAAAGAATTATTAGAAATTATTTAATCATCAATTTTGATTTTCATAGTATTATGCCTCTATCATATGTAAATGATTCATGAATAAAGTTATTTATCTTAAAAAGTAATGAATATTACCGAAGTAAAACAATTTTCCATAATGATTGTACATTAATCCAGTAGTCGTGTATAAATATCTGAAATATAAATAAAAATTTGTATCTTTTTACTTATAAATATTGTAATTTCAAATTAATATATCATGAAAAAATGAAATTATAAAATTATCATTTACATAAAGATTTATATATGTACTATAAAAAAATTGAATGAATTACTATTTATTTTATACACGTCATAATTTTTTTTACCTTAAATAAGTGTACTACAACTGGAGATATGTCTTGATCATATTTTTTAATTAAATGAAAATTACGTATATATTTGTATTTGTAATTCTTATACTTTTTATGAAAAAGAAATTAAATAACTAACATTAAAACATTACGTAAATTTACGTCAATACATGTATTAAGGTTATTCTGTAATAATTTCATTAATATACGTATTGGAATTTGTTCTTCTTCCCTTATTATAGACGAATATATATAAATGTTATTACTTTTATTAATGTAAATAATTCCTTTTATTCTTACGTTTCTCATGGAATAAATAATCTATTAATAAAATCATTATTAGTGCTGATTTTATTGTTATTCCTTTTTTTTGAACTTATTTTTTTTGTTTAATTTGTATATAAGATATTATAATGCAGTAATTGTTTTTTTAAAATTTTTTAATATTTATTATGTTGTATATACGAATGAGAATTAATTAAATACATATATAATACTAAATTGTTTCTATAATTGTAGAAAGTTCTTATCATTAAAATTTATTTGTAACACTTAGAATTATATTTATATATATTATCAAAAAATCTCTAATTTATGGTGTATACTAATCTGCTGAATAGATTTAGTATGGTATAATTTATTATACATATATTTTCTATTGTATTAGGCTATTATGCCTTTTAGATAAGAACTATTTCTACTGGACAAACATATAATTAATTAAAAGTATATTCAGGAGTATTAAATAATGAAAATAATATTGGCTACCTATCCAAAATATGAAAAAATATTAAAAGATAATTATAGAAAAATTATTTATATAATATAGTTTAGAAAAATGTAAAATAAATTATAGAAGTGAAATAAAAAAATAAAAACATAATAATTGAATGTACATGGAATAATATATTATATTCGATAAAACAAAAAATATTAAAGTTTTATTAATATTTTTCTGAAATTTTTGATAGAACTATACTAATAAGTAAATAAAAAAAATATATTATATTTTATTTTGTTTGTTTATCCATTTAACAAAAAGAAAATAACTTTTTTATAATAATAAATATTTATTTAGTATACAAAATGAAAAAGGTCATGTATTATTTATAATACATTTTAAGACGCGAATATTTAAATGAAATTGAATAACAATTTAAATTTATAAATAACAGCGTAGATTATTACAAATTATATATATTATTTCTTATATTAATGTTATATATGCAAATTATATATATGAAATATTGAATAGTCTTAAAATTATAAAAAAACATATATGTTAACGATAAAATTTTGTATCTAATTGCTTCATATATAAAATAACGCCATTGTGGTTATCTTTAGTAAGCCATTTATATTAAAATGTTTTATTTTAATTTATTTATATTCTTTAATTTATTTATATAAAATTTAGTTTTTCGTTCTTCTGTTATTTTTATTATAATCTCTTATATATTACTTAATTTATTTTTTTTTTAAACAAGTTACTTAATAACAACATACAGTTGATTATAAATAAAAATAATTTATCGTGTTTTTAAGTATTATTTATTTATATTTCTGTATTTGAATATATTATACATATGTAAATATAATATATATGATGAATTAATTAATATGATTTAATATGGGGTAACAAAATTCATAGTATGATATTCTGAAATATTTTGAAAGAATTTGAAAAAATCTGCGTAAAATTGTATTTAAAATATTTATAAAAAAAAATATTTGTTTTATTATTTTATAAATATGTTAAAATATAATTTTTTTCTTTGTTAATATATTTGTTTTTATATTTTTAATATATATTCACACTTTTTGTACAGTAACTTAATTTATATATATATATTTTTTTTTATTTAAAAATAATACAAAAGTAATAAGAATTCATATGAATTAATAAAGTTTACTTCCTAATATTACGAACATACTATTTGCTTTTTTTATATAAAATATAATATTTAATATAAAAATAAATATATTTTTATGTAGAACTTTAACATAATATACGCTAATAGAAATGTTATACGTATAAAAAGTATTACAGAATGAAACGAAAAAAAATATATTAGTGTAAATACATTTAGGATAATGAAGTTGAAATAACAATTTATACTTTTTTCTTATTTAATATGAAAAAAAACACAATATAAAAACTGTGGTATATATTATAATAAAAAGGCACTTATATATTTAAATTTATAGTTAATGTTATTCAATGTAGAGTTCATAATTATTAACATAATATTATATTTTAAGAAGTCTCAAAATAATAATATAAATGAAAAATAAAATAAAATAATTTTTTTTAAGATAAGTATATCTTAATTTTACTGATATTTTATAAGTTATAAAGATAAATATATGGTGTATCATATTATAAAAGGAACTTATTTTCATAAGTTTTTTAACGAATAAAGCAATATTTTATATTTATGCAGATTATTGTAGTGTAAATTATATGATATCATTTTTATGCTTTAATCAGTACCATTTAATGTGGTTGGATTAAATAAGATTGTTCTATGCATAATTCATTCTTTATAAAATTCTATTGTTATAGTATGCATCCTTCAATAATTGAGATCCCTAATATATATTATTTCTTATAATTTAATAATCATAGTATAAAAACTATTATATATGTATTAATCCTAAATTAATATATAACATATTATTAATATTAAGAATTTTTATGTAATTTTCATTATTATTTTCTTTATTTATTGCATTTATTGATCACATTATATTTATTGAATTCTTGATTTGTACCTTTTGCTATATTTCTTTTATATATATTGTATGAATGGATTCATATATGAAACACCATGTATCCTAAATATGTTAATGTTAAACAATAATTTGGATATTGTTTAACCATTTGAACTTAATTATTTTTTATATTTATGTGTCTGCAGCACTCACAGTTTTTCGTAAAATATTTTCTTTTAATTTCATTTATTTTTTTTTTTACGTTACAAAATTTTTTACATGGGTTTTATGGGTGAAATTTTTATAGTAATATTAGAATAATACGAATGTACCATTGCATATGTAGTGTTATTATTAATAAAAATTATTCTAACATTTTTTTTTATTGTTCTTTTTAATATACAATTCAGCTAAATTGTTTAGGATACTTTCTTTTATGCATAAACACTTATATAATTTAACATTTATAAATTACAATCTTGTATGGTACATGTTATATAATACTTAATATCAGCTGAATAAGTTTTATCTTTTACAGAACTATTTATTTTTATTGGGAAATATTGTTCATATACATATTTTCATTTTTTCTTATTGAATCATAAATCAAAGTACAAATGATATAAGCTATTATTAAATAAATTACATATTTACATATACAACATTATTAAAACTGTAATATTTTGATGTAACTTATTATAGGGTTGCAGTGGAACATTTGCACTTTGGAGTAAATTAATTTACAGTACTAGACAAAATGAAACATGAAAAGTATTGCAAAAAATGTTAATGTAATTATTAAAAATAAAATAATAAATTTGTATACTGTAGAGCTTCAGATATTGATCATTCTGATGCCAGTAAATCAATGAATAAAAATTATACTGGAAAAATATACCTTTGAGATTCAGTATCTTCATGTAGTTCATTAATATACTTTAAAAGATGTATCCCTTCTCGATTAATCATATGATATTTACTAGGTAAATACTCATTATTAAAGTTTTCCAGTTGTATACAAATATTATTACATTTACTGGAAAATATCTACTTATATGACTATTATACAATGAATTATATTTTTCAGCATATGTACGAAGACTACACATATAAATTAATTATGGGAACATATTATAAATAGTAAAGCACATAATTTATATGTTATATTATAAAAAGGGGTAAAAAATAAAACATGTCTTATTTGTAGAATAGCAAAATAATGGTTTGCTTCGTACATTATATATGAAACCATATAAAGAATATATTATTTTCGATAAAAATTAAATATGTGAATGAATAAATTATTTTTTGTAGACATAGTATTACATGGTTAGTATAAATATGAAAATTCTATAATAGAATTTTAGTATCTTCTCTTTACTAACGTGTGTTATTATTATGCATCATTAATATAATTTATCAAACATAAAAAGGATATGATGCGAGTTTAGATAAAGGTTATTGAGATATGTATATACAGAAAAAATTACTTTATGCTATATATACGTAATAATGATAAAATATAATATTTTTCTAGGAAATTAAACTTACTGTATATGACTTGTTATATTAGGAAAAATATAAATATTTTATACGAATATAGATTTATTTTCTAAAAATTGTGCTCAAAAAAATATTAAGAAATAATGAATATCGATAAAATTGGAAAATTCTATTTACAAGTAAATGTATTGGAGGATTTTATTATACAATGAGTTCTATTTTGTGATATATTTTATAAGTTATATGTATATTATTATGAATATTTAAAATCCTTTTGCTCATAATTTATATGCATATATTAACTGTACATAAAAGTGATAGATTATCAAATTTGAAAAAAAATATAAAAGAAACCCAATAAGAGTTTGCGTGTATTACTTCAACAGAATAACATATATATATATATAAACAAAAAAATATATTAGTGTTAATTTATATTTTTTTTTTATGTTTTGTAATTTAAGTGTAGTATTTTAAATATATGTATTTTTTATTATTTTTTAATCCTTTGAACTGTTTAATTTAAAGAAAATGATTTCTTAAAGTGCAAAATTATATATAGTTTTATATCATATAATAGAAATATATTTCTTTGAATATGGTATATTCATAATTATGATACCCAGGATTACAATGCATAAAGTATATACATATTAAGGAATTATAAATTTTTTTTCTAAAATTATTTTTATTAATATATTATTTACTTATGCTTATTTTTTAATTATTATCTTTAGAATTTGTTGCTGATATTATTGACTTTCAAAAGAATAAATAATAATATAATTTATTCTGTCAAAAATTATAAGAAATATATTACTGAAAAATATATATTTTATTAAAATATATTTATTCTTATTATGTACATATTATATTGTGTATATTATTCTTATTTTTAAATATATTTCACTTGATATACCTCTGAACGGGGGAAATTATATAAAATGATTTTAAAAAAATTTTACTGCCTATCTCTATTTTTCTCTCCTTATATTTTATTTTATTTAAATTTCGTCTAAATATATATTTTTAATTATATAAGAAGAAAAAGAAACTAATTCTATGACTATAAAAAAATTTCCTTTAGAAATAATGATATATATTAAAATTGTTTAAAATATATTATTTTCAATCTTATGGTACAAAAAAATATAACTTCGTTTTTTCTGTTTTTTTTAATAATTTTTTAAATATATATATTTTTAATATATTATTTGGTATATTATTAATATATTTTTCTAAATACATCATATATAATAAGGGATTTAATTTATATAATTAATATAATGCATAATTTGTGGAAAATGCTTCCTTTTATAATTACTATAACTACTATTATATTGTTATGATAATAAAAAATTTTCAACAATAATAAACTTTTGTTCCAAAAAGTAGCGTTTTTAAAATTGGCATTATTAATAAAAAACTATTATTATATTTATGAATTAATCTCTTATTATACAGTATAATACATAATCTATATTCTATATTTCATATATTTTACATATATTTAATAGTTTGAAATATTGAAAAATCATATATATATAATATATATATATTTTGGAAAAGAATTATATAAGAATAATTTAATTACGGTTTTATATCAAATTATATATTTTTTGTATATTTATGAATGAATAAAAATTATATTATTTTTATTAAAAATAATTTTTTATGAATATCATTGAGATAAAAATTATATAATGAATTTATAAAGTTTCTATTCTTCGTATCAGTTGTAAAAAACATTTAAATAATGTACATACAATAATATTTTTATAAATAAATAAAAAATTAATAAAATAAATATTTTATCCTTTATAATTAAAATAATATTTAGTATTGTTTGTTGTTCTTACTGAATATAGTATAATTTTAAAATTATATATCATAAAAACAAAATTTAGGTTAATCATTTTTATTAAAATTGGTATATTTATACTTTTATCTTGGATTTGTAGTTTTTTCAATGAAGAGGTATAATTACATTATTTAAGGATATTTGTATTTTTTATTTTTCTACTCATTTTTATGAATTATAATTTTTGTGTTTGAGATCAATTATACTTTTAATTAATAAATATATTTTTTTCTTATTAGAATACTTTTATTATATCGATGGAAGACCTTACGTACGACATAAAATTATATTTAAGAAATTTTCGATTATTAAAAGTACTTAAAGATAAAAATGTTTCACAAATTGTAGATTCACAACAAGAGATACATAATTATGAAAAGAATGATGAAAAAGTTGTAATTGAAAATGGAAAGAGGAACGAAAAAACTATTTTACGATAAAGGTAAATTTCATTATATTAAGAATTCAATAAACAATATAAGGTAGAAAAAAAGTTAGTATATGGAGGCAAAAAATTATCTCGCTTTGAAAGAAATTTTTTCAAGCAACTTGATTACGTAGATTTTGTTATAAAAAAAAAATATTCAATTAGCAATAGGACATACCAAAAATTAATATGTAAAAAGTTTGGGTATAAAATGTTTCTACCTACTATGGTATTTACTTGGGAAGTATTAGCACATTTAGGAGGTTTTATTGGTGTTTTTTTTGGACAGTGTAAAAAACTATATAGGGATTATGAGTGTTGGGGAACTTAAAACAACTATGAACCATGATTATGCTATATCATTTCTTGTATTATTGGGTATATAAATTGTCATATTGATGATATGGTCTGCTTTTACTTATGTTAAATTTAGAAAACATAATAGAATGGTGCAGAGGAAATGTTAGAACACATAAATAAATATTTTTCTTTCTGTGGATTACGAATTAATATGCATATATAAATATAGTATACTTATATGCTTAATTACATGTTAATAAATGCTTAAATTATATAAATGTAAGTGTGAATAACTAGAATTTTTGATGAGGAAGAGTAAATAAATATTCTATTAGTATTTTTTTTGCTATGAAAGTTTTAGTATTTATAAATATGCATTTTAGAGTTTTTCTTCAATTTAATTAAATATTATGGATTGATATATATGTCTGTATATTTAATTATATAATTATGGAAAATACATATTTGAAGGTACGAATTAATATATAATTGCACAGTTCATATAATATTTTTGCATTATTTTGTATTTCATATAAAAAGTTTTTGTTTTATTTTTTTCTTTTGTACTAATCTTAAATGATTATTTATTGAAGTAATTTTAGAAAGAAATTTATTATAATTATAATAAAAATACATACTTCTTCCTTTATATTTAATGAAACGAAGTGAAAGTATTTTTATATATTTATATAGATATATATATTTACTTGAAAAAAAATTAATGTATACACTATAAAAATATTTTATAGAATGTATCTTATAAATCGTATTTAATTTAAGAATATTTTTAACAGTCTTTTGTTTTTTTTTAATCATATAATTGTGAATTTATGATTATATAAGAGAAGAATAGCTTTTTTAATTGTGGATAATTTAAAATAGTTAATCACGGGAAAGTATGTTTTTATATTTAAAAAAAGTATTTATATCATTTATAATTTAATTATCCTTACTATTTATAGTGCTAATTAGAATTTGTATAAATTTTTTAAATATAAATTACATTGAAATTTTATAATTATATATATTTTATATCATTAAATAATTGCATTAATAAAATAAATTTAACAAGACATTAATTTATATTATGAAATAAATGTTTCTTTTGTATTCTAATTATAAATTTCTAAGACAGTCAAATATCTGTTAAATTCTATATAATTTTAGAAGTTATTAAAAAATATATATAATTTTTACAATACTTTAACAATGCATAAGTATTTGTTTATATGTTTGTAATACGTTTTATAGTTTTCTATAGATATATTAAGTAATATGTTAATATCATATTGTAGATATATAAAAATACACATAGTTTATGTAGACCAATTATAATTCTTTCATAAATGTACACTCTTTTTTTTTATAATATAAAAATAAAAAAAATATTAGTTTCGTTTATATATAATTTATAATAAAATCTAGAATTCAGGTTATTTCTAAAAAATGGTGATTATTTTATAGTGAAATTTTGATTGTAATAGTATTTTTATATATGTTATTATATATTTTGTTAACTGTTAATCTGTTTCAAAAAATACGAGGATACAAAATTCTATATTTTTATTATTAATAATATGTGAACTTTGATTAAATTTACCTTTATAAAAGTTACTTAAATATCTATAAAAGAATATGTTCATCGCGAAAAAATGTTTGTATTTTTATTATTGAAGATATTAAGAAAATAAATCAATATATATATCTATTATAAAAAAAAAGAAAAAAAGTGCTTAAGAAAAATAAAAATTCCCAAGAATACTTGAGAATATAAATAAATTAACACATTAAATCTAATGTATTAAATACAATATATATGTTATTTTATTTTACATTTATTGTAATACGAGTTATGAACTTCAACATTTGCCAGTTTTTATATGTAATCTTATTTTATAAGAAAATTTTTTTTTTTAAAGTATTAAAACATAACTTGATTAAATGATATAGACTTATACATGATAATATAATTTTCATATTATTAATACAATAAATATATACAAATAATATAATGGAATGGATATATGTTTATGTCAATGTTTGAGAGCTGGTTAAGTTATTCAAACTTTTTTAACTATAAATGATTGATTAATTAATTTTTTTTTTATCATTATAATATTTTTTCATACAATGAATTATAGTTATTAAGCCCAGTGTTAAAAAATACAAAAAGCAAAAATAAAATAATATAAAATAATTTTCTTGTTGTTAGAATTTTTTATGTTATATAAAATATTAATTGTTTAAATATAAATTTTAAAATATTTTTTGAAAATATAGTTATTATTAATTCTTTCCGTATTTTTCTGTTAGAACAATTATTGAATCTACAATATATCTAAATCTATTTTCATCATTCTTTTATGCATTTTTAATTTTTACGCTTTGTTTTACTTTTGCTTGTAATTTTATATGGCTATATATAATTTTGGAATTATTGAATTTTATAGAATGTTTTTATCATAAATTTATTTTTATTTTAATTGTTTGTTTTTTTTATTTTATATTAATATTTTATAAACATATCTGATATTTAGCTTTTAGATATAAGAACAAATATGAAATTTGTGAGTTTTAAAAGTTATTAAATAATAATAAATTTTATTTGAACTTAGATAAAAATGATAACATTGTAAAAATATTATAAACGTTATGAAGCTTATTATTATAATTTTTTTAAATATATGTTATTTTATAGATTCTTTTAAAACGACAAATTTTATTAATATATAATAATTTATAAAAAAATATTTTTTTTTTTTTATAGATACTTGTGTATATTTTATATAATTAGAAATATTTTTGATAATTTCACTTTTTTTTTAATATTATTTCTGTCGTATTTGTTAGTAAGGTTTTACCTTAAAACGAAACTCTTTAAAAAACATAAAAAATAGAAATTATTTATGGAAAGAATGTAAAAGTGCAATATTAATTTCTGAGTATATTTGTGTATACATTTTCTACATGTTATGCATTTAAATATAAAGGAATTTTGTGTTAGTGTTTATAAAATTTTTGATTTATTATAATCTAATATTTTGCTATTACATATAATTTTTTTTTTTTAAATTATTAAAAAATTTTATTAACTCTTTTACCATTAAATAATTAGTTTTCATATTTTTAATATTAATCATTTATTTTTATTTAAATTATTGCATAATATTTTCTCTTTACTTTTCACAATTAGCTCTATAGAGATATTATGCTAAATAAATTTAAAAGTATATTTATATTTTTAAAGTTTATTATTAGCTATATCTTTATATATTCAATATATACATTATAAAATAAAAGATATCAAACAAAAATTATAATAAAAAGTGTTACTTTTATAATTTATATTATTTAGAATATTGTTTACGTTTTCATTAGACAATATATTATAGTGTTAGAAATGTATACATTGAAACAAAATAATAACTCTCTTATTTTTATTGAATTCATAACATTTACCATTTTAATTTGTATATGGAATTATTTCTATAATATGGTATTATAATAATATTTAATATTTTTTTTTTTTTGGTTCCATGTTTTAGGTTTAAAAATAAGTTTTTCATAGTATGGATATTTATATAATTGTAAATAATTCTTTTACTTTTTTTTTTATAATACACCTCGTAAATTGTTAATAAATGAATATAATTTACATGGATGTTTAGATATAACAAAAAATACACTACTAGCACAGAACATAGGGAACTTAAAATCGATTGAATATATACCAGATAACGGGTGGAATACTACATTGGTATGTAAAAAAAAAGGCATAACTAAAAATAACAAAAACAATAAATGGGAAAGAATAAATTTTAAAGAAAGCTTATTGAATATGGAGAAAGAGGATAATTTATATAAACAAAAGAGTTCTGCTTTACTTAATAGAACAGATATATTTTTTTAAAAAAAAATAATTTATTAGATTCTAAAGATAAAATTAAAAATAACCTCAAAGTTAATAAAACGAAAGCAAACATAATGATACACGGAAAGTTGGCATTAGTAGTTACTTCATCCTTTTTAGTTTTATTTATAGGAATTGTACTAATTCTATTATCACATTATTTATTTTTCAATTGTTTTGGCTCATTGGGAACAGAAGTATATTTCATATATATAAAAATGTATTTATTTTTGTTTGTACTCTTTCCTGTTGCAGTTGTATTAGTTATTCTAAATATTTTGAAAATAATTGAAAAATATTAATCAATAAAAGCTAATAATTCTAAAATTTAATATAATTCTATTAATTTATTGGTAGAAAAACTATTTAATATAGATAAGACAATGTGTAGTATTCTCAAATATATTACTTATATATTAAAAATGTAAATATAGTCAATTTTTATAATACCCCCTCATATATATAATATTTTTGATATATTATATAAACATGAGTTGTTATTCCTTGTTGAATTTTACTGTTTTACGTTGAAATTTGTATTTAGAAAATTGTTTTAATATAATTTATTATTATTAAATAATATATATATGTGAATTTAAGAATATTTTTTACTTGAAGTATATGAATGCACCATAAATTTGATATGATAATTGAAGTTTGTATTATTTGGTTAAATTAGTGGGAAAATTCATATTTCGAACATTAAAAATTTCACTTAATTTCTTATCATTTCTGTTGCGCTTTTTTAGTTTAAAATTATTAATTTATAACTAAAAAATATATTTTTTTTTGTTTTTATTCATTTGTAAATGTCTTTTTTTGTATATAATAAAAGAAAAAGAGCGTTTTTTTGTTTTTGTTACAAGCAAATTTAATTAATATTTATTACAAATTGAATCATAATAAATGCATTATAATAAATATTTACTCGAAGAACCTTTTTGATATATGTTTAAAATTTTGAATGTCTTATAAATGAAATTAAATATATGTAAAGGTGCAATTACTAATAAAAGAGGCAAAAAGAAATAAAATTTTTTTGCGTAACCATATAAATATCTGTAAGTAATTACATTTATTTTTGCTATGTTATAAATATATTAATGAGAAATAAATCTTCAAAAATAAGGAATTAAAAAAAGAATTTGAAACTAAAAATTTGTTACATATTTATAAAGTTAAATTTTTTTCTTTGTATTTAAATGCAAAAAAAAATACTGAAAATTAACAAATATGAACAATTCTACTTATTTATTAAATATCATAATTAATATATTTATACAACATATTTTCTTATGTTCTCATGCATGAAATTTATTCGTGTTATATAGTTAATAATCGATAGTTTTATTTACATAATGATGGTATTAGCACGTTGAGAAATAAACAAAAAATGAGTATGATAGAAAATTTTATTATTATAAAATAGAAAAGTTTTAACTGTGAAATTCTAAAAAATTGAAAATGCATATGTTATGCTTTAGTGAAACTTGAATAGAAATTGTATTCACCTTTTGTAAAATACATTTATATAATAATAGACGAACATATTGCTGATTAATGTAATATAATAAAATTAAAATTTTACGCATTTATTGAATATTTAAATATAAAAATAAGAAAAAAATAATAAAAATATCTCATAAAAAATTTTACATTAAATTTTATTTTATTTTCCTTAATTTAATGATGCCCATAAATTGTATCATCCTTATAAGATATATTATTAAAATAAATTTTATATATTAATTATCCATTTATGAGTAGACAAATATTCGTTTATATATAAAGAAGGGGTAGTTTGTGTAATCATAATATAAGTTACAACAAAAAGTTTTTCATTAGTCCAATGTACTTAGTAAACATTTTGATGTTTATTTAATTTACAGAGTACCCATAAAAAATTTAAAGCACAATTTAAAGAGTATTTAATTAAAAAAAAATGGAGTACTAATTATAATTTCTATATACAAATTAAAAAGATAACATCAGCGAAATAAGCATAGATACCCTATATATTTTGACATTGATTTCTTTATATTTGTTCATTATGTTCTTTATTATAAAAATAATATTACTAATAATTTTTCTTTTGTTCTAATTCAAACAGAAGTGCATTGAACTTAACCTTTTTTTTCTTTTTAATTTATTAGTTTTTAGTGTATGATTAGTTATATTATTTATGATAAAATGAAAAAAGGAAAAAAAATAGAAAATTACATTTTCCAATTTAAATAATACTAGTTAATAAATAATAACAATTTATTTACTTAACTAATAAATATTAATTAATAATAGAAACATTTTTTTGAACATTAAATAAAATAAGAAGTACATATAGTTCAATGAAAAATATAATGTAATGTAATTTATTTAATTGCCCTTTGTCATATATTTTAAACTTGGAAATGTATTTGTTTCTCACGAATATACTTATCGAAAAATGTAAGTCGCTAGATAGAATAATTTTAAATAAAATATGAAATTTAAAAAATTTAAACTAACAATTAAAATATAAATAATATACTTTTATTATTAGGTGTACATATTTATGATAAGTTAATCTTTTAAGATTAAATATGAATAAATATAAAATTCAAATATTATATAATTATATTAGGGTATATGTTTTTTTAATATTAGATATATAAAATTTTACAAGGCATTATATTATTGTAATAAATTTAAAAATATACAAGATTAATTTTTCGCAGTGAATATTTTTTTTATATTTATTACTAGCTTTAGATTTATTTATTACATTATATTACGCAACACTTTTTCATAAGGAATCCATTTGCTTCGATTGAGTGAGAATTGAACGAAACTTTCAGTAGCCGGATGTGATTGCGCGCAGTACAATAACAGTGCAATAACAATACATAATATAATTAGAGTAAACAATACAAATAATCTTTTTTTAAGAAATTGTTTGTTTGACTTAACTAAAGAATATACTTGCCGTTTTTTTCTTAAATATAAAAGATCCTTATCTATATCATGATGCTTTAAGGAATGATGTTTATTACATGAACTGTTTTGAAATAAATATGATTCATTTTTTGAGTCTACCTTCTTTAAAAATGTATGTGAGTTTTTGTGTTTTTCAACAATATCATAATGTTTTAAGTTATGTTTTTTTTTTAAATTTTGTTTAATATTGGATGAATCATCTTGTTTGTGAAATTTTGTGTATTGCATCAAATCATTAAATTCTTGTTCAGAAATATCACGTTGCATTAAATTAGTAAATATTTTTTTAAATTCTTCATCATGTTCTAATGAATTTGGTCTTTCTATAAAGGAATCATCGCTTTTGTATAGTGAATCATTTATACTTTTTTTTTTTTTTCGCTCTTCTTTTACTTTTGTTTCACTACTTAGTAATCTTGTAAATTGTACGTTGAATGTATTGTTTCGGTTGTATCTTTTGTTCCATGATTTACGATAAATAGATAACTAAAAATAAAGATGAATATACATTAGTTGAAAAGAGTATATTTATATATTATTTCAATAAAAATTTTATTTTATATAAAAAAATAAAATAGCAAATAAGAAAAAAGACAATTTATATGCAATTACTATGGTACCTCATCGAAATATTTATAAGTCCATATTAAAATGGAAGAAATAATAGCTTTAGTAAAAAAGGTAAGCATATTTCTATATTGTAATATAATGAATTTTTTAAATGTTCACAAAACTTTTGCAGTAATTAAGGTATTAGATATATTCAATATTTTTTTTAATATTCAGTAAATGTTTGATTTGTAATTTATTTTATTTGTTTTTTATTATATCCATATAAATAACATTATATTTTTTTTTAAATAAGTATAATTGTAGTATATCCTGAAAAACAAATAATTAATAAAATATTTATTTAATATAGTCATTAAGTAATATTATTGAAATAAAATTAATAACGTAGAATTTATTTAATTTTAAGAATATAAAATTGCATAAGAATTATAATTTAACGACATATAAATTTTTTCTAAAAATAACAATTATATATACTACATATAGATAAAATATTTCATTAAGGATATAACAGAGAATAAAATTCTAGAAGTAAAATTTATATTAGTATTTATACAAAAAATAGATTTAGAACAATTTTGTTTAAATCTGTTGTTAGACGATGAATAATAGATGTTTCCCTAGAGATTATAAGCTAATTATTCTGTGATATTTTTTAAAAATATTTTTGATAAATATATTAATGAATAAAAAAAACTATCATATATAAACTTAACAAGATTGCTATATATTACTTATGTTTATATATATATAATATTAATTTTAAGTACAACTAAATATTAACTAATAAAAACTAGGTTTACGAAATATAATTATATAAGATATATGTAGTCTTACTATATATAGTTAGAAATATTTGAAATTTTTACTTTTTATAAGAATATAACAATATTCCACATTTAATTTTTAAAATGTATAAATATTCAAATATAAAATCGACAATTCTAATAATATAGTGCTAAAAAGAATATTAAATTCATAAGATATTTTCTCTTATTATATTTCGTTTTTTGAGCATTAGAATAATACAATTAGGATGCGATATAGTAATAACAAAAACGAATAAATAAAACAATATCCTTCTATAATATACATTTTTTTTTACGATATTTCGCTCGTATTATTTTTGTATATTTTTTTTTTTTTTTTTTCTGGCTTTTGTAATATTAGATCAGTACTTACATATTAAGTTTTTTTTTCTATTTAATAAGTTTATTTGATATTTATTAAATAATTTTGTATTTTATAATTCAATACGAAGATCCTCAGAAAGAAAAATTTCATGAAATCAACACAATTATTCTTTAAATTCATGTGAACAAAATTTTCATAGAATTAATTATATTTGATAAAATTGATGTGCGAAGAAAAAAAAAAAAGAGAGAGTTTTATATTGTGTTTTTATGAAATATTTTATTTGTTTACAAATTCATGTATATGTGTTCAATTCTTTGTTTTTATTGTTTATGTACTTTTTAATTTTTATTTTTTTTTTAATACATTATGAAAATAACAGCTTGATGCTTAATATTAAACAATATATTTATTTAAACGTTATACAAAATTAATAACATTTCATATGATTTATTGAAGTTTCCTCTATATTATGATGCATATATTACATATTTATTTATTTATTTATTAAAAATATAACATATAATATTAAAATATATATGTACAATAAGTAAATTTTTAAAATAATATAAACTAATAAAAATATTACAACAATAAAAAGTAACGCAAAGTAAAAAAAACCAAATATATATAATTAAGAGTAATTGTATTAAAGAAAATATAATTGTTTAAATAACAAATTATATATATATATTTTTTTTATTTAATATATATATATTCTAAAAATAAGAAATGTGGAATATATTTTTAAAATAAGGAATTTACATATTTATATTTGTAGTTCAAATTATTTCAAAATAAAATTCATAATTACTTATATACTATGATAGGGATTGCGTCCTTATAGAATAAAATATATTCAAAATAAAATAAAAAAAATTATTTTATTGACAAACATATTCTTATTTTATATACATACTTTTAGTTATACAGATAAATATAGAGTTTCATCATAGCATAAAATAAATTAGTTTTATGCTTGAATGCAGTTAACATGAAATAAATTATATTTATGTATATTATAATAATGTAAAAAAGGTGATTTTATTGTTATAATTAATTAATATCTTTTAATCTTATTGGATTAAATAATTTCGTCCTATATATAATATGTTTAATATCAAATTCTACATCTCCAACGCAGATATTTTAAAAAATATGATTTCTTATTTAGTGACATAACTGTATATGTAGTTAACATACTATAAAAATTATTATATTTTTATTAATGCTACATTAATTTATAACATATTTTTAATATAACAAATTATTAGGTAATACAAAAAAATTTTATTTTTCATCTTACATAGAAATAGTATACACATATTTATTTATTTAATTGTCTTTAGATATATTATACGGATGAGTTTTCCATAATAAATATCATATATCCTATCTATGTTAATCTTTGAGTAATAACGTTAATATTATTAGTTAATATTTACTTTTTTTAATGTCTTATGTCTTCTCCTTTAGTGGCATACAAAATTTCCGCAAAAGAATAATTATTTAAATTCAGGGTGTTTTTGTTACCTCAATAAAATAGATAACACGAATATTTATGTGAACTTTTCATAGTTCTTTTAAAAAAATATTCAGGTGTATCCTAATATTTTTGCAATATTATTATTATAAAAATTTATTCTGTAATTCTTGTTTTTCTGTATTTTTTAAAAATACATTTCAATTAATATATATGGTTATTATTTTATATTTTCATTGATTATTATAATTGAAGAGTTATAATTTAAAATTATTTGATGAACAATGTTTTATACAGTATATCTTTCCACATATATATATCTGATAATTTTGTTTATCAAGATGTTTCAAAATTTTTATAATTATTACTGCTGAAAACAACATCATTTTTCAATTGAAGTAAAATGGTACAAAAGATTGACATTCTTAAAAATGCAGCACCAATATAGAAGTAATTCATTGTCATAGTTAATTAAAGGGATTATAGAAGAGAGTTATCATTTATAGTTGGAATAACTTAAAGATTGGGAAAAAGAAAAAATATGAAAAATAACATAATATATGATTATGTAATTATAGGCAATTTTTAGATAAATTAATTCTACTCATCATGTGTCTGTTCTTATTCATTTGTATATTAATGATCTAGTGAAAATTTTTACAAAAAATGGTTTTCATTGATATTAAGGAGCTTCATTCCCTTATGTGACAAATTTTAAGAAGAGTTCACTTTAGAACTTAATTTTATAATTCTTACGAGTACAGTATTTACATTATAAATTTTGCGATTTAGTGAGAATATTATTACTATTTTGTATAATGCCCCAATTTATAAATTATTATATAATACGTTGACATTTTTAGCATGTATGTAAAGACTATACGTATTGATTGATGTATGTATATTTTTTAGAAGCATTAAACAAACAATTTATATTAAAAATATGAAACAGATGCAACTTGTAAGCAATTTCTCTTAAAGAACTACAAAATACAGACATACATATATACACTGTTGCTATGATCATTTAAGAGGTATGGTATATTCTAATAAAATAGAATATTTAAATGAACGTTTTATTTCATAATGGCATTTTTCTATATAGCTAGTATAAATATAATAATAATAATTTGAAATTTAATATTTAACTGGTTTTGTGTGTATGTATTAAAAATTAAAAATATCATAGTACTTAATATATATAATGTTTATTAAGATATACATATATATAATAATACAATTCACTTGTATATATACTTAACAAGAAGTAAATTTAATGTTTTACAAAGAAATTAAGTCATTAGAATATGATTCCTTAGTTAAAAAAAAGAAAAAACATAAAAAAATTATTTAAGGGTAGTTATATTGATAAAAAGTAAATAGAACACAAGAATATTTATAAATGAAAAGTGCTTCTAAAATTGAAATTATTCATCTATACATAAATTGTTGGAATAATTTTATTTTATAGTTCACTTGTTCTTTATAGTTATTTTATAATTTATATTTTTTTTTTTTTTGTCAATATTAAAAATATATTATTGTTTATTTTATATAGTAATATTAAATGTCGTAAAAAACTAATACCAAATTCTGAGAAATTGTAGGAGAATATAAACAAGATTCTTAATAAATATTTAAAAACTATAATGTGTATACTTTAGAATAATAAAAATGTAATAATGTTAATTTTGTTAATTTTGTTAATTTCAAAATATATTTAAAAATTTAACTGTTTTTTCTCTTGTTTAATTTTTTTATTATGCACTTAGAAGTTAATGCTTTTTAAGAACAATATTATAATTTTATATTTTAAATTATTTTAATAATTTTCTTTGTACATAGTGTTTTTAGAATTATCATTGTCTTAGAAATATAACATAAGAGAAAAATGTTTGCATGATGTATTTTTTCCCTTAATTGTTTTAATTGAAATAATATTTCGATATTTTTGTTGATTCATTATGCTGAATCTATAAAGTACGTTTACAACTCCATGTATAGTTAAAATAATAAATAATACATTTGCTCTGATATTATATTGAAAAAAAAAATACTATGTCGCATATTTAATTACACTGTTTTTTTCTTTATTTGATATATAGATATCTTATCCTATATATTATATGTAAATTTTTTTCATTTGTTATTATTTTAAATTAATGAAACTTTGTGCATTATTTCTATGCGTATTTTTCCTTTAATCTCTTCTTTTTATTTATTTTTTTATTTTTTACTATATTAATATTTTTACTAATTATATATAATTAATTAAAAAAAAATTAAATTATAAAATGCAGGAACATAAATATTTGTCATATATTAATAATTCTCTGGTTTGAACTTCAATAAAAATTATAAATTTCAAAAATTAATGTACAAAAATAAAAAATCATACTATATGTGTCATTAAATTATATATATTTTTTTATATTAGGTAGAATTATATTAATCCTACTTTCTAGGTACGTTATATTGCATAACGCTTAAAATTACATTAATAGGGAACAAAACATGTATTAAGATAAATATATCACACAATGTTGTGCTAAATATCCTTTTTCACTTATTAATACTATCATTATCATGTTATAATAATTAATATTGTTTAATAATAGTTTCTTCTAGAACTTTATTTTAATAAAATTAAAATAATAAATATGATAACACTGTAAAATTAATTTTTATTATCTAAGCGTAGAGAACTATGTATTATCTACATTCTATACTCTATACGTTTCATTTTATATATAAAAACTCAATATTTGGAAATATTAAAATAATGTATATAATTTTTGTTTTTCATTCTTAATAAGATTATTAAAAAAATAATTTAATTAGTGTAATATATTAATATCTATATTTTAAATGTTTTTTTACAAGTTCAAATTATTTTATTTTAATGAAATTTTTTATTTCTAACAATTTTTAAGATAAAATTATATAATGCATTATTAATTTTTTTTTTCTTAGTCATTGATATAAAATATATTATAGCTATATAATTTTTATTATGTTTCTATTAAAAAAAAACAATAGTACAAAAACATTTTATAGGTAAATATAGCATCCTTTATTATAAAAAATATATTATGTTATCACTAATTTTGTCGTTACAATATATATTAGAATAATAAAATTTTTATATCATGTATCAAAAAAATAAGCCACTATATATCATTAAATTTTATATGTTTATCCTTTTTAATTGGATATATCATTTTTGCAATGATATGGTATAACAATATTATTTACGAGTATCTTACTTATTCTTATTTTCCCCATTTTATTTGTATTAATATATATATCGTTTTCTTGCATCATACTATTCATTATGTTAAAAAGATAATATTTACCATTTATTTTTTTTTAGAATAGGTTTAACGAATCTTTGGATGAAATCTGTAAATTTGATAAAAAATTATATATAGGAAATAATAGATTATTGGCAAAATATAAACAGAATAAGGATTTAAACATTTCAGGATTAAAAGAAAATATACCATATAATACAGATTATGAAAAAAAAGATATATCCAATAACGAAAGGGGTGCTAAAGGAAAAAACAAATGGTCAAATAGAAATTTATTAAATAAGGCTCAATACTATACAGAGGTCGTGGATTATAATAATGGAATGTTTGATGGAAAGCATTTCCATTTTGAAAAAAAATGGATAAAAAAAAAAGATTATGACACTTTTCTTGAAAAAAACAGGAGAATTAAAAATATAGCTTTAAAAAAAATAAAATTTAGAAATTACGGATTTGGAATTGCTATATTCTTTTTTTTCTTCTTAATGGGAATAGGGTTACCCATATTACGTGCGTATGAATCAGCTGAGGGGGCAATTTTTACACCATTTAAAACTTGTTGGGAATTTATTTATAATATATTAGGCCTAGCGAACGATGCAAAATCTCAAACTCCGAAAGCAGCAGTCCCAGGAGTAGAATATTTTTATTTAGCAATATTTGTCTTCCTTATCATTTTATTATCTGTCTCACTTATAGTAACTATTCCTAAGATCTTAAGAAATAATGAAAAATATGAAAAAATTAAGTTAATAGCTAAATCATATGAATAATAATATGTATTATGTAAAATTGTTATTATTATGAAATAATATTCCTCATATCTTTAATGTTATATTCTTAATAAATATAAATATGTTTATCATAATTTCATAAGTATATGTATATAAGCCTAAGATGTTTGATGTACCATAGTAAACAATTAAATTCTCATTTTTGTGGTGAATTAGAATATTTAACTTCTTAAGATATGATTTCTAATGTATTAATTATTCTTTATTAAATGTATTTGATATAATATATATATTTGTAAATTTATATGCATTTTTATAAAAAATGTATGTTTACTCTTTAAAATGAATGTAAGCTTTCAGAACATATACACCTTTTTCGAATATTGCGATAATTTATATTTTAATAAATAAGTACTTTATATTTTATATCTTGTTCTAGAGCAACATTATTCATTGTTTTCTTTATTAAGTGAATGTGCTATAATTTTCATGTTAACTATAAATGTTACTTGTTCTGTATTTTATGAAATGGATTGGATATATTTATTTATGTTTATATATGTATATATACATATATATATATTTAATTTATGTAAAAGCTTAATATTTATTTTATATGATAGATTTTATGTAATATATTTTACTGAATATACTAATTATAAAAACGTTTCTTAACAGAATTAAAATTTCTTTGAATAATATAAATGTGAAATAATAGATATATAAGGAAAAAAATATTTTAGTTAAATAATGATTATATAAGTGCTTACTATATTAGGAATTAGAAGCCAGTACTTTTAAAGTATGACTTAACCTTTATCATTTTATTATTTTCCTTAATTGCAGTTTTAGTTTAATTTTGAACAAAATATTTAATTATATATTATATTAGAATAAATAAATAAATATAATATATATATTTTTTTATTGTTTTTCGAATTAAATGATTAATTTAATGAATTAATTTATATAATCAATTAATATATAATATGTACAGATCACTTCTTTTACCATCTGATAAACGTGAATTTCTAATAAATTATTTTAAGTTTGAAAAGGTTTGAATTATCCTTAAATTTTATTAAAGTAAATATATGTTTTATACTAGCTTTTTATTATATATAGGTATTTATTTAAATATGGGTATTCTCTGTTCGTAGTTATCTATAAACATATTTACTAAAATTTTGATATTATTATGAATACATATCAAAACACATATAATATATATTGAACATTACTAATTCATTCATATTTATAAATATAATTTTTTATATAAAATTATAGTAAAAAAAACAAAATTCTTTCTTCATATAGAATTTGTAAATACAGGTCTATATTTGGGGCTTGGGGTTTAAGTTATTTCTAGGAATACATCAAAATCTATAAGTGCATTTTCTTATTCAATAAGAATATTAAATATTATATTTTTCTTATAGTGCAAAACTATGTTGTTCTAATGAATAAAAGAATGAGTAAATCTATTATGTTCTTATAAATTTTAATTAAGTTATTTTATGAAATTTATTACTAATAACTATGATAGGAATAATGTATTAACACTAAACATTATATAATTTTATTATTGATGGAATTAGATTAATACATAACACTAGGAACTCTATTCTGACTTGAAAACATTTAAAATGATAATTTAAGAATATTTTTTTTGTCATTCTGTTTTTTTCTACTATAATTTTTTTAAATATATATATATAGTTAAAAAAAATAAATACAAAAAGTAGGTGAACATAAAAATATTTCATCTATGTTAGTAATGGAGGAAAAAATTAAATAAAAATTATAATTTTCGTATATTCTTATGTAACCTAAAAAATTATAATTAATTTTAACCTTTAAAAAATATGTTGTTTTCTAGTTTTCGTAGTACACTACAAATTCGATATGTTAAACATTTTATAGACCACACAAAAATATTGTTTGTTTATTTGATTATTAATGTCAACACTATAAATAAACTAACACAAAATGTTGTAAAAAAAAAATTTTCTTTATTTATTATTACTCTTATTAAAATATCACAATAATTGTTATGATTATTAAATATTATCACGATTTTCCAAAATATGTAAATAAATTAAAATTCTTAGTAAATAACAAATTTTCTAAATTAGATATTATTATTTAAAAATATGGAATAATATATAATTTATAATATATACATTCTATAGTATATGTATTCTATATATTCTATATTATACATAAAATTAAATGTTATATATATTAATAAATCTTATATTTTCTTATTAATTTGTTTTATAAAAATACTAATAACGCTTTATTTATCTACCCTACTTCGCTATATTATTAAATTACATATTTTGAGTATTTAAGAACAGTGAAAATTATTTTGTTTTAAAGAAGAATAATTTTTTAAAAATAAAATTAAAAAAAATAGTTTTATATTATTTTTAAAGTTATTTTTGCTTTTCTTCATTATCAAAAAAATTAAACTCAAATACATTTCATTAAGTTCTTACAAAGCATTAATAAAATTACTTTGCATTATAACAGCTATCCTATATTATTAGGTGATTATATGATTGATAATTATTTCTTCCACTTAATAAGTTAGGTTATGAAAATATATATCATGGAACAAGAAATTAAGTTACCTATTTTTATTAAAGTTTCTATTTTTATCTTTTTTAGTGCGATATGTCATTTTTTCAGTTATATGGTATTATAACATAAAGAAACATATATTAATTATATATTTAGTGTTTAATATTTATTAACGCTGTTATTCAGTATGAGAATATTTTTTTATATAAATAATAAATATTTTCTTTGTTTTTCAGAGTATCTTTGACAAGTTCCTGTGTGAGAAACAAACCATTGGAAGTAAATTAGATATAAAAACTTATAGATTACTTGCAGAATGTAAACAGGATAAATATTCAAATGTTTTATATTTAAAAAAAGAGATGCCTAATAATATAATGAAAAACGAAAAATATATATATATGAACGATAAGGGCGATAGACGAAAAATGAAACAACAAGATGTACGTTCACTAAATAATACTGGAGACCATAAACTGTGTAAGAAAAATAAGTCTAATATATTTGAGACAATAAAATTATCCCATATGGAAAAAAACATATTCAAAGAACTTGATTTTGAAGATTTTCTTAAAAATAACAGGACAATTAGTTACAAAACTTACAAAAAAATAATACGTAAAAAATTAGCATTACGATTTTCTGTACCTTTATTATTGTTATTATTGTTATCATTATCGATGATAATAAATATTTCTTGCTTTCGTTTTATTATAAAGGGGTTGTTTGATACATTGCGTTTGTACCTTGGAGGTTCGTGGTACGGTTCTTTAAATAGCTTATTGAAAAATTCTACTTTAGGTTTTTTATTTAAGTCTGAGAAAACAATAAAATTAATTAAGGGAAGCCGTATTTCGGAGACCATAGATGACTACGATTACGTATATGGCTTTTTTAGGTATCTATTATGTTTAATATATTTAATAGCTTTCTTAATATTAGGTGTAACACTTATATTAGGAATCGTTTACTACCATAAAAAAGTAAAAAAATATCAAAAAATTAAGTTCATAAAAAAGTAAAATGTAAAAAAAGGAATATGTTTCCTTATATGAAGAAATATTTAGTATGACATAACACTTGTAATATCATTAGTTCTATGCTTAATAAATGTAATTATAGCTGCTTAAATTTTATAAACAAGCCTATATATAAGTAGACTTTTTTATATTCAAATATAAATTATGTTGTTAGTTTTTTAATGAATTTGAATGTATTAATATTTTTCAATTTGCATTACACAGTATTTTTTAAATTTCATTAATTATATTTTTCATAATATGATTATATGTCCTTACATAAATGGATTTTTATAGAAAAATTATATTTGTGCATTGAAATAATTATATGATGGCAAAGTTCATATAATTTTGTTGAATGATTGTGATAATTTATATTTTATCTAAAAAGGTCTGCTTTCTATTTCATATGTAGTTCTAGTTAAAAATATTTATATTTTCAGATTATAAAGAAAATGTAATATTATCTTTAAATTATAATTAAATGGTTACTTCTTAGTATTTAATAAAAGCAAATGAATATTATTTGTTGTTTTGATATATAAATATATATTCTTTGCTTATTAGAAATATTATATTTATTTTATAAGATGCGTTTTATATGAAATATATTATAAAAATTAATAACTGTAAACAACATTTTAATGCACTTTTAGTTTTTTTTGATTAATATTGATTTATATATATACAATACAAAAATATCTTTATTAAATTTTGATTATTTATAATATGTTACAAAATTGCAGATTCTCTATCTTCACGATTAAGATGAAAATTCAGAATTATTTATTATTAAACTTAATTTTGGTGTTAATACATTCAGCTAAGTTTAATTTAATATATATTATATTGAAAATTTATATATGAATAAATAAATTATATATATTTTTCTATTTTTGACATTATTAAAATACTAAATGGATGAATTTATTTTTTACATATATTAATATATATATGTATAAATAATTTTATTTATCTTCCATATAATAGTAATATCTTAAATATATGTATGCGTCAGTAAAAAGCTAAGGTGTCGTTATATGTAATGAAAAAATAAATATTTCTTTACTACATTATAATAATATGTATGTACTTTTTTATATATACTTCCGATTCTTCATGTATATATATACGTATATTTTAAATTGACAATTAATAATACATTTATAAATATAGCAATAATTTTATAAATAAAATTAAAATAAAAAATTGCCATTGATATTTTATAGAACATTTCTACGTCCACAGTGTTGTGTTTTTGGTTGAATAAATTTTAATTATTTCTATTCAAAATTATTACGCATTTTTGTAGAAGATTTAATTAATTGTGATGCATATTATTTCGCATGAAGCTCTTTTTCTAGTTTTTTTCATAACTAAAGTTAATATGTTACGTTTTCCTTTATATAAATTCAAATGAAAATTATAAAATAATGATAATGAATGTTGCAGTTATCGCCTTCGTTTACGATTGAAACGTAATTTTTCGTTAGTGAAATAATACACATATATATATGTGTTTGCAAAAATATACTAATGAGAAAGAGAATATGAGATTAATATATATGGACAATTCTGCATTCGGAAAGGGAAAAAACTGCTAAAAGTATTTTTAATAAAAAAAAAAAAATATATATATATATTTTTTTTTTTATAACATTAGGTATTACTATATATTATTAAAATATTTCTTCTGTGTACAATATATATATATTTATGTACAATAATTACAAGCAGATAATATTTTTTTTTAGTTCAATTTATATGAAATAAAAAGAAACAAGGCACAATTATTGAAAAATAGCATGTTTCATTATTTCATAATGTTACAAGTATAGATATATAAGAAAAATTAATTTAGTACATATTCAGTTATAATACATTGTATAATATTACATGTTATATTATTAGATTTATATTTTTAAATATACATTTGTAGTTGTCATATATATTAAAAGTATAAAAATATTTCTATTACATTTTTTTTTTTTTTTTTCTATAACTTTTTAACAATGAATTACGTTAAATTTTTCAATTTTTTTTTTTAAAAACTTTTTATTGCATATTTTTTAATAGTGCATAACTCTTAATAATTAGAAGCTTACATATTGTAGGAGACAATTGAAAAATATAATTAAATTAAAGGAAGAACGTTTCCACAAGGTAGAAAAGAGACGAACAATATTAAAGTATTATTTATTATAGGATATAAAATCTACTTTCATGTAAACATTTGAATAATTATATGAAAAACTAAAATAATAAGAATTTTTGATACAATTAAAATAACTTATTTTCCAGGTATTTATTCTAAGTTTTTGATAGAACTCATATTCTTTTACTTATGTTTTTATAATATACGTAAAGCTATATGTATGGCAGCAAATTTCATTGTTGCAAGACCCTAAATATCAAGTTAATAAAATATTTTTAGTACATAGAGATTTAAAACAGAGATTCAAGTTAAATGGTTTGCAAACAAAAAAAGAGAAGAAACTTATTTTGAACCTCCTCCTAGTAAAGTTTTTAATTTACTTATATAATTATTACACTTTAATGTATATGTATATTCATATTGTTTTTTCTTAATATTGTTTAATTTGTTCTCGAATATATGCTTGTACATGTGATAAATATTATAAATTACACATGTACATGTATCTCTAAAATGTTATTTACGACATATTTTCACTTCGATCGTTGGTTTCACCTTTTTATTTCTCACTTTTACTTGGTTTTATATGCCTTTCTTTTCCTTTATAGTTAATGAATGAAGCATTGAAATTAAAAAACAAAAAGTTACTAAATTTTAATAGAATATTAAGAAGAATTTTTAAAAGAAGTTAATGTATGAATCTCATGTTTCCATTGTAACATCTTCTATGAGTTATTAATATAATATTGAAGTGATATATAATTTTTTTTGATATAAATAATTATAATTGTAAAAATTATTTTATTTCTGAGATAGTGTACTTTTTTTCATTTTAGTTTTAATTAATTATGCAATGTGCCGGTAGAAATTTTATTAATTATAAAACGGAGTGCTTCGAGAATTAATCGTATAAGTACTGTAAGAAAACACTATTATATATATGAACAATTTTTATTTTTTTTTAAGTTTACATGTTTTTCTATTAGGACTACTTATTGATCGATAACGAATGTTAATCTGAAATAAGAGAGAATGGAGAAGAAAAAAAATCATATCTGACATGCACATGAAAAAGTGTTTCAAAGAAAAAGAAAATGAGAAAAATAAAAAAAAAAAGTAAGAGAACATGAAATATGACAAATAATAATGCAAACTTATATGAATACCTACAAATTATAAAAGCATACCCCCCCTTTTTTCCAAGGTTCAAATATCAATTACAAATATGTTTTTTTAAAAACGTATATAGATACCATTATAAAAGATTTATATAAAAAAGAAATAAAAAGAAGAAAGTAATACGTTAACGTCACTTTTATAATTTATCTTTTCTTTCCTTAGTTTATATGTATAAGTAAAAATCCGAGAAAATAAGCGTCTAATTATAATAATTTTGGAGAAATGTAGATATAAGAATTAAAAAAAAATTTCTTCAAAGAATTTATATATGTTATGCTACATCTATGTCATGAGTATATATGTGTATATACGTATGTGTATATGTGAATATACGGATGCAAGTACATGAATTTTATAAGTTGGTTTATCCATATATATATTTGTACATATGGACATTCCTAAATTTCATAAGATGCATATTCATTTTTGTGACTATTACTATATTTTGACTTATATGACAATCTTATTAATAGTATGAATAGAAGTATATTCTGCTGCGCAGAATGAAAAGATAATTAGAAAAAATAAACGCTATAAAAAGTATTTTATATGGTGGGTTTTATCTATGTGCCCTAATAATATTTTTCTGAACAGTTTCTTATTATCACCAAGCTTCATATGTATACACGTAAATTTTTTTTGTATTGTCTGCATTAGAAGAATATTTTTTTAAAAACTCTAACGTATAATTAAATCATTTGAAACAAAATATATTTAATAAAGCATGTATGCTGGATATGTGATTTTATGTATATATATAAATCAATTAGTTTGAGTACGAAATTGTGTGCATGATTATGTGGGTATATAAGATAGCATTATTCATGTGGAAACATGTATTTATGCATATAACGCGTATGTATATATGTATTTGTTGTTTTTTGTTTTTTGTGTACTAGCTTTACATGGATATTTTAGATTGTTTATATTAAAAAATTGTAAGTGCACGCACATATATATGTATGTGCGTATAAAATTTTGCATGTCGGTAATTTATTTACATGTTATTTTTCACATTAACGCCTTATGCTTCCACGTACATGTGCCCATGTAGACGTTTTTGTATATGAGATAGAATAAGCCGAATGATAGAACTATTACATATTACAAGGGAAAATATCATTAATGTATGAAGGTCACTAAAAAAGGTATTCCACCTAAGGATGTTAAGAAAAGAAAGAAAAAAATATATATATGATAAGGCAATTAAATGTGTTGTTGAATATATTAATTAGTTGTGTAGATTATTAAATTAAGAATAGTTCCATTTTATATTATATCAGAATTGTAAATTTATATTTGATTACCTTTATTAAAGGTTCTTATAAAAGTTTTTATTTAGTTTACTAGTTGCAAGCATTCTCAAAACATGAATTGGAAAGTAGAAATTGGAATAGCATAAAATACAAAGGTAAAAAACGAAATTGTAATAATTATTGGTTTGTCGGAGTTCTATGAATATATTTTACATATACTTATATATGTACATATGAATAAGGAGGGCATACGTGCGTATGCACATGTTTATGATATTCGACACATATTAACAAGTATGTAAGGAAGTGTAAACAAGTAGTAATAAAAAATATGTACAAAAAACTTATTTATGCATATATGCATATGATGAATTTATATATATGGAACTAAAAGCAAAAAGGAAATTACGCTATAATTGTTTTTTTATTTTTCTGTAATCATTACATTAGAGTAATGAATGTAAATGTATTGACAATATGAAAAGATTCAGTATGTCTTAAAAAAAATAAATTAATTAGTATAAATAAATATCAGAGTAGTGCTTGAGTAGGAAGAAATACATATAGATATAAAATATAATGGTCCTCATATAAGGGACTATATTATCAAATATACATATATGCGAACACAATTCATAGAATTTATAGTTTTAATAGTATTACAAAATAGGTATATTAGTTCTATAATAAAGGTTATTATAAAATTATTACTAAATGGAACAATAGGAAAATAATACTTTAACTGGAAATATATATAATTTACGTTATTTAACATTAATTTATTTTAAAATAAAATATTGAAGTTAAAAATGCCATATATATCATTATTATTACAACATAAATAACATCATTAATTAGAAGAAATATAATTTATTAATGTAATAATAATATTTATGAGCACTTATTACTGCAAGTTACGTTAAATTTACAGTAAATAATAATTAAAGAATTAATATTAATAAACATATATATATGGAAATTCGTAGATGTATGACTATAAAATAAATATTTATATTTAATAATACAATTAATTAATGTCGTATACATTTACTAAAGAACAAATTAAGTATTTCAAAACAAAATGAAAATTCGTTATTGATAATTCTTTTAGTTTTCTGAATGTTCATTTTTATGTAATTTAAATTGACGTGAATATATTCAATTAATATAATATGTATAAAATATTTAACAAAAAAACTAAAGCTACTAAGAATTATCGGTTGGATTAGTTACATAAAAGCTTAGAAAGTAATTATTAAAAGAAAGCTCATATGCTAATGTAAATTTTATAATTAAATAAATTTTATAATAGGTAGTATTAATTGCCAAATTGTGGTGTTATCCTTTTTTATATAAAAACAAGTTTGTAAACTTTGAAAAAGTTTATATAAATGAAAGAACCATGTAAACGTTTTAAACTAAAAGTATTATTAATTATGTTTATATCTGAATATATAAATATATGTAATGTACATATATAAGAAAACATAAAATAAAATAATAATTATCTTATTTTTCTGTAATTCTACAGGGTAATATATATTATGTAGAATATGCAAAATTTTAAAATATTTTATATTTATTTATAATTAATTATTTTTTAGAAAAGTGCATTAGTTACCCAGGTTAATATCAATTTATTATTATAAAATTAAGATAATATATTTATGATGTTACATTTTTATAATTATCTATGTTTACTATATTAAACACACCGTATGGTATATAAATAATGTTGATTTAATACGTACATTTCTTTAAAAGTCTAATTTATTTTATATGAGTAGTTTAAATAACAGCTAAAATTTAATATGTTATGTTAAGAAATATTTATTTATATACCAATAAAAATAATATGTATTATTATTTCCTCTATGAAAGTAACAAAAACGAAAGTAATTCATAATTGTTTTTTTTAAATGTTATTATATGTTATATTACATATTATATACTATCTTTTAAATCTTCTTAATTATCCTATTTTTTGATGTAAATTAATTTGTTTAAAATAGTTTTTTTATTATAATTTTTTTTTATTTATAATCATAATTAATAAATATGTTTTCATATTACATATAATCTTGCATGGTTATTATGTTTTTTTAATATTACCATTGCTCTATATATTATAAATTAATATTTTTAAAAAAAAAAAAATAAAAAATGAAAAAATAGATATTAATTCTTAAATATAATAAATTTTATTTTAGTAATAATGAATAAAATAATTTTTTTTTAATTATATAGAAATTATAGTATTCTATTTATAATAATAATATATAATTTTGTAAAAGAGTTAAATTGGATAGAACTCTTTAAAATGTTAGAATTATTTATTTGAATTAAATATTAGAATACAATTTTAAAATTATTCTAGTACAAATATTCTGCATGTTATATGTATGTGCAAATATTAGATTATAATTTGTGCTATAAATATAAAATTTTCTTTTAATTATTTCTTTCCATCCTATGAATACTTTTATATACAATACAATAATTTGCGTTCTTTGATTGTAAAATAATGTTTAAAAGGTATAAAAGATACGGACATATAAGCTTATTATTAGGATGTTCATCTAAAATGTAATAAGTATATTCCTGACATATGCTAAAATGCTTATGCTGAACACAACTAATTTTTTTTTCTAATTATAAAATAAAATTTCTGTGTACGAGAAAAGTCATTTTATTTCTTTTCTGAAAAGTATAAATAACAAAAATTTAGAACTGTTCTGTTAGGCTATGAATATATATATACTTTTTAAAAATTCATTAATATAATTAGTTTTCCTGAATATCATTTTCACATAGCTTTTATATAAATAAGTTTACTGGAAGTATTTATAAAAATATTTTTAAAAGCATCTGAGGTTTTTTGTACCTTGCATTTTATTTATGCAATTTAATTTTTTTTTAAAAAATAAAATAAAATAGCCACAGAAATTACTATAAAACTATGTCACTAACTTGTCAATATGCTATAGGATTTTTACCTATATAGATGAATTATAAAGTTAAATAAATCCAATTTTAATGGAAAAAATAAATATTTTATATTAGCAAAATCGCTTATATTTATCTTTTTTAATTGTATATGTCCATACTTAATATGTGCAGTATAGTACGTTAGCATGAAATTTACTTTATGTTTTTGATGCTGCATGTTATATAAACATAAGTTTATTTATAAGACAGTTTTCATTGTTCGTAAGCAAATTTATCACATTATAAATAATAAAGAAAATTACTTTTCATTGTAATACACTTTTTATATGCCTTTAGACAATTATAATTGTGGGAATGGAATTTTTGACTCAAAACTTGTTATATTATTTTCAGAAAAAGAGAAGAGAAGAAATAAAATAGAAATAAAGATGTTATATGTTGATGTATATGGTGATCCATACAATGAAGAGGTAATGTTGAATTAAAAGATGATAGAAAGAATTAGTGTAAAGATAATGGCAATTAGAGAAATGCATCTAAAAAATTATTCATGAAATGAATATCTGTTATATTCAAGTCATATGTAGTGCTAGATATATTTCTTTTAAATAACTATAAGGAATATTTATTCTTATGCATAAAAGCAGAACATACACCTGTTCTATTAAGAAAGAACGTTTAAAACCTTAAGAATGAATGAGTAATACTTTATAATTTACTCCATGGAATACTTTTTGTTTATAAAATTTTCATTAGTTTTTTATCTCTTATTTAATTGGAAAATCTTTAATATATATTAGGGCGAGCATTACTGACATAATTATTTAATTATCAAGAGGAGTCGCAACTGTACTTCTGTTAGTCACCTTTTAAACATTTTAATGTTTTATGTGCTGTTATAATTATTAAATAAGCCACTGAAGTAGGATGAGTTAAAACTTAAGCCTACTAAAAAATGACAGATTTTTTTCAGAAATATTTTTTTCATGTATGTAATGATTTTTACTTATATGCTTAATGAAAATAAGTTAACAAAATTTAATTGTTGCATACTTATAAATTATTTCTTATAGAATGTATATATTTTACAAGTATATGTTTGTACATAAAAGTAAAAAGACATATATTAAATAATATTAGCAGTCCAAATGTTTCTATATTTCATTTGTATTACAATAAATTATCCTGAACACATATATATAATATATCTTTCTTAATTTAATAAAATGTGCAATTTAAATTTCCGCATAATTAGAATAAAAATAAGTCTTTTATATGCAAAAATTATTTATGTAATTGTTTCATTTGGATTTGTAATATAATATAATATAGGTGGGACTTTTAAGCTATTATGTAATATTGAAAATTATATAATTTCACTCGGTTAATGAAGTAATTTATATTTATAACAATTGCTCTTCTTTTTTATTTTTTAAAGTTTGTAAGTTTTCATTTTTTTCTTATTAATAAATGTATGAGATATTACATTTAATTTTAATATGTCTGAAATTTTTTTATTTAACAAAATATAATCTATTTCACTTTTTGTGTTAACATTTCATTTTTATTTAAATGCAAACATAGCGGAGAATCCTCATAAAAAAATATTTTGAAAATTACATGTTTAATAATTTATTTGATGTAAAAACCTATAAATAAATTTCTAGATTTTTTTATAGTTCAGGTATGAAATTATAATTAAATAATAATATTATTTTCCTTTTAAAATTATTTATTAATAGAACATTATCAATTTCAGAATACATGAAGCTTTATATTTAAATCAGGACTTCTATAAACATTTATCATTTTACGTTTTATCCTATGTAATTACGCGAGTTAATTATATTTTATATGAATAATTTAAATAGCTGTGATAATATATATGATAGCAAAAAATTATGTTTATGTATGAATTTGATATAATTAAACAAGAACGTTTTTCTATTAGCATTGTACTTAAGTCATTATAAATTATATAACTATTACTCTATTTTTATTTATTATATATCTTTTGAATATTTATATTAGCTAAAACAAGATATATATAAATAAACATAACAATTTACAAACTTTTCATTTATAAAAAATAATATAAAATATAACTATTTAAATTCCATACCCATCAAAAAATAATATTACAAACATAAAAGTATGGTCTTTATTTACCTTTGAAATTTACTGTTTTTTATTTGGTTACGTGATTTATCATATTTGACATTTAAAATATATTATAGATCATAAAAAGATGTGTATATTTATGGAGTATATAATTACAATACTACATATAATAATAAAAACAATTTGTACAAAATATTAATTTTTTGTTTTCTTCTTACTATTATTATGGTGGCATAATAATTAATATTTTTTTTAGAGATAAACAGTTTGTAAAATATATTATTCAATATGTTAGTATTATTAATAGGAAAATATCATTTAAATAAGTGACATTTCTCCTGATATGTAGGGGAAAGAATTATCTATATTCTCTACATTCTATATTCTCTATATACTCAATATATATAAATATTAATTAAAAAAATATATTTTTTTTTCTGATGAGCATTGATAAGAAAATTATTTAATTGTTTCAGTATAATAAAGGAATAATTTATGTACTTTGAATATCTATTAATTAACTAAATTTGTATTCTTTTAATTAATAGCATTTTTTCAAAAACTATTTTAATAGAAAAATTTTATAGTTTGTTTCTGAAATTATTTTTTTTTTTTTATCTGTTGTAAAATTAATTGTACTTAAAAACTTTTTATTATGATTTTACGAAAAAATAAAAGAAATCGCGTTAATTAAAAAATAACAGTGTTCTTTATCATTCAAAGAATATTATATTTTTAACTGAATCCTAGTTTAGTATATTTTAATTTTAACGTTCTCTATAATGAAGCAAAAAATTAAGCCACTGTTATTTATTAAAATTGTTACATTTATTATTTTAAGTTGGATATATCAATTTGACGTTTATTTGGTTATAATAATTTTACATAAATTTTTATGTATTATTTGTATTTTTTGAGTTTTATTTTTGTTAGTACTTGTTTTTAGTATGGTATTATTTATTTGAATACATAATGATTTTTTTTTTTTTTTTTAGAGTATACATAACAAATCATTGTATGAATGCTATAGTTATCGTAGAAAAATGTATACAACAAATTATCGTTTATTGGCAAAATATAAGCAGGATAGAGATTTAAGTTTTTTCTGTTTAAAAGAAGATTCTCCAAATGGCGTGAACTATAAAGAAGATATATCTAGTAATGAAGAAGGTGAAGTAGGAAAAAAGAAACACATAAATGGAAGTTTATCAACAAATGCAAGACGCAATAAAAAAAGTCTGAAAAATAAATCTTGTATATTTGAAACAAAAAAATATTCCCATTTAGAAAAGAAAATATTCAAGGAACTTGATTACGTAGATTTTCTTAAAAGCAACAGGACAATTAGTGATAAGATTTACAAAAAAATATTGCTTAAAAGATGCGGATTACGAATAGCTTTACCTTTATTGCTGTTTTTGGTATTAGCAGTATCATTCATATTAGATAATTTTTGTGGATGTGGGCTTTCTCGTGGTTTGTTTAAATTAATAATTCTTCTTTCACCTTCCGTATCTGTTCAAAGTCTTGAAAGTAATCCATTTTTTTCTCATATTACAGATATTAAAAATTTATCAGAATTGTTTGAAAATAGTAATACTTCTTCCGCCTTTGTATACTTATATGCCTTTTTGACGAAGCCATCTCTAAATCCGTTCACACAAGCTTTGTCAAAATCCTCAGGTAAGATGAGAAACTATTGTGTATCAGGTTTTTTGGGATTCCTTATATATTTTGTGCCTATCTTCATATTAAGTATAATTCTTATATCAGGACTTATTTATTATCATAAAAAAGTTAAAAAATACGAAAAAATTAAATTCATGAAAAGGTAAAATCTGTAATAATAAATATTTTTTTTTCTATAATGAAGTCATTAATATGATTTAGTATACGCAGTATTTAGTATAGTATTGATAATACATACACTCATAATTGATTAAATTTTATAGACGTATGTATATAATACTGGTTTAATTGATATGTACCAGTAAAAAAAGGTATTTTTATTTTTTCTGTCACTTAGAATGTTTTAATATTTTTCAATTTCTAGTTTAAGTTATTGTCTCAGCTTAGTTGACTATTTTGATTTAATGTATGTAATTTTATATTTCAGTATATTCCTTCTAAGATTATGTACTTGTTCTTTATTATTAATATATAATAGGAAATTTGTATAATTTTATTTATTTTTTGTGTTAATTTATATTTTATCCATAAATAATACTTTTTTATATTTTTTTATCTGTTTATATTCTAAAATAAATAATTGTTGACTTATTATGAAAAATGTTTGATAATATTTAAATTTAAAAATACGTGTCTTGTTTTTTTTTCAATGATATGAAGAAAATGTATTTCGTTTTATTGATGTATATATAAAATACATAAAATAAGTTTTATGAGAATACATTATGGAACAATTTCATTGTAAATCACTTTTTACAGAATTTTTTTTTTTTTTTGAATGATAAAAAAAATAAAATGCAAAAATAAATAATAAAATATTTTTATTAAATTTAGGATACATATAATAGTTCAACATCTTCACAATTTTAAATATTCACAATTATATTTAGAGGTACTATGATTTATTAATTTATTATTGTGGTGAATTCTAGTATAAATTCTATATGACATAAATGAATTGAATATATATTATACTAAAAATTTATAAATATAGAACATATACCTTATATTTTTTACAATATTTAAAGTTTAAATTAATGAATTGAAAGTAATGATATATTAATAAATAATATGCGTAAATGCATTTATTTTTATTAGTATAGTAAAATTTGTAAGACATTTATATATACCTAAAAAGATAAAATATGATTAGAAGTAATGCATAAATACATAATTTTTTTACATTCATACAATAATTCGAAATTCTAATTTTTAATATATTTTCAAATGCTTTATGTTTATTTATATATTATGTAAATAATTAACATCATTTTAAAGATGTATAAAATTATATGCACTTCATATGGAAAATTGCTAATTAATTTATATTAATGAAGCTTCTTTTTTAAATTAAATGAAATTAAAAAAAAAATTATTTTTCTATAAATAATTCATGAGTATATTATATTCTTCTTTTTGATAACATGAGTTTTAATTAAGTCTATTAAAAAAAATATCTACATTTTTTGTAAAAGTTTTAAATAAGTGTAATAATATTATATTATGTATATTGAAGAATTTGCAAGCATTAAAAAATAAAAAGGCATAGTAATATTCTCATTGTAAATGCAAAAATATGTTAACTATATTTTATACGATAGTAAAAAAAAAAAAAATTTAATTACTTTAAATACTTATATATTTGAAAATTTCATAAACTGAAAGTATAATATATGTTGGTATAAATAATAGATTTATAAGATAATCTTGAAAAAAATAATATTGAATCAACAAATGAATGAAATAATAATAAAATGTTTATACCAATATATATATATATAATAGAACAGTTCACATATGATATATATATATATATATATTAAAAATACAGAAGAATAAATGTTTTATAAAGTAATTAATCTATTTTTTCATTATTATTTAATTTAGCAAAAACATAAATAATCTAGAAAATTATATTTTATTTTAAAAATAACTGCTCGAAAAACCTTTAGAAATCACGAATATTTCTAAAATAGAAAAAGTTATTTATAATTAATTGTTTAACATAATTAAAATAGAAAACGTACTTTTTATAATTTTAGAATTTATATATGGACGGTTTTACACTATAATTAGTAATATCTGATATGAGAAAAAGTGTTGAACGTTTAATTCATAGTAACAGTTCAAGGTAGATTAATAATAGCCTTCATAAAAGTCACGATAAATGCATGTATTGTGTAAATCTATGAAATTTTAATGACAACTTTTGTAATATAATTTTTCTAATATTTTAATTGTGATTTTGAGAAAATCCTATTTTCTAAGAACAATAACATTATGTTATATTTCAAACGATTAAATAAATTTTTATACCAAATACTATTTTAATATTTATCACTCCTAGTGTTTCAATGAATAAGGTAATAAATATTACTATATTATAAAATTTTGTTGTTAAATACATTTTTAAAATAATATTATTTATTTATATATTCAGGTCGATTTACTATTTTGTAACTTTGAAATGCGTTCGTAATCTTATATATTTGTGACAGAATAAATGAAAAATAACTTGTACGCTAAAAATTGCAGCAAAAAAATACTAAAAAATACATTTTAATAAATTGTATTATTATTCCTTCTTATTTGTTATGTATATATTATACGCAATATATATTATCCTTGTTTTTAAATTTACTTCTTCTGGAAAAATCTTGAATTAATGATAATGCATATGATATTTCTGTAGAAATTTTTGCCTTAACATATATTTTTCTTTTCCTTTTTTTTAAGATATTAGTATATCTTCTATGAGTATATAATTAATTAAAAAGAAATTAATGTTTTAGATATATGAATATTAAAAATTTTCATTTAGAAAATAAATGAATAAATTAAAAAGTATAACTTTTAAAATTTATTCTACAAAAAAAAAAAAAATTAGTTTGTATTTTCTTTGAGAATTCACAGTACTTCGTAGATTATGTAGATCTTATAAATTTGATTTTTTAAAAAAAATAGAAACACTAAACAATTTTATGTGTTTGAGTACTAATTAATAGAAGTGCTATAATTAACATTGTATATGTTATTTTTTTCTTTTATAATTAATATTATTATAATTTAACATAAATAATTTTTCAAAAATATGTTTACAAACTTTGAATTATTAATAGGATACCATTCTTAGAATTGATAATTGTTGTCCTATTATGTCGAGAAATATATTTTATATATTCTCTACATTCTGTATAATAGATAAACTTAATATTTACATAAAATAAGAAATCGCATATTTATCTTTCTATATATTCTGAAAATTATTAATAAAAGAATCGTTTAATTAGTTCACTACATTATATGAATAAATTATATATTGCATATATTTATAAATCAATTCAAATTTTTTTATTTTAATGAAAGTTTTTTTTATTGTATTAGAATTAAATTAAAAATCTCATAATCTATTTTTAAAGTTATTTTACTTTGAATATGTGGAAAAGCACAATATATTCATGTATATTTACTATATGTTTACGAAAAAATAATAAAAATAATTTTTTCAATATAGATTTTCATATCACTAGAAGAATATAATAATATTATTAATTTTTTCTTTACTTAATGTATTGAAATATTTAGCATGTATATATTGAAAATAAATATGAAGATAATTTTATTTAGTAATATTGGTGCGTTTATTCTTTTAACTTGGATATATCATTTTAACATTGATGTGGTATGATAAAGTTATTTAAATATTTTTGTATTATTCTTAACTTTTATGTTTTATATTTATTAATAATATTTTGTAACAATAGTTTATTTATATATTTAAATAATAAATATCTACCTTGTTCATTTAGAGATATTTTAGTAAATTTTTGGATGACAATTATTACCATAGCAGTAAATTAGATGCAAGAACTTACAGATTACTAGGAAAATATGAAAAGCTCAAAGATTCAAAAATTGTATATTTAAAAAAGGATGTACCACATAATGTAAAATACGAAAAAAAAAATATACGTAATAATGAAAAATGGACCGAAAAAAAAGAACATAATAGAAATTTATTGAATAAGGCTCATTATTATACTCAAGTTACAGATTACAATAATGGAATATTTGATGGGAAATATTTCCATTTTGAAAGAAAATGGATTAAAAATAAAGATTATGAACATTTTCTTGAAAAGAAAAGAAGAATTTGTGATATATCCTTAAGAAAAATAAAACTTAGAAAATACAAATTTGGTGTTACTCTATTTTTACTTTTTTTCTTTTTGGGAATAGGATTATCCGTATTACCAGTATTACCATTTATGAAAACTGTAGATGGATGGATAGAAAAGGACTCATTATTAAAAGGCTTGCATAGCGCTATAAAACAGGCAGGAGAAAAAGGGATGTTCTATATTTATATAGGATTATTCAGTATAATTATGATAAAATTATCGGTAATAGTTATAATAGTGATTTATAAGATTTTAAGAAATAATGAAAAATACAATAGAATTAAGTTAATGACGGAGTAAAATGAATAAAAATGAATGTTTATCTTTCTGTAAAATCTTTAATATAAAGTAATAAATTAAACAGCTTTATTGATATACTTAATATGCATATATATTTTTTCTAATGTATTATAATGCTACATGTATGTCTAGTCTCTTTGATACACAGTAACAAAAATATATGTTCTTCCTTTTTTGTCGATTTTAATGTATTATTGTTTTAGAATTTTTATTTTCAAATATTATTATAGCTTAAATATTATGGTGTTGCACATATATTTATGAGTTTAAATATATATCTATGAAATATATTTGGTTGTGCTTTAATAAGAATATATAATAGCACAATTTACATAATTATGTAGAAGTTGGATAATTTAGAAGTATACTAAACAATTATAATTTCTTTATTGTATCTCGTTAAGCATAAAATTATTATTTGATAAAGTTATTAAGAAAATTTTTTATTTTTAAATTAACAATGAATGTGTGCTATTTAGTATTTCATGAAAAAAAGTATATGTATTTCATTATGTTGATACATGTATATATATTTTTGTTTTTCTCATAGGAATGAACTTAATATTTATTGCATAAAATGCGTCCATGTAAAACATATCATAAAACTAATATATTGAAAAAATCTGTTTAACAGAATTTTAGCTTATTTTATGCCGAGGAATTGTAAAAATGTAGATATATAATAAAATAATATATTTTTTAATTATAGATTAAATATAATATAATACTAAATTTATGATTATCAATCACGAAGTTTAAATGCATTCTTTAAATCACTTGTCCTACTAATTTGGTTCCTAACTGTTGTACTAATTGGAGTCTGAGTAAAATATTTATATATAAGTTATGTTGAAAATTTATAATTAAATATTGAGCATGTAATTTTTATTTTTCATGTTGTTCTCTTATTAATCTAATGAATTAATTTCAATTAGATATTAATAAATCATCTATTGAAATGCTTTTTTTCTTTTTTAAATATTATTTATAAAATTAATGTCTACCTTTTATAACATATATCTTTTTATTTTACTAGTTGGTAGTAATTTTATGTATCTATAGTTTTCATTAATTATTTCTCGAAAAAAATTACATAACTTATGAGATAGTATATTGTGAATAAATAAAAACTAGGCAGATTCTTTTTATTTACATAAAACAAAACTCTTCTTTCTAGCAAAAAGGTGTTTATTGAAAATTTAATATCATAGTTTGCAGTTATTAAATAATTTTATATCTACGAAATATGTTTTTTTTATGTATGCGAAAATATTAGTAATTTCACTCATGGATCAATAAATTCATATTTTAAATATTTTAAAATTAAATTTTATATATTTTTCGATTTTATATGAATTAAAATTCCATCTTTTTTACTTAATTTTTGAATAAGGTATTTAATATTTTCCTTGCAAACTGTACAGTAGAAAAGTTACTCCTATATACATAAATCATAATTTTCGCGTTATTAAAAATTCCATATTTCTAGAGTCTTATGTATGAATACTTTATTTAAAGTATTTTTTAAATATTCCTTTTCATTATTTTTGGAATTTTTTATGAGTTCAATAATAAATTATAAGGCTTTATAATTTTATTTTTGTTTCTACCTCGGAATATGGTAGTGCAGCGATCATCATATATTACGTACTTTCTATAACATTATGAATTAATACAATACCATTATTTATAAATTCTTTATGATATTTCTTTTTAGTAATTTGTTTTATTTTTTTTTCTGTATAGTAGAAAATTATACATTTGTGTATCTTGGAGTATGTAAAATATATGAATTTAAAAATGAGTTCATTCTTCTGAATGTAGATAATTCAAGGAAAAATTATATTAATAATCATTATGTTTATATCATGGTAGTTCTTCTAAAAATGAGGTATTTAAATTTTTTTGAGAATACATAATTATATTATTTTTAGTGTGTGTATAAGATGAAAAAAATTTATGGTTTCTTTTAGTTTACTATAAAAAATTTGGAATATGAATAAAATATACATATTTCTACAATCTGCTAACAACAAAATAGGAGCATTTCATGATGATAATATGAAGTTCTAACTTTTACAAAATATTGTTCATCATTAAATATTTTATATTGAGTAGTCACCTAAATATGCATACAATTATAATAAGTTGCTCCTATTATATATTAATATAATTAATCAAGTATTTAAAATACTTTGAGTTTGTAGTAATGGTAGTATTTTTATGAGAAAATGTTATAGTACAGTATGTGAAAAAAAAAATTATATACATGAAATACATAGCAGTAAGCATTAAGAAGTTTAAAAAAATTATATATCTTTGTTGTTTACGTATAATATTTCATAAAGATTTGTATCATTTCCTAATTTTTTATTTTGATGAATAAAAAAAAATAAACATGCTATAAGATTTTCTTAACTAAAATTTTTAAAGTAAATTAAGGATATATATAAATGTATTAATTCCATCGCATGCGTGAGTTTTAGAATTATTATGTATACTTTCTTTTTTTTTTTGTGTAGAATAACATTTTATATAGTTAAATTTCTAAGAAATAGAAAAGAAATGAGATATAAAAATAGAAAAATAATTAATTTTATTATATCATAATATTATACGTATATACATGTAAGAAAACTAAAATAAGTAAATGTTCATTTTAATATTCGAAGAATACTGATAGTTACTGCATATCATTATCTTTATATTGTTATGTATTAATTGTCGCTTTATTCAAAATATCATAATATTTTAATAAATTTTTGTTATTTAGAATTTATAGATAATTAATTATTTCTTGTTTTTGAAAATAAATTATACTAAAATTATATTGTTCTAATTTTTTTTATTTGTATGGAAATATTTAAAAATATTAATAATTCAAATTCAAGTATTATATAGAATTACAAAATACAACAAAATTGAAGAACCCTCTTATACGTTAACATAAAGAAAAATATTACAGAAATATTCTTTTGTATAAGGAATAAAAATTATTTATATAATAACTGCATAAACGAAAAAATAAATATGATAATAAAATTTTTATACAACTGAAAATCATGTTTATAAGCACTTATGCTTATTCCTCAGTGCTATTAGTTTGTTGTTTATTTGTATTTTTATAGAATACATAAAGTTAATTACATGAGAACAAATTTCTTTTTTACTAGAAACCATCAAAGGAAAAGATAATTATATATTTTTGACAGGTAGAACTTTAATACCTTAAAAAAGTTAAATTATTCACCCAAAAAATTAAAGAAAATGCTTTTTTTTGAATCTTCGGCATATTATGTTTTTAATTTTTATATGTTATTATTGTGCTTTAAAATATATATTTTTATTTTTCATCTCACTTTTTAATATATTTTAAGCATTTACATGTGTGAACATATTCCTTAAAAGTTCTTTCGTACATGTATTCATATCTACCTCTTATCTCACATTTTTATTTTTTACATAGTTTTATTCTGCTTTTCTTTTGTTTTTAAATAATTTCTGAAAAATTATAATCAAAAAATAAGAAATTATTAAACGTTAATGGAATTCACGCACGAGTTTTTAAAAATACTCTACAGCTAAATTTGAATTGGACAGTTGTGAAAATGTTACCGAAATGTGCGCATAATGTTGAACTTATATAATAATTGTTATTATATGCGAAATTAAAAATGGAAAATTGTTTTTATTTTCTGTACTTAGGTTATCAATTTTTATTATATCTATATGAACTAACGTAGTGCACGAACTAGTACCTTAATAAATATAAAATAAGAGAACTACGTGAATGAATATTATGTATATATAAAAATTATCAGTATTATATTAATGAGATGGACGCTTTCTTTTTTTAAGTTTCCTTCACTACTATCAAGATGTCTTATTTATCCAGAAAGCAGGTTATGTTGAAAAAGGAGAGAATGTAGGAGAAGAAAAATATTTTCTGACAAGTTCGTGCTAAACACTAAAAATATAAAAAAAAGGTAAATAACATAAAACGTGATTGATATTGATACAAAAACATATGTATAACTGGTTATTTTAAAAAAAATTTTTCTTTCCCTATTTTTTTCATTGTTCAAATAGATATTACAGTGTTTTTTTCCAAACGCAGTTGGATATATATATGAATGTTTTTTTCAAAAGAGGCAAACAAAAAATACTAGTGTATCTTTTTAGACCATTTCTCTAATTAATTTTTTCTTTCCATTGCATCTATGAAAGTGAAAAAATTCGAAAAAATAAACCTATAATTATGCAATTTCTTTGGAATTGGTGACATAAGAGTTGAAAAAAATTATTTTCAAAGAATTTATATGTGTAAATCATAATGCTACACTGTGAACATATGTATGTGAATAAGAACATGTATGTATGTAAATGCATATAGGAGTGTGTGTACATGTACTTATCTATACTTACATAATGTAACGTACGAATTAATATATTTAAACACATATACTTTCTTATATTTTAAAAAACGCACCTTTATTTTTAAACATGAAAAATTACATTGAATTATTTATCTATGTTATTAACATGATTTATGGAAGCATGTTTTCCTACATAAAAGCAATAATATCTAATAAAACAAATAAGATGCATTTTTTACAGCTTGATTTATCTATTTCATTTTATGTAATCATTACAGCAATTCGTTATTATTTCTGAGCTTCGTACATATATGTACACATTTTTTTTTATGTTGTTGTACCATGCATGTGTAACGTGAATAAAGGAATCCATGGGAATAATACTTTCATAAAGTTACTAATGCTCATTTAATTTATTAAAATAAAGATAAATAGAATAAGCAATTCATTATGGGAGTACAATTTTATGTCATTAACTGAATCAATTTGAGGTCACAATTCAGTTCATATCTATACACGTTAGTAGAATATCATTATTCATTATTAGATGCATATCTGTGCACATGACAAGCAAGCATATACATATGCTGATTTATACTGTCTCCCATTGTATGTTTTAGATTATTTATAATGAAATGTTATAAAAGGGAAAATATGCGTACACATGTATATGTATACAGACTTTTGCATATTGGAAATTAATTTATATTACTTTACAGATATTACCAACTTATGTTTATTTTTTATATATCTGAAAAATTTGGGATAAGTACATGTACTTAAAAGAGAATGGAACGAATGATAAAATTAAGATAAATAACAAGAAAATATAAGGACAATGCATGAATTCGCTAAAAGAGTTACTTCCCTTAAGGACGTTAATAAAGAAAAGGGATAAGAAAGCATATATATTATAACTCACTTGAACTGTGAGCTGGTTAAATTAATTATTTTAAAAGAAAATTCGTTTAACTGTAGCCCATTTTATATTACATCAGAAATGTTATCGTACGTCTGATTACCTCTATTAAATATCTTTATATGGAAATCAATTAATGCATTCATCGTAAACATGGAGAATGCAAAAAAAAACGATATAAACAATACAAATGTATAAGGAGAAAAGGTATAATCAAAAGGCTAAAATCTATTAATTCATCGTAATATGATAGTAAACATTTCATATATGTAACTAAGTGTACATATACATAAAATGTACTTATATTTTGATAAATATGTTCATTATTTTCACAATAATAAAACAAGTATCTAAGATAAGATACACATGTAGTAATAAAAAATATGCATAAGGAAATTATGTATGCAAGTTTTAATGTAATGAATGTATTTAATTGTAACAAAAAAAAGGAAAAATTATACGTTAATTTTTTTTTTTTTTTTTATAAGAATTACATTATATATATATATATATGTTATCTTATTTGTAATGAGAATGTATTAGATCAGTTGTTAACTACTTTATTAGAAAAAATAAATATCTGTATATTTCTAGAGTAAAATGAAACACACATGCATAAAACTCATAATGGTCCTAATGTTATTGAATATTTTAATATATAAACGTTTATGTGGACATACATCAATAGAGGTCATAGTAATATTAGAATTGTAGATAAGATTTAATAGTTGTATAATATGTATTATTTTGAAAATATTAAGTAATGAAATAATTAGAAAGAAATAATTTCCCTAAAAATATGTATAGCACATATTATTTTTTGAACAAAATATTAAAACAAAAAAAATCGTATGACTTATTATAGCATTAAGTACATGCTAAATTAAAAGAAACTTAATATAATATAACAAAAGTTATATTTATGAGAAATTATATTTAAAATTGACATTATATATACAATAATTTAAAAAGTATGAATAGATTAATTTAAGTATATATGAATTAATAAATATGCATATATGAAACATATATATATATTTAATACTTCTACTCTCTCATATAGTATTTGTTCATTCAGGAACTAAAGTATTTAGAAAAAATGAAAATTGTTTTTTTGAATGTTCATTCATTTTTCTGAATATATGCAATTATTTAATTTAAATTGATCTGGAAATTTTTAATAGTTCTAACATATATAAAATAATTTAGGCAAAAATTATGTTCCTAAATATTATTAACTGTATTAGTTACACAAATATTTAGAAAGGAATTATAAAAATGGAGCTTATAAATTCATGTAATTTATGCCATACTATATTATTATTATTAGATAGTTTTAATTATTAAGATAATTACTTTTATATTTTTATATTAACACAAATTTGTAAATTTTGACAAGCGGACATCCAAATGAAAGAATCATTTAAAGGTCTTGAAGAATGAATCTTTTTATATATATATATATCTATATATATACTGCATATATATGAAAAACTGAAATAACGAAGATTATTTTCTTATTTGGGCGCAATATTATAATGTAATATGTGTTATATGGCCTATTATAAATATAAAGCATTATTATATTTTTTTTTTAAATATGTATTTTTTGTATAGATGTAATTTACTTGCAAATATTCTGATCAATTTATAATTATACTATCAAAATAATAAATTGTGCTTTATAATTATTTACATTTACGCTATTAAACAAAAACTATTGAATATAACTATTCCTTTTTTATAGATACTTTTCATAAAATATCTAATTTATTTTAAGTTTATATATGTAATTTAAAATATGGTTCTCAGTAATATTTATATGTAAATCAATGAAAAATATATAAGTTTTTATCTGATCCATAAAAATGTTAAAATATAAAGTAGGCATTAAATATTCTCCAAAATTTTATTATTTGTTTTTTTATATATTATATTTTTGCATTTCTAAACAAAGTTATTTTTTGTTGTAAATTATATTATTTGCAGTGATTTTTTATTAGAATTTTTTTTTTTAAGTAACATATTTACTAAAATATTATTTTATTAAATTCTTCTCCTTTTTTAATATTATTATTTCTATAGAACATATAAATTTATAATTTTTTTTTCTAAAAAATAAAATAATAAAAAAATATAAATTGCTTTATTTTTAAATGTAATATATTTCACCTCAGTAATGGTAAAAAAAATGTATTCTTTTAAATTATATAAAAATTATAGTATATCGTTTATAACACAGTGGTAAAAATATATTAAAATGTTAAATTGGATAGTAGTTTGTAATTAAAGTTTGTACTCTATTTAAACCTTAGAATGTAATTTTTATATTATTACAGTATAAATGCTATACGTGTAGTAGGTTTATAGAATATATTATAGAGTAACATGTGTCATAAAATAAATTTGTCTTTTTTTATTTTTTTTTCTCTTTAATTCCTATTAATACTATTGTATACTATAGAATAATTTGTGTTTTTCTATTATAATATAATGTTTTAAAAGCATAAACTATATAATGAAGTATGCTCATTCTTAAGTTGCTAAATAACAAATTAATGACTATATTACTAGTATAAGCTAAAGTATCTATTCTTATCGCATATATTTTTTTTATTTTAGTGGTAAAATAAAATCCTTATGAATTGAATAATCCATTTTATTTTAATGTTATTATGAAAATTACTTATAATAAACACTTATACTTGTTCTGTTAGAGTATTAATATATATATATATTTTTTGAGAATTTATGAATAATATTACATTTACAGAAAGTTATTTATTTATGTTACCTTTTTCATAATAACATTCTTGGAAATATTTACAAAAATATATTTAAAATTATATTTGCTTTAATATACTGTATACATGTATTTTATTTATGAAGTTTTTTGTTCTTTTAAAAAATATAATAACTATGTGAATAAATATACCTTTTCATTACTATCTAGTGGATAAACAGTTATAATATGAAAGAAAAAATGTATTTTTTTATTTTTGTAAAAACTATTATAATTATATTTCTTATTTGGAAATGTTCTAATTTATACGATACTGTATAACGATGACATTGCTGAAAACTTGCCTTATATTTTTTGTTAACTGATAATAAATGTACTTATATGAAAATTTCCATTATAAGTAGATTCATCATATAATAAATAATGAAAATATTATTTTTTCATTATTATGTACTTCAGATAAATCTTTATATAATTAAAACAGTAATGATATATCCTTATATGCTACAAATGATTTTTCATTGTCAGAAAATAAGAAAGTAACGGGTAATACACGATTAAGGATATATTATAAGGAATTATATAAGATGATTCCGATAATGAAATCGATAATATTAAATCAGCATATGGTAGAAAAGGTTAGTGTAAGGTTATAGATAATTCAACAGCTTCAGCAAGAAAATTAGTCAAGAAATGAGAATCTTCTATATATAATCCATTTGAAGTGATAAATATATATTTTTTTTTTTGGAAATCTATTATATAGATGATCTTATTATATATATTGTCGGAAATATATAAATAATACCCAAAGTATAAAATATTCAGCGTATATAAATATCTCTTTATTATTTACTCTATATGAATACATACATATATAAAGTTTTTGTTAGTTTTTTTATATCTTATTGCATTAAAAAATTTACTGTATATTAGGGAATGAATTACAAAGATGATTATTATAATCTAGTGAGAGAACCATAACTGTATTGTATTTCATTTCTATATTATGTATTTTACTGTTTATTAAGTATTGGTAAAATTTTCAAAATAAACAGTTGCAGTATGAGGAAATGAAATTATATCCTATATACATTTCATATATTGCTTTCAGAAATAATATTTTTCATGAATCCAATGAAAGTTCGCTTTATGCTTAATGAAATTATAATCTGAGATAAAACAACAGTTGTATAATTTAAACTTTTTTTTTATGCGCCCTAGATAATAAACAAATATATATTACTGCACAAAAGTAAAGAAAAATATATTAAATATTTTTAACAGTTTGCGTGTTTTTACCTTAGCATTGTTATAATAATTAATTATTTTGGTGTAATTTAATACTTTTGTGCATTTCATATAAATATATATTTTTCTCAACATATAAATGTGAAATTGATATTTCTCAATATTGACAATATAAATATATGCTTAATAAGCAAAAATTATATATACAATATGTATCATGTAGATTTACATTACGATAAATATGTGATCGTTTAATTTAAAATGTAGGATTACAGATAATATAACTTCACTAATCTAATGAATTTATATTTTTAAAAATTATTTATTTTTAATTTTTATAGTTTTAAGTGATAATTTTTATGAACTTTTAAAATAATTCTTTATACATTAATTTTAATTTACGTAAATTACGTTTTTTTCATATAGATAAAACAAAACCATATTATTTTTTGTGTTTAAATATATTTTTTATTTAGAAATAAATATAACACGTCATATTTATATAAAAATATTATGTGAAATACAGATTGCATATCTTGTTTGATGTAAAGTTTTTTTCAGTAGATTTTTTATATATTTCAAGTATGATATTATTAATAAATAAAAACATAATTCTACATTAATGTATGAATTATTAACGGGACATCATCTATTTAAAAATTATTGAATTATTATTTATAAATGACGGGATTAAACTTTTCTCAGATTAGTTTTTATCTTATGTAATTTTTGGAGTTAAAAGCTGTTTTTTAAAATTATTTATATATATATGAAATATATATTGACAAAAAAAAATATTCATTTTATTATCGAATTAAATAACTAAAGTATATTTTTTATAACATTATTATGTTATATACTTTGTACAAAATGACTATAAATATTTATTTCTTTTTTTCTGTATTTCTTATAAATATATATATAACATTACAAAAATAAAAAGTAATATAAAAAAAGTAGATAAACATACAGACTATTCTTTTATATAAAATAGTATAAATTATATCTAGTTAGATACAATAACCTTCAACAATTATTTTTAAGAAGTAAATGATAAGCTTTTATATACCTTTTAAATATATACTTATTAAGTCATACGCTAAAAATTTGATGTTATAAATATATTATAAATCATATAATAAAGAATATATTTATGGGGTAACTAGTGACATGAGGACGAAGAAAATAAAATAAATTTGTATAACTTATTCTTATTTTTCTTTATTATTATACTGTTATAATAATTAATAAGGAAAAATCAATTCAATGAGTAATACTTCACATAATGTAGAGAATTATCTATTTTCTATATTCTCTACATTCTATATTGTATATATATATCCTACATGGAAATATTATGAAATCATATATATATATCATTTTATTTAGAAAATTAAAATAATGATAATTTAATTAATTCACTATTTTGAATAAATAATTTTCATATTTTGAATATTTATTACCGAATTCATTTAATATTATATTATATAAAGTGACACTTTTATAAATAATATTAATATAATAATTTTTGTATACATTTTTAAGGTTACTTTTATTTATCTCTGTCGTAAAAGAATTTATAGGTGCATACTTTTAATTTTGTTTTATGAAAATATAATAAAAAAAGAAGTTAAATAAATAATAATAGTGCCCCTTATTATTAAGAGTATATTATATTATTATTAATTATATACTTTTTCAGTATATTGTACCATATAAGAGATATATATTATGGAACAACAAATTAAGTCACTGTTATTTATTAAAATTTTTACATTTAGCCTTTTATTTTGGATATGCCATTTTTACATATATATGGTATATTAATATTACTTCAGGAAATTTGTATTATTTATACTTTTTGTGTTGTGTTTTTTTTAATACTGTTTTTTAGAATGATAATATTTAATCGCATACATAATAATTATTGATATTATCTTTTTTAGATGGCATTTAACAATCTTTTTGATATTAACTACAATCACCATAGAGAATTATATACAAGAAATTATCGTTCACTGGCAAATTATAAACAGTATAATCATTCAAGTATTACATGTATAAATGAACAGTTACCGAATGGAGTGAACAATAAAATTGATATAACTAGTAAAGAAAAATATGCTGAAAGAAAAAAAAAACATTCAAATAGAACTTTATCAACTAGTGCAAGAAGTCATAGAAAAGATACAAAAAGCAAATCTTGTATATTTGAAACAAAAAAATATTCCCGTTTAGAAAAAAAAATATTCAAAGAACTTGATTATGCAGATTTTCTTAAAAACAACAGGACAATTAGTGATAAAATTTATAAAAAAATAATACTTAAAAAATGCGGATTACGACTTGCTTTACCTTTATTACTATTTTTGGTGTTAGCAATATCATTTATATTAGATAAATTTTGTGGATATGGGCTTACATATGTTTTGTATAAAGTGATACTTCTCTTTTCACCTGTCGTAGGTCTTGTTGAACTAAAAAAAATTTCATATATTAAGGATATACCAAAACTCTCAGATTTGTATGCAAAAGGAGGTTCTCCGGCCTTAGTACATTTATATGACATTCTGAACAGACCGTCTTTAAAATGGTTCACAGAAATTTTGGCAGAGGAAAGTGATAAAGCTTTTTACTGTGTGACAGGTTTTTTGGGATTTCTAATATATTTTGTGCCTTTATTCATATTAGGTATCATACTTATATCAGCGGTTTTTTATTATCATAAAAAAGTTAAAAAATATGAAAAAATTAAGTTCAGAAAAAGGTAAATGAATAATAATTAATATTTTTCTTTGCGTAATCAAATATTTAATATGAACAGTTATCTGTAATACCTTGAATTGTATTCATAATATGAATACTCATAGTTGAATAAAGATTATAAGTGTAAATACATATACCTTTTCTATAGGATATACACCAGTAAAAAAAAATCTTATTTGTTTTGTGAATTCTAATATATAATATTTTTTAGTTTGTAATTTAAGGTATCGTTTTATCCAAATTGAATATTTTGAATTATTGAATATATTTGTATATTTTCATATATTTGTATGAAAAATATGTCTTTGTGTGTTATAATTAATATTAAGTGGGACAATATATATAATTTTATTTATTGCTTGTGTTAATTTATATTTTGACTATAAAAATACTTTTTTATATGTTTTCATTTTTCTCTAGTTTAAAATGAATATTTGTTGACATAATTTGAAAATTTTTTGATTACAATTAATATAAGTAAAAATATGTCTTAATTTATTTTTATTGACACGATGAAGACGTATTTTGTTTAATTGTAGTACATATATATATATTATAAAAGCAAACATAGCATTCACTATATAAAATAAGTTTTATGATTAATAAACTGTAAAAAATTTACATTGTAAATTCCCTTTCAACGGATTATTATTTTTTATTTATTTGATATAAAAAATAAAATATAAATTTACAATATAATATCTTTATTAATTTTCAGGTACTTATAATAGTTCAATAACTTATTATTTCTAAATGTACACAATTAAATGAAAATGACTACTATTTATCATTTTATTATATATCTTAATTGTAAAGTTAATTTTATATCTAAAAAATTAATTAAATATAAATTATATGTTAAATTTATAAATACATCATATATATTTTATAATTTTTACAAACTAAACGTTTAAATTAATGAATTAAATGTAATCAAATGTCAACAAATAATATGCAAAAATACTTTTTTTTTTTTTTTTCATAATATTAAAATTTTATATACATTCATTTCTATAGAATAAGATAAATTATTATTAGGGATAATAAAAAAGAATATGTTTTTTCTACTTTTATATAATAATCTGTGTTTTTTATTTATATTTCCTCATTTTTTATGTCTAATAATATATTATGTAAATATTTAATATTATATTCTAGAAGCATAGAAATATATGTAGTTTATACTGAAAATTACTAATTAACTTATATTGGTAACACTTCTTTTTTTAAATAAAATGAAATTTAAAAAAAAATTACTTTTTTTTAAATAATACATATGTACATTTATTTTCTTTTTGGTTACATAGGTTTTAACTAAGTCTGTTAGAAAAATTTTCATGTATTTTTGTAGATGTTTTAATTAAATAAGTGTAATAATTTATTATTTATATGAAGAATTTGTAATCGTTAAAAAATAATAAAATGTTGTAAAATTACTATTGTAAATGTAAGAATATGTTAATTTCCTTTTATACAATAATGATTAGGAGAAAAAAAAAAATTATTTTAAATGCTTTTATATTTGAAAACCATAATTAAAAGCACAGTGCATTAGTAAAAATAATAGATTCAGAAGTTAATATTGTAAAAAACAATATCGAATCTACAAGTGAATGATATAATAATAAAACGTTAATACAAATATATATATAAGAGAACATTGCATTTATGTTTTACGTATTAAATAAGTATAAGATTAAATATTATATAAGGATATTAATCTACTTATACGTTATTACTTAATTTAGGAAAAATATAAATAATATAGAAAAATATAGATTAATTTAAAAAAATTGGAGAAAACAATATTTAGATATCATGAATGTTGCTCAATCAGAAAAATTGTATTTTCAAGCAATTGTTTAGCTCCACCATATGCTGTAGTGTAATTATTTTTCGTAACCAAGTTTATAATATATTTACATATATGTTTTATATTTAATTTTAAAACTTAGTTTCCTTATAATTCACATGAAAATATTATCTATTAGAAAAAGTGTTAGACGATAAAGTATGGAAACATATAAACTAGTCATATATGAGTCTTAATAAGTTGTACTATGAGTGTATTAATAATGTTAAATTATAAAAATATAATAGTATTTGTAATATTTTCAACTTATCTCTGTTATTTAATTATACAATTGTAGGAATAAAATTTTTTAAAGAGTACAATAATAAAATGTTATATATCAGGATAATTGCTATAATTCTCTGTAATTATCATGTATTCATAATTATCACTGTTATGGTTACAGTACATAGGGAATATAAATAATGGACTATAATATTGTTTGTTTTGGTAAATATATTATCAATAAATCATTTACTGTTTATATATTTATGACCATTTATTATAATGAACGTTTAAATTTTATTATTGACTTCATGTATTTATAAAGGAATAAATAAAAAGTAAAAGTATCCGTCTATAGATAAAAATAGAAAAATTACTAAATCATACATCAAAGTAAATTACATTGCTATTTTTTCTTATTTATTCTGTAGATATTGTACACTATATATATTGTTTTTATTTGTAAATTTATTTCATTTGTAGTATCCTTAAATTAATGTAAATAAAGTAATATTTTTGTAACAATTTTTTCATTAAGCAATCTTTTGCTTTTTCTTTTTTTTATAATATTGATATTTGCTCTACTTAAATACATAATTAAAAAATAATTATAAAATTATGTAAATAAATATAAATATTATTAATTTAAAAATAAAGATACGGATTAACTATAATTAAAAATTGTAATTTTCAAATGTTATCGTAAAAGAACAAAATTCAGTCCTTATTTGCTTTCAGAATACATATTTCTTCAAAATTGAGTTAGGTCTGTATAAAATTTACTTTTTCAAAAACATTATACAGAATAAAATGTTATGCTTTAAGAGGAACTAATGGATATGTTATAATTAACGCAATACAAAATGTTGTTTCTTTCATTTAATGATATTATTATGAATATATATTTTTTTTTTTAAATATTTTTTTTAAAATAAATATTTAAAAAATTTTAATTATTAATTGGATAACATCCTTAAATTAGTAATTATCTTTTTAATATATGGAGAGATATATTATATATAGATTCTCTACATTCCATATCGTAAATGAGTTCAGTATTTACATATATTAAGAAAACATATTTTTATTTCTTAGTTTATTCCGAAAAATAATTAATAAAAGCATTACCTAAATTAATACGCTACATTAAATTATATATATATGTTTATATATTTATGAATCAATTCAAATTATTTTGTTTTTATGAAAATTATTTTTTATTTTTAATAAAGTTATCATAAATGTTATATGTTTTTTGTACTATTTTACTTTATTTATGTGATGAAAATAATTATATTCATTTTATTATATATTTATGAACGGATAGTAATGCTAAATTTATAAATAAATATATCATCGTTTGAAACTAGTAGTTTGTTGTATTAATGTTAATTTTTTCCTTTTTGAATAAGTAAAAATAATAAATATTTATACAATGAATAAAAGAATTAAGACAAACATATTTATTAAAATCGCTGCTTTTATCGTTCTCGAATGGATATCCAATTTTGATAATTATAAGGTATATTAATTTAAGTATATTTTTAATTATTTATATTTTTCCTATTTTATCACGTATTAATATAATATTTTATAATTTGTTCATTTATTCATATTATAAATATGTATTTGCTTTGTTTTTTTAGTGTATATTTATCAAGTTCGTGAATGAGAACTGTAACTATGATGGAAAATTATATACGAGAAACTATAGATTACTAGGAAAATATAAACAGGATAATGATTCAAATAATGTATTGTTAAAAGAAAGATTTCCGAATAATGAAGTCAAGAAGCAGACGAATATATCTCATAATGAAAAAGTAACGAGAGGAAAAAGCAATCAGCCAAATAAAAGTTTATTAAATAAGGCACAATATTACACAGAAATTATAGATAATAGCAGTGTAATCTTTGATGGAAAACATTTCCATTTTGAAAAAAAATGGATAAAAAAAAAAGATTATGATAATTTTCTTGAAAAAAGAAGAAGAATTTGTGATATATACTTAGGGAAAATAAAATTTAGAAGTTATGGATTTGTAATTGTTCTATTTTTTTTTTTTTTCTTGGTGGGAATAGGAATACCCATATTACATGGAGTAGGATTGCTGAAAACTATAGGGGAATGGATGACAAATTTACCATTATTGAAAGATTGTTGGAAATTTATTGAAGATATATTCAAATCAATAAGTTTATCTGAAGAACATTTATATATATTATCATTTGGAGTACTTCTTATTATATTAACTATTACTCTTATAATAGGGGTTCTTAAAATATTAAAAAATAATGAAAAGTATAAAAAAATTAAGTTGATGACCGAACAAAATGAATAATAAAGAAAAAATATATTTTTTTTTATTGATTTTATTAATATGGAGTAATTCATATACTATATTTGAATATATATCCTTAACAATAATGCGTAAAAATGCAATAACTTCATAGATGTACATGTATATAAGTTATCATTATTAAGAGGAACTGTAATAATTTATGATTATTTTTTGTGAATTTGAAAAGTTTATGGTTTATCATTTTGCATTATAGTATATTTTTTATAATAATTAAATAGTATTGCTATATGAATTTTCGTCATTAAATAGATTCTGATTAAAATTATATGTGAATTAAAAATAACATCATTTTATTGATGTTATATTAAAATTTATATTTTGAATAAAAAATAATTTTGTTCTAATTATGTACTCCAAGCATATGATTATTTAAACAAAAAATCAGAAAAATATATGATCAGATTCATATTATAAATAAGTGTCTTTTTTTTGAGTTTAAGGAAACAAAGTAAATGCTTTATGTTTCATTGATATAAATATATTTTATTTAATGAAAAACATCCTATTTATTTTACAGAATAATTTTTATTAGAAATATATTATAAAGTGTAATAAATTCTTAACACTTATAATTTTTTTTTTTTTTTTTAATGGTATCCATGTGGAATTACAAATATGTAATAAAATAATATCCTTATAAAATGCGGTTCTAAGATTTGGAATTATGGATAATATTTTAATTTCATCACTGTTAATATTTTACTTTATTTTATAAGCTTATGCGTCTTAATTAATATGGAATTAATTTATATTATAGGAAAAATATAAACTATACAGTTTTAAAAAAAAATGAAATATTTTTTTTTATTTACCTAATTAAAAAAATAATTAAAAGAAAAATAACGTGTATTGTAAGTATATTTTTTTAATATATAAAAAAAAATTTTATTTAAATTTTATATTTTTAATATATAAACAAAAACAATTTTTTTTTACTGAAATATATTTATTAATTACAAATTAATTATTAATAATATGTTGAATTTGTAGGTGAAGTCAGTATATAATTTTTATAGATTAATTCTTTTAAAATTATATCAATTTGATATTAAATAAATAAATTCATAAAAAAATGTTGCTTTATTATTTTTATAATTTTTTTTGTTATGTATCTTTTTATGAAGTTAATATTTTATATATACGTAGTTTAATAAATTATTACGGTAAAATTAAAAATAATGATTATAAAACTGTAACAAACTATATAACGTTTTTATATTAATTAATAGTATGTACCATATACTAAGGAATTTTGTATATAATCGAAATTTATTATGATGACTTTAGAGGAATGATCATGAAAAATAAAATATATATCTTATTATAATATGAGCATTTGAATATATTCTTTCTATATAAACATAACAATGTTTGAATGCTGTAGCATAAATTTAATTTAAAAAAGTTTTTTTTTTTTCTACTTAATGTAATATTAATTATAATCTGAAATCATCACATGTAAATTAATAACTAAATTTTGTATGTGAATTAATTAAAATTAGCTGGTATTCTAAATTTTATAATTAATGAAATGAAACACCACCTATTAATTTTTTCACGATGAAAAAGGGAAATCCTATTTATAAAATAATATATATATAAGAATGTGTACATTCGTTTTATAGTAAGTATAAAAAAGTAAATTTTTTAGAAATCTTTTGCAAAATATTATCTTTCATTTTGTTTGTCCCATGCATATTATCTTGCTAGCACCAATATATTTTTGGAAAAAATCTGTCGTATTTTTCCTTTTGTATAGAGTAAATATAAGTGAAATATGGAATTATAATTTTTCCTTGTTACTATTAAAAATAATTTGCGTTAAAAATTTATACTTGTAATGTAACTTTATATTTATCACATATTTATTTGTTTATCACTGTAGGATGTTACTTATATAAAAGAGTATGAGAACAAAAAATATTAAGAATAGTGTACAATAAGATCATATTTATGCATTATTAACTAATGGTTAAGTGTTTCCCAAATTAAATGCAAAACACAGCATAATGTTTTTCACTTATTATTATATGTGAATATCCTTACTACATTGAAAAATATAATATGCATTATTTGAAGACAATAATATTATAGTTGTTCTGTAATAGGTTAAATTCTTAATTGTGCTTAATCGGATGTGCAAAAACAATAACAAAGGTTTAAATTTTTTCTATAAATACAAAATATATATTCTTTTTACTTTTTCAGTAATATTTATATTTTAAGATTTTTTTTTTTTTATTTACATACTTATAATTATGGTGTTGTTTTTAATGATTTTGTTCTTTTTATTTTATATAATATTTTATTAATAAATGTTACTTTATATGGATATTTAGAAAAATAGTTACTTACCGAATAACCTTATGTTATATGTTTAAGTTTTATTATCTTTTGTTTTGTATCTTAAAGAAAATCAAATGTATAAGCGAATTTTTTTGCTAACTCTTACAATAGCATTGTTTTTACGTTGAACTTTTTTTTGTATAATTTTTATATCAATATTTTTGTATTTTTTTTTACATTTTTATTTATTTTTTTATTTTTATCTTATCTTATTTATTAATAAATATCTACATATATAACATTTATACAACTGAGGAAAGATTTTTGATAGAAAATAATATAAATTGTAATTTTAGTATAAAAGATCTTGAGCTTGGTAAGGTAAATTACGAAAATACCCTTCACATTTTCTATCTTCTTCTTTATATTTGATTAGCAAGGATTCTCTTGTTTTTTGAAGTTCGTTAATTTCATCTATTTTTTTTTTTGTAGGCGATTATGTAACCAAGATTTCACTGGAGTAAACTATAAAAAAAACAAATATGTATATGTACCTAAATATATAATTGTTTTATTGTAATTATTTGTGAAATTGGACATACTCGTTGTTTTAGAATATATACACTATTAAGTATAATGTTTATTAACCTTATATAAAAACAATAAAGTGAAAGAAGCTAGTAATACTGCTGGTGTGGATAAACTGGCAGAAAATACATAACCTACTTTTGGGGGTGGTAAAATTCGTGGAAACCTAGAACAAGGAGTTAAAAAGCTCCTTCTATTATCATATGCTTCCTTAATTGAGTAACTCATTGCAAAATGTATCATCCTTATTTTTTTGACATTTCTCATAAGGTTGAATATAAAAATTGTAACATTTCTGAATTTCTATACAATAATTACCAGTAGATTCATAATTTTTTCCATTATATTTTTCAAAAGAATTATAATAACTATATAGTTTTGTAAGATTATTTAAAATTTGAGGATCAATTTTTTTTTATTTCTTTCTTACATATATTATATATTTAGGATGAAAGTTTCGCGTATTTGTTAAACCGATCATCTTGTTCTGTTTATTTATTATCTGAATTTATCCTATGGTTCAAGAATATACAATGTTTTGGGCTATCAGAATGATGACGTTGTTATACTTCAATTAAATATCTAGCAACCTCTTGACATGGAGTAATGAAATTACCACTAAATTGCATACATTTTATTCCACGATTTTCACCACTAACTCCGCCCATATTTTTTTGAATATCATTGATGACTTTATCAAATTCCTATTTATAAGCAAGGTATAATTCCACACAGTTTTTCTAATAATAAAAAAAATGATAATAATATATTTATATTCAAGATCATATTTATATAAATAGATTTTTACGTGTTTCTAGATCACCGAATTCTTAAAATACTATGATATATATAATTATTATAATATAAAGATAAATATTACTTTTTCATCTAAACTTCCGGGTGCCATTGTATATGAGTGAATTTAGTAACAAAATTAAATTTATATCATGTTAATACTTATATAAGTTAAAAAATGTTATATAATATGTTAATTTGTGATGTATTACTTTATTTCATATATATAATTTTAAAATAAACTCCTTAGAAAAATTTTCCTTTTATTTTTAGTTAATATTATAATAAGGTAATATAGTTTGTACAGTATAATATAAAAAATTTTAATTTCAAGTATAATAATAAAAAACATTGTCTCTTTTTTGTAAAAAAAAGAAATTCCACCGAGAAAAACGCATTCCTATTTGTTTATTTATATGTAGGCTTATAATCGTGTACTCATAAATTATCCAAAAGAATAAATTAACTTTAAGGAAGTCTTACAGAAATTGATTATTGTATTGGAATATCCATATGGAAATCCTTTTTGTCCTTCTAAAATAATATAAATATATAAATATTAACTATTAAAAAGACATAGAATTTTTTCTTGTTTTTTATTATTTTTTTTTTATTGTTAAAATATTACCTTTCATATTATTTGAATTAATATTTATAATAAGTAATAACAATATATATATTCATTAAGAAAATAAACTTCATAATTATTACTGAAATTATAGCTTATATAAATGAAAAATAATTTTATCTAAAACGCAAATACACAGTATGAGAATATATGATCTTTTGTTAAAATATAAATATTCTTTAAAAAATATACTTTTAATAACTAATATATTTTCCAATATATAAACTATATCGTATAATTATAATATAATCCATTAATAATATTTATTAAATTATATAGCACTGTTATATATTTAGTTGAAATTTTATCTCACTTAACTTAGCACAATACAAATATTTATAATAGAAACATGAATATATATAATCAGATTTGATATTATTATTCTATATAAATGTTATAATTATAAATTAATAATAAAGGAAAAGGATTTGATAATTTTTTTACATTCTTTAATAATGTATATAACTAATATTATTTTTAATTGTATACTAATAAAAATATAGATTAATGTATTAACTGAAATTTATTATTAAATTCTAAATGGTATGAGTACAATTAGAAATTACATTTATGATACATATTTTACGTTTAATACTTGATAAAATGGTTGTGAAAGAACTTATCATAAATTTTTTAAATTAAGTAAATCCTAGGTTTTTTTTTATTTACTTTTATTCTAAGTCATATTAGTTATACTATATTATCTCTTATGATTCAGGATACTCAAGAAAAATAATAATTAATTCATTCTTTTTTACGTTAATTACATTTTTGTAGAATATCTTATGCTTATATATATTTAATGTTATATATAAATCAGTATATACATTTATATTTGAATTGCGTTAATACATATACCATAGATAAAAATATTCTTCAAAAACACTTAGAAAAGTTAAAAAAAAAAAAATATATTATTTTTACTATTAATATAATTATACAATAAACTCTTTTTTCTTCACGAAAAATGAAGAACTTAATATAGTACTATAATAATTATAATTTTTACAATAAATTTTTTGTAAAGTTAATTTATTGTGAATATTATTTGGTTCTTATTTTATTACCTAATTTTTTTTAATATTAATAATATAACTATTTACTCATTTTATGAAATTTTATTTATAAAATTAATATTTTTTTTTTTAATTTTTTAAATGGTTTTCACTTAAAAAAATAGACAGTATATCAAAATACAAAATATTTTTCCATATGTTTTAGGTGTTGATATAATAACGTTTGTATTAATATAAAACTACCCATATATGTTTATGTATGCTAATATTCTTTTATATTTTTTTATATATAATATATTCACTATAGTTTTAAGAGATTAAAAATATATTGTAAAACATATTTTGTGACATTCCATATATAAATATATAACAGAAAACATATATATTTATTACGCGTGCAAGGTATGCTTTATATTAATTAAATATAAAAGTCATATATATCTTATATGAGAAATCATAAAAATATTTATTCAAAACCGTCATATTTATATTAGAATATTATCCTTTAAAAGAACTATATATTTATTACTAAAAAATACAATTAGAATATCTAAATTATATTGAATTTAGACAAAATTGTCGAAGCATTGATAATGTTAATATTAATAATATCAAAAAATAATTACTTCCTTAATAAAATATTATTAGTATATAATAATATATATCCTTTATATATTGTATGGATATTAAATTACGATGATGCAGATGTATTTCATCTAACACTGTATTACTTAATTGTAATACTTATAATTAATTCAGAAATATATTTTTTTTATTTTTTTTATTACAATTATAACTGAATTAATAATATTGTTTAAACAATGAACATAATGCTGTTTTCATAGTTCGTACACAATATAAGTTAGTAAATAAATAGTCATAATATATGTATTTTTATTGTATATGAAAATAGTAAAAAATGATCATGTATCAAAATAAATATTATATTTGCTCAAATAGATATAGTATTGGTTTACTTTATAAATACATATACAGATAATTTATAAAATAATATAAAAAAAAATAGCATCAAGTAATATTATTAACTAAGGATTAAAAAGAAAAATATCATTTTGTAATTACCAAAAAGTAATAAAAGGAAAAATTTGAGAGTTAAAATTTATAAATTAACTTTTGAACTTAATAAGAGATTCAGCAATAACTTTTTGTTAAGATAACATAATAAGAACGATATTAAAAATTGAATTCAAAGGAAGATAAAAAATATATATCATATATTTTGAAATTCCTACGAAATACTTTTATTCCGTTATATTTGCACCTCATTTCAAAAGAATATTGAAACTTATAAATTTAGCACTGTTTAATTTGTATACTTTTTTGTATTTATATTTTATTTCTTTGATTTCATGAAAATGTTAATAAACCATAATATGTAGAAAAAAAATAAATAAATAAACCATAAGAAATTTATTTCTCTATTGATTTATATTTTTTTTTAAAGTTGAATAAAAAATAAAGGTTCAAGTAAAAATCTATGTATTCGGCATGATTTGTGTATTATCATATTTCAGCCGTTTTAATAATTTCATTGTTCTTTTAAATTTATATTAATAAAAGTTACGTAAGGTAAAAATAAATGCTTTAATGTTATCAGTATATGTAAATATGTGTAAATATTTTTCATTTAAGTTACGATATTTATTATGAAAAAAAACTTAATTTTTTATTAAGAGATAGAATTTTTAAATATAATTTTTTCATTTTGCGAATATATAAATAACAAACAAAAAAAAAAAAAATATATATATAACATTTAGGGAGTTCGAAATTTATAATTAATGAAGAGTATTATTGTGAGGACATCTACTATTTCATAATAATCTATCAGAATTTCATGAATTATTTAGTATATATTTTTTATAATATATTTGATTATATAAATTATGAGTGTATTTCCATTATGTTTTCCTGCGTTTTAACGCATATATATATATGTTTTAATTTTTTTATATTAATTAACACCTAAAATTTCGAATAATGATGATGTTTAATGAATATAAAATAGTTATTGTTTTAAATGTGAAGTATATTGTACACTAAGTAGTAATGAAAAATATATAATATATAATTACTTAAATGTATTTAACAATATTACATTAATTAAGGAATAGTATAATGCAACTATTGATTTTTCTTTTTTTTCTCTTTTAAATTCTTAATTTCTGAAATTATATTTCAGGAAAATATTGATATTCATTATATATATATGGATTAAAATTTTTGTTACTTTTATTGAATCAAATATTAATATAACTTTCTAATAGATATAATTACATAATAAAATAAGTATATATAATTGGAATATATTTAAAATATCTAAAATGAAAATTTTGTATTTAACGTCTGCATTTCTCTTTTATATTGCGCACAACTATAGAAATTTATATTTTATTTTCCTTTAGACTTTACAAAATATAACTAGCATTTTTTATTAACAGCTTCTTTCTATTAAGTATAATCCAAATATATTCTGAATGCATACCTATGCATTTATAAAATGTATTTTTCTATTGTTTTATAGGATTTGTCTAATGTTCCATCGTTAACTATGGAATTTTCATGTATACCATCGCCTCTTATCCAATCTTCTATCTCATTCCTGAAACTGTGTTCACCTATATGAGCATTCATTTCCTTATTTCGTGCACTTTCTAAATCGTTGCAGTTATATTCAATTATATTTTCTGTAATTTCTTGTTTTTTATCTGAATAATCTTCTTCCTTCAATTCATTTATGGAATTATCTAAATAAGATTCCCTATTTTCGAAGTTTGCCTCATTTTTACATTCTTCTAATATTGTCATAAGCACCAGAATACACAGATTTGTTAATAATGTCTTTTTTATATATTTATATAATTCTTTATAATTTCCGTTACTCTGAAATTCTTCTCTATTTATCAGTGATATATAATTTGTGGTTTCATCATTTATCCATTCTTCTGAAATATTATGCATTGTCCCTGTCAATTCTTTAAGGTATTCCTCTTCCAAATATTGTTCTATAATCATGCCATTTTTTGATATCCACTGTTTCCATATATCTTTTTCTCTTTCTAAAAATGAAATTTTTTTATTTTTATTCGAAGATTTCTTTTTGAATACTTCCATTTCTTGTATATAGTCTAGTTCTCTTTTCCATTTTATCATCAAATTGTGAAACCAATTTTCTTTTTTCAGTTTTTCGGAAAGATTTCTATTTTTTTTAACCCATTTATTCCATACAAACTTTTTTTTATTAATATAATTGTTATATGTTATGTTTTTTTTTATTAGATCATCATCTGTTAAATTATGACAGGTTCTAAAATCCTTTTTTTCTAATTCATATATACATATTTCTAAGAATTCATCTTTGTTTTTCTCCCATTCTTCATTTTTGTATTCTTTGAGAACTTCCATATGAACTTCTACTATGATTTTAGATCTGTCTTTTTTTCGCTTTGACGAGTTTATATTTTTTGTAACTTCATTTATTTTAATTTTTTTTATGATGTTTTCATCATTATATAATGTGTGTTCTAAGTAATCATCTGTAAAAATTTTACTTTTCTTGTTAGAATATGAAGGTACCAGCAATCTCAGAAATTTCACATGCCTTCTACTTATCTTTCTTTTTTTTTTAAACATTCCTGTAAGAGCCCACTATACAAAAATTTTTTTTATATAATAAATTATTACAGTAATAAAATTTTTATATTATTTTTAGTATATATTTTTTATTTTACCTTAACAAAAAGGGAAAATACGATAATTATTACAGAGCTTATTAATATAGGTGATAAATATAATTTATGCGATTTTTCTGTTGGACCTATAATTACTTTTTAAATATATGTTATTTATTGTGATTATTTCAAATGCAGAAGAATATTAATTATTAGTGATACATGGAATTTTAATGTGTGAAATAGAAATAGGAGAATGTGGGACAAAACTTAATGTTTCAAGAGATAACGGAGAGAGCTATCTTTCAGTGAGAGTCATTAGATCTTTATTAGCTTGAGTATATGGTGTGGTACCTTGTGGTGTTGAATTATGCGAAGATTCAAAATTCGTGTGGCCTCCTGATGTTGGAACATTCTCAGTTTGTATAACTGCAGTTTTATTAATTATAGTTTCCCTTGATTCTTGGAGTGGTAGTTCTGTTTGTTCTTGAGATGGCAGTTGCGATAGTTCTTAAAAATTACGTGTATTTTCTTCTTGAATTATAGCTTCAGATTCTCCGAGTTGTACTTCCTGTGCAATTTGAGTGTTTTCTTCTTTTTTAACATGAGGCATAGATGGACTTTCATTTGTAACTTCAGTTCGTCTTATTTCTATTTCATGTTTATTTTTAGTTGATGTTTCACATGATACGACTGTAGAAGAGAGTAAGCAATCAGTAGGTTCATTGAATATTTCTTGATTCAGTATGTCACATATTAACGCTGGACCTTTTTTTCTTATTGAATTTCCGCTCGGTTTTTGTTTATGGTAACAGTTTTGAATTAAACTTTTGTTATTATAAAAATAAGTTTTCTTAAGGTTAATCCATACATTATATTCTGAACATTTTCTTAAATAATCATCATTACATTTCTTTAAATGTTTACTTTTTAACTGGTTTATTTCATTTAGATATGTATCTCTTTTTTTACAAAAATCTTCTTCCTCATATTTTAATTCTAAAATTTTCATATCATCTTCATCCATAACAACAGGACATCCTCCATGTATATTAAGATTTTCATAGTGAGATTTTACCCAATTTTTTATTGCTCCTTCCCACATATCTTTTAAGTCTCTATAATATACTGGAGGAGACTTATTATTAATTAGATATTTAGACAAACCTAGGCATCCACTTCTAAATGTTTGTTTATCCCTAATTTTACTTAAGGTACTAGTTTCCTCTTTTACATATTTTATAATTTTTCTAAATTTTGAATGGTGAGAAAATCTGAAAAACCCAGAAGCTTGAACATTCAATTTCTAAATTCAAAAAAATTATTTAAAAATTAATTGTTAAGTTATTTATGTTGTTACTTGTTTTGGAATATATATATAAATCATAATTATTAGAAAACAATAAATATTACCGAAGAAAAACAATTATCCATGATAACTTTTCACTAATACTCTACGACGTTGTACGTAACAATCTGAAAGCAAAATACAGATTTAGTTATTTTTAATTATTAATAGGGTAATTTTAAATAAATATATCTTAATATAATGATATTATAAAATTATCATCTACATAAGAATTTACGTATGAACGGTAATTTAATGGAACATAGTTTTACTTTGTACTTTTAAAATCTTCTTTTATTTTAAATAAGTAATAACTGGGGGTATATCGTAACAATATTTTAATATCAATGTACAATAATGTATATATTATATGAAAATAATATACTCTTTATTACGCAAAAGCCAAAATATTAACAATGAAACAATACATATAAGTTACGCCAACATGTAATATAAATGTTATTTTGTAAAGTTATAGGTATAATGTATATTGCTGTTTTTTCTTTTTTCTTAGTACAAACACATATATATATTATTACCTATATTAATGGAAATAATTCCTTTTATTCTTACGTTTTTCCTAGAATAAATAATTTATAAATTAAATCATTATTAGTTAGGATAATATGTTTTTATTTTTTATTTTTTATTTTTTATTTTTTTCAACTTTTTTTTATTTATTATTGATATAGATTTTTATAGTGTTATTATTTTGTTAAAATTTTTTTATATTTACTGAATTGTATGTACGAACGAGAATTAATAATAAATAAACTGTAATTATTTTTGCTATACTTGTGAAATATCCTTATCATAAAAATATATTTGTTACACTAAATATTATATTTATATCTATTACCTAATGATTCCTTATTTGTGGTATATATTATTAAGTACAATAATCTTAATAAAGTATATTTCATTAAGCATTTATTTTCTTTTTTACGGAATAAATATCGCTTTTATATATGAATCATTTCATTTAAATAATTTTAATTAACTAAAGTATATTTTGGTGTAATTATTAATAAAAATATGTTTGGCTACATATTCAAAATATAACAAAGAGTTAGGAAATAATTATAACAAACATAATTGTAAAAAATAATGGAAAAAATGTAAAATAAATTATAGAATTATAATTAAAAATAATAACATAATAATTAAACGTAAATTAAATAATATATTAAATTAGATAAAACACAATTAATACTCTGTTATTATATGTCAATAATTTTTTATAGATATGTTCTAATAAGAAGATTAAAAATATATAATATATTCATTTGGTTGTTGCTTTTTTTAGCTATGTTTAAGATTATTTTTAATACTAATAAATATTTATTCGGTATGTAAAATATGAAGGATCATGAATTATATTTAATAACATTAAGACAAGAACAACTAAATCAAAATTAAGAATATTTTAAACTTATATCCAAAAACGTAAATTAGTATATTATAATGTACATATATAGTTACTTATTTTAATATTTCATTTGAAAATAGTAAATATGAGATAGAGAATGGTTAGAAAATTAGAAAAAAATTTACTGATTATAAATTTTTGGAACTAATTACTTCATATATAAAATAAACTTATTATTGTTACTTTAATAAATTCTTTATATTAAGGAGTTATATTTTAATTTATTTTTATGCCTTAATTTATTTATATAAATATTTCTTTGTTCGTTGTTCCGTTAATTTTATTCTAACCTCTTATATACTAAATTTTTTTTTTTTTTTTTAATATGCTAATTATTAAAAACATACAGTGGATTAAATATAAATATAATTTTTCTTCTTTTAAAATGTATTTTATTTATATTTCTGTATTTGAATATATTTTATAACTATTCGTAAACATAATTTAAATAATGAACATATAATTGTGGATTTATATATGGCAACAAAAAACAGAATATGATTTTCTGAAATATTTATAATTACTTCAATAAGAACTCTGTAAATTTAGTTATAAAATATTTATAAAAAAATATCTTTTTTTTTTATTTTATAAATATTTTAAGTATATTTTTTTTCTTTTTTAATTTATTTTTTATTATATTCTTTAATTTATAATTAGACTTTTTGCATAATAATTCAATTTATACTTTATATTTTTTTTTATTTAAACGTAATACAAAATTAGTGACATATTATATAAAATAATGGTGTTTTCTTCACAATATTATGATTATATTATTTACTTTTTTATTTAAATGATAATATTTACTATTAAAATATATTTTTATGTACAATATTAATACAAGCTAATAGTAATGATATATGCATAAAAAGTGTTACACCATGAAACAGGAGAAATATTTAAAAGTAAATGGACTTAGTATAATGTTGTTCTTTGTATAACAAATTATAATTGTTTTTTATTTAATAAGTATAAAAAAAAAAACGTATAAAGTGCGATATATATTATTATAGTAAGGAACTTGCGTATATAAATATATACTTCATGTTATTAAAACTACAGTTCGTAATTATGAATACAATATTGTAATGTAAATATCCCTAAGTAATAATATAACTGAAATATGAAATAAAAAATAAATTCATATTGATCATAAGTATATCTTAATATACCTAGTATTCTATTAGTTATACAGATGCATATATGGTTATATTATATTATATAAGGAACTTCTTTTTAATAATATATTCACAAATAAAATAATAAGTCAATATTTATGAATACTATTTGAAAGTAAAATATGTGATATTTTTTTATGTTTTAGTTAGTACCATTTCATCATATTGGAATAAATAGCATCATTCTATGTACAATTTAATCTTTATAATATCATATTATTCTGTTATGCATTTTTCAAATTTTGATTTTCGTATTTTATATCATTTCCAGTAATTTAATAATATTAGTATATAGCTTATCATTTATGTATTTATCCTAAATTAATATATGACATTCCTAATATTACGAATTTTTATTTAATTTTCATTATAATTCTGTTTATAAATTACATCTACTGATCATATTACGTTTACTGAAATATTAATTTGTACTTTTTAACACATTTCCATTTATATATATTGTATTTATGGATTTCATATGACAAACATCATGTATACTAAGTAGGTTAATGTTAAAAAATAATTTGGATATTGGTTATCCAATTAAAATTAATTCTTTTTTATATTTCTTTGTCCCTATGTCTCATAATCTTGAATATAATATTAGTCTTTGAATTTCAATTATTTTTTTTTTTTACGTTGGTAAATTTTTTACATTGAACTTTTTGTATGAATTTTTTATATTTTCATTAGAAAAATACTAATATACCAATACATCTTTAGTGTTATTTTTAAAAAAATTGTACTAAAATTTTTTTTTTTTTTTTTAATATATATTTTAATTAAGTTATTCATGATTTTATTTTAAATGTACCATTATATATATTATTGATCATCTATAAATTACAATTTTGTAAAGTATATGTTACATAATACATGTTGTAAACCGAATATGTCTTATGATTTGAAGAACCATATATCTGTATTAGGTCTTTTTGTTCATAAATATATTTTTACTTTTTCTTATTGAAGGATAAAAAAAAGTACAAGTGAAGTAAAATAGTGTTAAATAAATTGCATATTTGTATATACAAAATTACTGAAATAATAACTGCTTGCACTGATATCTTATATGGCTTGTGTGAAGCATTCTCATTTTTGAGTAAATTAATTTAAGTACTGGACAAAAGGAAACAAGAAAAATACTATAATAAATGTTAGTGTATTTTCTGAAAATAAAAAGATATATCCTTATACAGAAGTATTAAAAGGTGATTCTTTTTGTAATAGTAAGCAAACGAATTAGAATACAAATGGAGACGAATACTGTTCATATTCTCTAGATGCATTTAAATCATTAACATATTTTAAGGATTGTGCACTTCCTCTATTAATAAGATGATATTTACCAGTTGGACATATATCATTGGAGTTATCGAATTGTGTACATAAATAATTGAATTTTGTATAACATATATATTTATATTGCTCTTATGTAATTATTTACATTTGCTACATAGATAAGGAGGAATTAGTTGTTAAATGAATTATGAGAACTTATCAGATATTGTAAGACATATAATCTATATTATAAATTATAAAACAGCATAAAAAAAACAAGCATTATTTCTTTGTAGAAAGGCAAAATATAAGATTTCTTGATAAATAATATATGAATCCATATAAATAATATATTATTTCCTATAAAAATTAAATATGTATATGAATAATATATTTTTTGTAGTTATAGTATTATATAGCTAGTATAAATATGAAAATTATATTGTGAAAATGGAAAATTAATATCTTTTTATTAAAGAACTCTATTATTATGTATTAATAATATAATTTATTAAATATAAAAAATATATAATGTGAAAGAACGTAAAAGTTAAGGAGATATATATATAGAAAAAATACATTTATGCTATATATACGTATTAATGAAAAAATGAAATATGTTACAAGGATATTAAACTATTTTTATATGAATTATAATATTGGGAAAGATATAAATAATTTATATGACTATAGATGCATTTTTTAAAAATAATGTTCAAAAAAATATTAAGAAATAATGAATATTGTTGAAATTGAAAGATTTTATTTATATGTAAATGTTTTGGAGGATTTTATTATAAAAAGAGTTCAATTTTGTAATGTATTTGTAGGTTATATGTATATAATTATAAATATATTAAAAACTTTAAAGCATGCTTTATATAAAAACAGAACTGTACTTAAAAATCAGATATTACTGTATTCCTAAAAAACTAAAAAGTAACTACATAAGATTATCAGTACATGCTTTCAGGATAATATATATATATATATATATATATATATAACTATAGAATATTTTAGATCTAATTTAAAACGTATTTTTGTTTTTGAAATATAAAAGTACTATTTTAAATTTAGATATATTTTTTAATACATTTAATTGTATGATTTGAAAAATAATATTTCTTATAGTGAAAATAAATATATATATTTTTATCGGAGAATTACAATATATTTCTTTGCATATAGTATATGCATAAATGTCATAACTTAGATTACAATAAATATAGATTAAAAATATTAAGGAATAATATATTTATTTGCTAGAGTTATTTTTAACAATATATAATTTATTTATGTATATTGTTTAATCTTTATGTATATTTGTTTATGTTATTATTGTTTTGCAAAAGAATAAATAAAATAATAATATACTCGTTCAAAAATTATTAAGAAAATATTACTAAATGGCAAATTTTATTAATATATATTATTATTATTATTTAGTATATACATATTATACTTATTTTTTAAAAATATATTTCATTTCATATAACGCTGAATTGAAGTAAATATATTTAAAATTTTAATGGAAATTTTACTTTTTTTGTCTTGTTTATTTCCTTATTTTTTATTACATTTATATTTCTTGAAATGTATATTGTTAATTAAAAAAACTTCAAAAAATAATTTAATTACGTGTATTTAGAGCATTTTGTTTATAAATGATAATATGTATTGAGATTATATAACATTTATCGTTTTAAAAATTAATTCTACAAAAATAAAAAATTTCCTGTTTTTAATTAGCTCTAAATATGTAATTTTTTCATTTATTATGTCGTTATATATATATATGATTTTTCAAATATATAAAATATCATATATTATGAAAAGGTTATAATTAATATAACATAAATTTTGTAAAATATTTTTTTTTTTTTTATTATTATTACTACTTTATTGTTCGATAATTAATATTTTTTAACAAAAATAACCATATGCTCCAAAATGTAATATACTCAATATTAGGATTAATAATTGGAAAGCATCTTTAAAAATAGAAATTATTTTTTTAAGATATAGCATAATACATAATCTATACATTATACATTACATTTTTTAGGTAAATTTCTTATTTTGGAATATTAAGATATTATATATTTTATTTTTTTTATTGAAAGTATAAAAAGTAATTATTTAATTAGTGTAATATATTAAAATATATATTTTGAATACTTATGAATTAATTCAAATTATATATGTCTTATTAATGTTTAGTTTTTATATATAAAATTGACGTCAAACTATAATAACCTATTTTAAAGTTTTTTTCTTTTTTATATTTTGCAAAATACAACATATATATATATAACTAAAAATTTTATGAACACTAAGTAGAAATTTAAAAATATTATTATATAGTTCTTTTCCATTAAAATTAACTTATATTATTAATAAATTTGTTTTGACACAATATATTATCATATTAGATATATATATAGTGGAATAAAAAATTAGATCATTATTTTTTATTAAAATTTTTGTGCTTATCCTCATAAGTTGGATCTGTTCTTTTAACAATGATATAGTATGAAAATATTACTTAAGTATTTTTATATTGTTCGCAATTTTTTTTTTTTGGTTTATTCTTATTTTGTTTTATATCAAATGTTTAATTATTCATTTGAATAATATATATATATTTTTTTTTTTTTCAGAGTATACTTTATAGGTCTCTTGGAGGATACAAACATTGTAGAAAATTAGATAAAACAAATTATCGATTATTAGCACAATATGGAAAGGATAATATTTCAAATAGTGTAGAGAATAAAAATATGAAACATAATAATAAAAAGAAAAAACACAAAGTTAGAACTAACTGTGGAAAGTCAGACAATAGAAGAAACAAATGATTAAAATAAAAGTCCATTATACAAGAAAGAATTCGATCAATCACATAACAGATATAAATATTTAGTATTTGAAGGAAAAAAAATATCCCATTTTGAAAGGACGCTATTCATAAATCTTGATTATATAGGTTTTATTAGAAAAAATCCGTCGATTAGTGATAAAACTTATAGGCGGATGTTATTTAAAAAGTACGGGTTACTAATATATATACCTTTTATATTACTATCTTGCGGATTACTTTTAACAAAATTGTGCGATATTAATACGTATTTTTAAGATAGTTGTGCTGAATCATTAGTATTTTTCTCAGCATTCTGTGCATTATTTGCGGTATTCATGTCAGGATATATTTATACATTTATAAAAATTATAAAACATAAAAGAAATAAGAATACGAAATTCTAAAACGAATAATAATAAATATGTTCCTTTCTGTAAAATAGTATTTAAAGGAACTAATAAATGTAACATATTTAGGGATATACATAATATATTTACGCATAATTCCTAAAATTTCGTAGACACATCTGCATGTATCTGGCATATTTGATCAACAATTGCATACGAAAAATGCTCTTAATTTTTGTCTGATTTTGTATGGTATAATATTTATGAATCTGTATTTTAAAGTATTTTTTTAGCATTTTAAATATGTCTTTATATATATATAATATAGTGTTTAATTAGATTTTTATTAAAAATATATTTTTAAGTTTTAAAATTGAAAAGTAATAGAATAGTTCATATAATTTTATTAAGGACTTATAAATTATATTTGGAATAAAAAATAAATGTTTCTCTATTTTGAAGTAATTCTATTCTAAAATGTTTATTCATTGAGTTAATTTAAATAAGACCATTATTAATTAGAAATTAAAAGTAAATGTGCTCTGTTTTGTAATTAATCAAACGAAATTAAAGTATTTTCATTAATTAATATATAAATACTTTATTTTTTTACGTAAAATAAATATTAATATTTATAATACCAAATAAGTTTTAAATGAATATATCATATAATTTTTGTGTATTGTAAAAACCATTTTAAGAATCCTTTAGTTTATTTTCTATAGTATAAAAGAGAATGTATATATATATATATATATATATATAATAAATAAACACTCTTGTTGAACATTGATAATTTACAGTTGTATCCTAATTATGTATTTTATTTTTTTACCATTAAATGAATGATAAAAAAACACATTTATTATTTTATTATATTGCTTAATTGTGGTATTAATACATTTTTACAAAAATGATTAAAATATATGTTATATTGTATTTTTATGTATGATTAAACTATATATTTATTTTAATTTTACATAATTAGAATATTAATTTGGTGAATTAAATATGGTAATATAATAAAATATTAATATATATAATTATGTTTTTCTTATAATAGTAATATTTTATATATGTAAATATATCTGTAAAAAGCTATGTAATTATTGGAATTAATGGAATTAAATATAAATTTTCTAAAATCATATAAATATGTGAATATATTTTTATATATACTTATTATACATATATATATAATTATAATTATTAAAGACTTATATCGTTTTAAAAATGTGTGAAAATATACGTAGTTTTTATGGACAATTACTAATTGGTTTATATTTGTAACGCTTAATTTTATAATAAAATAAAATGAAAAGAAAAGCTATTATTTATATATATATAATTCATAAATACAAAACGTTTTTTTTGGTTAATTTATTTTTTACTAGATATATTTAAAAAATTATTCTATTTTTGTTTGTAAGCTTCAATTAAATAAGCGTAATGTATATTATTTTGCAAGTAACTGCTTTGGTAATATATATTATGATTAAATACCAATTACGAAATGTCATTCTTTTATATTTAAAGGGAAATGATAATATAAAATTAATATATATTTTAGCTATCATACAAACAATTTAAAAGTTAATGTGGTGTAAATGAAAAAACACAAGTGTATATTTTTCCTTGTAAAAGAATACTTAGGACCTAGGGGAAATAAGAAATGTATACATATATAGAACTATATGGGGATAATGAAAACATATTTAATTAGAAATCTTATAAATAGTACACATTTAATTTTTTAATAATTTTAAGTATTATTATATTTTATTAAAATATATTACCCTAGGAAAATACTATATATATCTGGAGAATTTAATTGCATCATATTTTTTTTTTTTACTGCTAGTAGTAATATATATTTGCATAATTAATTATTCGTATGTAATTTTATGGAAGATAAAATACAAGTGTATGCCTCATATGAAGGATATAAAGAGTTCTGTTATGAGGAGAAGGTAAGTTATGTTATTTACTATTGTAACGATTTAAAAGATGAGGATGAAAATTTTAAAAAGATTTTTAAGAAGGTATAAATATACCTAAAAATATTGCCTAGTAAAAATAATAAAAAATATCTTATAGATGGCTGTTTTTATTTGAAGGTATCTTTTTATCACAGATTGAGGAAAAATTTAAATACTCGTAGGAATAATAATAGGGAGATTAGTTTTATTAATAATCTTTCTGATGTAGAGAATGTTATCAATTTAAATAATTTAAGGAATTCCGCATGTTGGTTTAATTCTGATTTTAATTTTAAAACCTATAAAGAAGTGAATCATTTACATGATTATTTTAAGAATTACTGTTTTATGAAAAGTAAAATAAGTGCTGTAAAGCATGAGGAGAAAGTGTATTTGCTAATAAATTATTCATATTAGTATATTATATACAAACTTTATAGAAGAGTGATGAGCGTGTTTAATGATAATAATTATGCAGATAATTGTAGGGATTTTATTATTAGTGAAATGTATAACACGATTACAATGTATTTAAAATTAAAAAGTTTTTTCTTTAACAAACTTGATATTGAAATTATAAAGGCAGCTAAATCTAAATAAATTAATTATTTCGTTAAATATACTACAGAAAGGATAATAAAAAAAAATAAAACATCAATAATGATTAAGAACATTAATAATATTGTTTCAGAAACTTCTATCAAATTAACATGAAATTCATTCATTATTAATTCGTTAAATGTTATTGAACTTAATGCAGTATTTTTTAATGTGTATCCCCTTTTAATTATTAATACATAACTATATATATTTTTTTTTTCTAAAAGGTTACAATTATAAATTCATTGTATTACATATATATTACACCTTTTTTTTTTAGATATTTTTTGAATTTGGGGCTTAATTTCATAACAGTAAAAGAAAATAAATATATATATAAATATTAATAAAGAACATACGTGTTAATTATAAAAGAATAGTTCAACATATTCCAGAACAAATTCATTAAGAAAGATATTAAATATAGATTATTATATTCCATGATATGCCTCAGAGTTATTGAATATGTAACATACGAAGACAGATAATAACAATATTCAAAGTACACACATATGGTTTCATATAAAATTCAATTCAGAGGAAAAAAATGAAGAATTACAGATAAAGAACATGCAAAGAAGAATATAATTAATTTTAAATTATACGTTATATCTATATAAAAGGAAATATAATTAATTTAAAACTTTTTAATGAAGGGAGATACGAGAATAACGTAATTATAATAATGAGAAATATTAGAAGGTATAAAATATATTTTTAAAAATATTATTTAAGAAAGTATATAAATAAATAAAGAGAAATATTTTTAAATAAAATAAAGAAAAAAATAATAAAAATGGAAAACAAATAATTTGAAATTAATACATTAATAGGAAGAAAAAGAAGAATCTATAAAACAAGTTTATATATTAGAATTAAGGTATTTGAAATACAAAAACATTTATTTTTATTGCACATTTGTATTTTAATAAGTAAAATGGAGAATATGATTTATAGAAATATTTACCAAGACATAGAATTAAATATACGTAACATAAGGCGAATTAGTAGGTGTTTACTTATACGTCATACATAATATAATTATTAAATTTTATGGAATGGTAGTTAAATAATATTTGGAAAACATATATGTAATTAAATGCCCAAGTCTAATAGTTAAAACTTTTTAAAGAGATAATTTTCTACATATTGAACCTAACGAAGTCATTAAAATAACTTCATATATAAAGTAAATATAGAATTTTTGTTATATATTGAAGTATCCGAAGAATAGTATTCATTATATATGAATGACTATGTGAGTATATTAACATAATGAAGTACTCGATCATATGTATAGAAATGAATTGTATGTTATAAAATTATATAATTTATAAAAAATTAATTAATAAATAGTTTTTCTTAAGATATATACTATTTTGTGAGAATGCTAAATAAACTAAAATAAATGAAAACAAAATCATATATTATCTTTAATACATAATCACTATGTTGAATAAATGTGCATAAACTCATATAAGTGAATATTATGAATGTCTTTTCTATATGATTGTGCATATAAGGAGAAAAAAAGTTACTAAGGGATAATATACATTTTAAAATCATATCGTTATAAAAAATGTATAAATAATAAAAATGAAAAACTTGTACAGTTCCTTCATTAATTAAAAAATATAATTCTTCATGTACAACTTATTAGATCCATAAGTAATAGCATAGTTAATATATGATATAACATGGGTGTGCAGTATTACTAATAAATAAAAAAATATTAAATAATAAAATTTTTATAGGATACATTTTATATAATTTTATAATTTTTTTTACCTATATATTAATGTCAAACAAAATTATTAAGTATTATATATTCACATGATCTTAACCATATAACAAATTATAAAAATTAAATAATAATATAAATGATAAATTATGAAATATTACCACGGAATATAACATAATGCATTTAGGTAGATAGAAAAATATTAAGATTAATATTAAAAAATAAGAGCATAATTTAACTTATGATATAGTTGCATAACGTAGAAAAGATTAAACATATTAGAAACAAAAAAAAAAAAATTCAAAAATTACTTTTTCATTTAAAGAAAAATTAAAATATTTAGAAAGTGACAATTAAAATAATTCATTTATGAAACAATAAAGTAATAAGTTTATTATGAAGTAATAAATATGGTTCTTTTGTTAGACTATAATTACATTTATATTAGGAATAAATATAGAATTATACAATTTCTTCATAATTACTTTTTTTTAATTTAAAATTATCTTTATATTTAATAGTTTTCGTTCCTTTTTTTTTGATTAATTTTTTTTTTTTTAAATGTAATATGAAATATTTTTTTTATGATTCGTATAATGTTTTGTGCGTATAATAATTTTTTAGTTTCCATTTGCAGTGATATAAACCACAATTAAAAAAATTAAGATATATAATATTTTTGTAAATATGTATTTCGCACAAAAACAAAAATTAAATTAAAATATATTTACGTATATATTTTTTTTAAATATATGCTTTTTATGGTATGTGTTTATAAAACAAAAGAAATAATAAACTTATTTTAAAAAATTGTTCTGAAAAAAATAAATTAATGATTTTCTTAACACATTATTATACTATTATATTAAAAAATATTATGTATAATATTTATTTGGAAATATATTTTATCAGAATATTTTTGAAATTATTACTAATAAATCAAAGAAACATCAACAAAAAATATTTTTGATTTTTTTTTTTTTTTTTTTGGTTTTTAATCATAAACATTAATTTATTTAATGAATAAAATACGAAAAAAACGTTTTTTTATAAATTTATTAATATATTATATGCAATAATTAAATGTATTTCCAAAATATAATTCATAAAATTATATATTTATAGTACAGATACAAAACTTCCATATGGATTATACTTTTTAAAATATAAAATTTCATAAATTATAAACCATGAAAATCCCATTTCTTACAAATGTATTTTATTTTACAGAATTCATATTATATTAGTTATTACGGAATAATTTATAATGGAAATGTTCTTTTATTAAAATTTAATTTTTTCTTTTATATTTATAATTAAAAACATTTAATTATAGTTACTAAATTTTATAATATGCAGTTTGTGTATGTATTTGAAATGCTAAGGAAAATTAATTGGAATCAATAATTAAAGCCTTAATGCATAAAATTATATACAGTATCTCCATTTTGCACTTATATTTTGAATAAACCAATAATTTAGAAATATTACAATAATAATTTCTTTTTATTCTCCAAACATATAATAAATTATTATGAAATCAGTTTACTATTAGATAATTATTTTATATATTTTGAATATTTATATTTATTAACGAACTTAAATTATTTTAATTCGAATTTGATTTTTATAAATAACATTAAAATAAAAATTTAATAGTTATTTTCATTTTCTCTTTTGTAAAATACATATATATATATATATATTTTATTTAGATCTTTATGGAGCAGTGTCAAAAAAAAATTTTTAACTAATGTAGGAACTTTTATTATTAGTTGTACACTATGCTATTCTTAATTTTTTCTTAAAAGAATAAATTATAATATTAATAATTAACATAATGGAACAAAAAAATAAGTTTCTCTTTTTTAATATAATTGCTATCTTTATTTTTTTAAGTTGGGTATACTATTTTAACAATGAAGTGCTATGATAAAGTTTTATAATATTATTTTGTATTATTGATATTTAACTTGTTGTATTATTAATAATACTTTTCCTTTGAATAAAATTATTTAATGTTTAAATAGGAAATATTTATATATGTTTTTTTTTTTTTTAGAACACATTTAACATATCTTTGAATGAAAACTGCAGACATCGTAAAAAATTAGATACAAAAATTTATAGATTACTTGCAAAATATAAACGGAATAAGGATTCAAGTGTTGTATTTGTTAAAGTAAAGGTTCCAATTAAAGAAGAATATGCAGAAAAAGCTGTATTTAACAAGGATGAAGTATCAAGAAGAAAAAATAATCAGTTAGGTAAACATATATCCAATAATATCGGAGACTATGAACTATCTAAGAGAAAAAATTCTTCTGTATGCACAAGAAGAGATTCACATTTTGGAAAAAAAATATATGACCATATATATTATAAAAATCATGTTAAGTTTGCTACGAATAATGATTTTAAGTTTTTAAAAAGTAGTAAAAAAAGAAAAATAAATATGTTACTTGCTTTATTTATCATATATCTACCCATTGTAATACTAAATATTGCTATATTTGATTTTAGTAGTTGGTCAGTTAGAACAAATATTTTCAGAGGGTTGGAAGATAGCAATAATTATATTAATATATATATTGCCTTTAGTGTTTATGTCATTGGCTATTTTTATCTGTAGGAAGGTTGAAAAATATGATAAAATGTTATATATAAAAAGTAAAATGTATAATAGGAAATATCGTCCTTTAACTAATATAAGTTTTTAAAAAATTTATGATCATTTATTTTCTTAGCTACATATATTCATTACAAGCATCAATATAAGTACATAACTTTTATTAATCCACCTTTAGATAAATAATCTTTTTCATAGGAAACAGTAAAAATAAACGTTTTTCATTTTTTGGTGAATTTGAATGTTTTAATATTTTTGAATTTGTATTTTAAAGTATTTTTTTTAGTTTGACATAAAGTTATATCCTTATATATATATATATGTATATTAAAATATATTATTTTGGAAAAAATATATATATACATAAATATGTTTCAAAATAATTACGGAAAGGCATAATAAAAATAACGTTATACTTATCTTTTGTAGTTTGTGTGTGTAACTGTAAAACATTGTCTTGTTTTTATTATTATCATGTTCTTTCTTAAAAACTATTTGTTGATATATTCAAAGCGAAGTTTTATTAATATAATATGAAAAATTAATTATCTCTTTTTTCTTATTAAGATACAAATTAAATGAATGATTATATATTATTACTTATTGTTGTATATTTTATTTGTTTAAATGTACATATGTAAATTATATATTTCATAAAAGTTATTATCATATATTTAATTTTTCTTAAAACACAAATTCATTATATGAGAGCTAAGAATAGATTAAAATAAAAACAAATCGATGTAACTTATTTTATCAGATTTTAGGAGTAATTTAATATAATATAGAGAATAATTACTATATATTTATTTAACTTTGTTGTCCGTTTTTACTAAACAATTTGTTTAATGAATAATTAAAATGTAACATAAGGCCCAAAAATATAAAAAACTTTTATGACATATTAAATATCAGAAGAAAGAGATAAACATCTTTTTGTTTATTTATATTTTATTTTATGCTGTAGATCAGTTTTTAATATTATTGTGCACTAAATATTATTATATTTTAAAATTTCTAGTAAATATTAAATTCCGTTTAGTATACTTAACATAGACTGTTAATTTAATTTTTTTTTGTTTGTTTTCCAATGTCTGCTTTTAATAATATAGGGAAATATTGAGTAATATTATGAATTTTGAATATTTAGTAATTAAGAATGTTTATTTTATTTATATTTATTCTACATTTTGTTCTGAATATTTACTGAATAATTTATTTTATAATGAGTGTGTTGAATTTTCCTTCTTTTTGTTTTTTTTTAAGAATCTTATATTAGATAAATTCAATAAATTCAATTTTATTTTTACATTAAATATAACTATAATATATCTCAAATGTGTTATGCTTTGAGAACACATAATAAGAAGTCAGGGTACAATTCCATGAGTATAATTAAATAAAATTAAAATGCTCTGCCAGTATACGCACTTGAATTGTGGTACATTAGAATCATAAACTATTATTAGATAGGTACGTTTCAGTTCTTTTTTCAATATATAAAACAAATATTATTGCAAGTTCAAATTAAATTCATTAAAAAAAAAAATTAAATAAATACAAAAAAAGTATTTGACAAAAAGTTAGAAAAAATAAATTATTATAAAAGGACAAATAAAAAAATATATATAAAAAGTTAAAAATAAAAGTATCTATATTTTATTTATGATACTCTTATTATTGCTTGATCTTTATCATTTCTACTTAATAGAAATGTTTATTTAATCCAATTTTGTGGGCTTCTTAATATCTTTGATACATATCAGTTGATATTCCGTAAATCATTTGATGAATGAAGCTCATCTTCTATATTTACTACGTTAAATCTCCTCCTGTCAGAATGTCTATAAGTACGTTTTAAGAAGCGCCTTGGTCGATTACGTGTACTTAAATCGGTAAAATCAAACCTATATCTTTGTTTCCTTTTTCTACGTCTATGTAAACGTGATCCGAAGGGAGTAAACTAATATTTATATGAAAGTAAAAAACATGTATAGTATGTTCATTTCACAATTACAATATATTAAGAAAAATATGTTATAAATGGTAACAAATAATGTATATATACAGCGAAAAATAATTTTGTATTTACTTTAAAAAAAAGGTAAAAAATAAAAATAATTCCCATTACTAGAGTAACTCCAGTAGAAATACGGAAAAAAATGTTTTTTAATATATTTGATTCATAAGTTGATCTTTTCCTTATTCTTTCACGATATACTCTTAATTTTTCAGTGGTCCATCCATTTTTAATATCCAAAGTATACTTCTCTGTACCTTCTATTTTTTTAGCATGACCACCTTCAATCAGTTCTTCCATAAAATTGCACATTGCTAATTCAGCTTCTTTTTTATTTTTTCTCGAACATTTTAATCGTCCGGTTGCATCAATTTTCCATCTAAAATTATCAGATGCATCTTTCATAGGAGATACAACTTTTTTTACTTCGGATCTATCAGAATCCCCTTCTTTTCCGTTTGCATCAAGTTGACCTTGTAATACATGTCCTTTTGATGGATCTCCTCCTGTTTGATATGCCCTGGACTCTGAAATCGCACTACCTGAAGAGGATCCACCAACAGATGCTCTTGATCCATCATTTCCAGCTGTAGGCGCACTTCTAGATAACATGACAGATGCTGCTAATAAATTACAATGTTGACGTCCCATTTCACTTGATGTAAGTTCGCCATTATCTAGATAATAGCATGTGCCATAAGTAATTGAGTTTAAAAATTCTGGATCTGTTATCACAGAATTTAATTTTTCTTCATCAAAATTAGCTGTAATTCCATTTAGTCCATCACAACGCTCGCTACCTCTAGATACTAAGGCGGATAAGAGTTTACTAGGATCAAACTTATCATCGCAAGTTAAAATATAATCTGGACATTCTGTTAACCCGGAAAAACAACAAGAATTATACTCTACATCATACAGTTTTTTGATAGCTTCAAGGTATGCTCTATATTTACTACCTCCAACATTACTACATTGTTTACTACTTTTAATAGTGTTATAGTTTTTAAAATAATCATACAAATATTTTTTTTCGATTTTATAATTCAATTCCTCGTAGTCATTGAGAATATATCCGTAAGAACAATCATGATTATTGTGCTTAAGAAAAAGATCACTTTGTAATTTATTAAATTTATCAATAATATGTATATCATCCGTTTGTTGACCGTTTTTAAATAATTTCCATATTTCATGATATACCCAGTATTTATAATGTGAACAATATTCCTTACTTTTTTTCAATTTATCCTTATCAAACACATATTTTAAAAGTTTTGATACTTTTTTACAAAGTGTAATATATTTTTCTTTGTGAGTAGAAGTTATTCCCTCAAATTCAGTACAATGTTGACCATCAGTCACATCTTTAACTTCATCTTCCAATTCTTTATATATATTATACGGTTTTGAATCCTTAAAAATTTTTTCCTGAAAATTGAAAGTATAAAATGAATTATTCATGTACTAAAATATTTCTTACAAAGATTTATTTTTGTCATGTTACATGTGAAAAGTGATAATTTAATATAGTATCATTATCATTATTTCAATTAAAAATGAAAATATACATAATCTACAGCTTCCATTTCTATAATTTCCTTTCCCTCTTACAATGTATATACTAGATTATATAATTAAAACTGTATATATATATATATATATTTACGTATAAATAATGACGACCTATTTACAATTAGCTCATTTCGAGCATTTTCTTTTTTTTATTAGTAATTACATCCATTTACATATTTCTTAAAGAAATGTAACACTAATTTATTTTATAAAATAAATTATAACTGTATCGTTTTTATTACATTAATATTGTTCATTAAAACCGAAATAACTTTAACATTTATGCGGTATAATTGTAAATAGTAAAAGAGAAAGAATGTATTATAGAAAAAATTTATTCTCTCTCTATATATATATGTACATAAGTAATTAATTGTTATTATCTAATTTTCTTTAATTGAAAATATAAATTTTAATATAAAAAATAAAAAATTGTAATGCCCTATCATATATTTTTGTTTTCAAGCATTTTTATACACTTAAATATTTATATATATCTAAATATGGTATTCCATCAAAATTACCAAATTTCCTTGTTTAGAAGTTATTTTTCTATTCGTGAATATAATCATCACCCCATTAAAACTATATCTTCTACTCTATATATGCGCATTACCATAATTAACCGAGTTCATATTAGAAAAATTATAAAAATGTAATTAAAAAGAGAAATATTAAGAAAAAAAGAAAAGAAACACAAACAAATAAACTTTTTTTAATGATAAAAAATTTTACTTAGAAAATTTATTTTACTTATAATTCCACAATTTAGATAACCTATATTTAACGCAAATACAAATTATTTACCTCTTTTAATGACCACAATAAACTGTAAGTCGATATTGTTTTTCTTGTTTCATTATTACAGTTCACATAGCATATATTATGTTGTACATCAATGCGCATATGAATAAAATAAACTAATCAGATCAATAATTTTTAGTAAAAACTTTAATATGTTCATTCGCTTAAAAAGAAGGATAAAAACATTTTTATTTTTCCCGCATAATAAAAATATTATTTTGAAGATAACTAATAGGCAATTAGCATGATTCAAATATAGTTTAATATTAAATTTTGGAAATATATTTGCAATATTTATTTAATTTTTCATAGAAACTGAAAAAATATTTAAAACGAACATTATTATGAGGCACAATTTGTATGGATTATTTAATACTTTTTATACATTTTCTTTTGTTTAATGATAAATGAACTAAAATATAATTTATTATATCAGTAAATTAAGAAAATATTAGAGAATGTTTTCTTATTTTTTTAAATACATATATAATATATATATATATATATATATATAACATTTTGTGTTTTAAAAATAAAAACGTATAAAATATTGCAATTAGGGCATAAGTCAATTATTAGCATGTTTTAATAAAATTATAACACATGAAAATTAAGAAAATAACATTACAAACTATATTGCATATATTAATATACATGGAAAGAAGATTTATTTTCTGTCAATTTTATGCATAAGAGAAAATAAATATTTTTTATGTTACATATTACATTTATATTTTATATAATTTCATTTTATTTTTTGTTTTTTTGCTTGCATAACTTGCTGGTTCGCATACTATGCCTTTGTTTTGCTACATAAATAAATTATTTTATTATGCTAATATTAATGTAACTTGTTTAAGTGCAAAATAAAAATGCGAATAAAAGTATGTTTTCTTAATGAAGCTTCTTTAGAAAAAAAAATAAAACTTATAATAATACTTCTTTATACATTGAATAAAAAAAAATAATAGTATTGCATATATTTTCAAAAGGTATCATATGTTAATTTTTATTTATTTTGTTCTCATAATTTACTTATTATGTTATATACTTTTTTTGGTTAGAGGTATTAACAGCTGTAAGATTACCTTATTGTCACTCATGAGATTACACAGAATTACCTAATAATACAATAGTGGACATTGCATAATGTAAATAAAATGCTTTAATTATTTTTATTGAAATATATCTTCCTTAAATCCTTTTTTAAAAATTTTTTCTTATTATGTTAGATTATTTATTTTAGATTTCGATAATCTCCATATGTTAAATTCCATAAATTATATGCTTCATAATTTCTAATCATAGTCATCATACAATTACCATTAGATATATAAATTATTTTTATAATCCTGGCTTATTTTTGTTTATTACTTTAAATATGTTATGCTTCAATATATTAAGTATATCAAATGAACCAATTAATCCATTAATTTATTAATATTTAAGTTAAAAATTCTTCTCAGTCTTATTCCTGTTTTTGCTCTACTTTTTAGTTTAAAGTTAACTTGAAAGGACAATGATAACATTTTCTTTATTCTCGAATGTACGTAGTTATATACAGAATTTATTTTTAGAAAAATGTGCAAACAATTATTAATTACTTCACATTTTTTATGTTCTAAAGAATATAATATTATATGAAAAAAGTAATACATTCGAAAAATACCCAAATTTAATATTTTTTCCAAAAAATTTATTTCTGCTGATCTTATATAATATAGTTTTACTTATTATCTATTTGTTTAAAAATAAAATATTTAAAAAGAAAAAGTATCCATTTTTGTTAGCTATTTTGTAAGTTCAGTTTAAATGTAAATATTGATATACTCTTGGGGTGACCGAATTATAATATTACTCAGCAGATAAAATAACAGATATATTTAGTGAAATATTAGATATACCATTAATAATATTGTTTTATATACATTTTCTTCGAACATTAATTTGAAAAAATATAAAAAAAAAAAAAAATTAATTTATGAATTTATTAAATTAGAAAATACGTTTCATGTAACATTTTCTTTAATTGAATGATTGTGTTAAAGGAGTATATTTTCCATATAATTCATTCATTTAAATTTACTGTTTCAAATTATATTATGTGGTATTATAATCTATATCAGTGTATACAATAATGTGTAAAAAAGACTTAAATACTTCATTTATTTGTTATATATTTACTAAGTCTATAAATAGATATATAAAATTATATGCATATTCCTTTGGTCAAATGAATGAATAAACGAAAAAAACACCAATGTACCTCAATTATATAACATCTATTAATAAATATTTTATATTCCTATATATCTTCTATTAAAGATATATTAATAAAATATATTATTTTACTTCACTTTTTCACCTATTGCGAAATTTTTAGTAGTTCGTTAGAGGTTTAAGAAATATTTTTTCAAACTTTAAACGGATTAATAACTTTTTCTAAATACGTAATAGATAAGATGATAAAAATACTCGTACTATAACATTATATATAATAATAAAACATATAAATTATCGCAAAAGTGTTAAATTTATTAGTTTATTAACTTCTTAAATTTTAGAATATCACTAATAATATATATAATGTATATTACTTATTAATACCATACAGGGAATACAAAGCGCGCAATAGACATACATACATTTCTTGCAAAAAATATGTCCACAAAAAAATACTAATTTAAGATGCATATATATATATATGCTATTATCCTAAATTTAAAATTCTATAGAATATTGGACAAGCAAATTGATAAGCAATCCAGGGGATATATTACATTATGCTTATTAATTAACTAATTTTTTGTGTATGGAGGTATGGAAAGAAAAATTCTTTATATAAGGATAAATACAAAAATTAAAACACTTGAAGAATAATTAACTAATATTTCTTTAATCATTTCCATAATTAGAATTCTCTAATACGTTTATTTAGACGATGCTAATATATATACATTACACTCACTAGAAAAAGGTAAAGAAATAACTCAATCCAAAAATTAACTTAAAAAGAAAATAAGGATACTGCTTATACAATAAAAAAACTAACACATATTATTAACAAAATAAGTCTTTTATTGTTGCTAATTTGATAATCATAGCAAACTGCATAAAATATTCAACATATTTAATATACTATTAGTGAAGCATCAAAAGAATAGCACAGTTCTTAGGAGTATATAAAAAATATGCTTTCCAGCATTTAAGCAAAAATTAATTAATAATATGTAAATAAATAGAAAATATATTTATATTATTCAGTTTGTATATACCTATTATATAGCTTTCGTTTTAAATGCTTTAATATACATATATATATATGTCTTTCCTTAATTATTTTATCATCTAAGCAGTGAATAACTTAAGTAAATGTAGAAAAGATATACATTTTATATAACATTATATGAACATTATCACCTAATGTATTTCTTATACATATTTAACAGAACATTTTAGACTAGTTGATAATAATAAAACAATTCTTTAAAAATTATTCGAATTTCACTAATGATGCGAATTCCTATAAATATATGTTCTACTTACGCCTTCTCTAATTAATATTAGAAATAAGAAAGCGAAATTTTTTAAGTTTTTTTTATTTTAAAGCAAAATATGTAGTTATACATAGAAATATTATAGCTATCTCTATATAAGCGATATACTGAATTATATAAAAACTGATTATTAAAGTGAATATTACATAATTTGTAAATATTTTACTATTTAACTTGGGTAAATATGATTATAATATTTTGAAATGTTATATTATTCTTTATATAAATATTTTTAATTGTATAGATTAAATATGTAAAAGTCATAATATGATAAATATGCAAAATTTATTAAAGTATATATATATATATATGACTAGAAAGTAAATTTTTAATTATATTTCAAATCTTTAATAATTTAAACTAAAAATTAAAGTACAGAATATATAATTATATTACAAGAAATATAAAATTATATAAAGACAATTTTTTAATAATAAGTGCAAAAAAATATAAAAAATTCATATATATTAGATAATTGTATTGGTGGCATACATTTTTTTACAATTGAATATATAAAATTATATTTTCTTTCAGATTACTAAAATAAATTTATAGAATTAAATTTTTGCAATAAATAAATGATTATCACTTTTTACTAGACTTACATTAATTTATGAGATAGTTTTATATATATTAATTTAAAACAGTTGTATTCTGCAAGGAAGCAGAATGAAATATAAAAACAACATTACTAGTAATACAAATATATAATGGATTATAATATGAAATAATAAGAGACATAATTATTTTAGGCATTCTCGGATACTATAAAAAAAACCTAAACAATAAACTAACGGCAAAAACAGTATTAATATAAGCATAAAAAGGGCATACCAAATTGCATATTTTACTGGATGTTTTTACTGAATGTTTAGAATATCATTAATTTTATCTTTAATAATATTACAATTACGTTTATTACTTGAGTTGATGAGGTCTGAAGATGAATCATTCTCTGAGTATAACTTTTTTGAAGATTTGTGTAGGTTTTTATTGTTCTGAATATTATTATAATGTTTTACTGTAAAAGATTTTTCTTTTAAATTATGTTTAACGTTAAAATCTCCAAGATTTTGAGGTTTTTTACGTGGCATAAAATAATTCAATTCTTCTTGATATGTATCATTGTATATTGATTCATTATCTTCTTCTTGAAAAAAGTTATATTGCTTTAATGCATATGGTTTTTTTTCAAATGATGCAGTACTTTTTCCTTTTAAATCATATATTTTTTCTTTTAAACATTTATGTTTATCTTCCAGAAATGCCCTTATTTCACTGCTTAACAATCTGCTATATTTAATATTTAATATGTTATTTATGTTCAATTTCTTGTTCCGAGTTTTATCGCAGATATTTGACTATAAGTTCATATTAAAAAAATATATATTTATATATTATATGAATAAAATATTCCTCTCATGTAAAAACATAAAATAAAAAAGAAAAAGGAAAAAAATTAAGTATAATAACTATGATACCTCGTCATAATATTTGAATATCCATATTAGACAGGAAAAAATAAAGGCTCTAATAAAAAAAATGATCATTTGTGTATTTTGTTATATAATAGATATTTTTAAAGTTGTAAAAGCTTATATAATATTTTACTAGATATATTTAATATTTTTCAAAAAAAATAAGCACACGAATAACTTAGAACTTGACTCAATTATTTTATATTTTGTCGATATAACAATTCTTTAGATTTGTTTTTAAAATAAATATAAATGTAGTACTTAATGAAGTACAATAAAAAAGTTATAATTAAAAAAATTTTTTTCGTAAAAGCTATAATTAAAATACTGTTAAATAATATTATTGAATTAAAACAAATAAAAAAGTATTTAATGAGTACGTTACGCAAATAATTGTGTTAATATAATAATTTACCATACAAAATTTCATTTCGAAAAACAATTATATATTTATATACATAATATATATTGATAAAATATTGCTTTAATGAGGATATAATACAACAAAAAAATTCTAGAAATAAAATATGTATTAGAATATATTCAGAAAATATTCTTAGAACAGTTATATTTAGATCTATTGTTAAAAAATATAGTGTAAAATTTTTTTAGAAATTATCTACTATCTTGTAATTATTTTTGAAAATATTTTTTATAAAAATTATTAATTAAAAAAGAGAAGGAATATATATAGCAGTAACAAAATTATAATATATTATACTTACATTTATATTATATATAGTATTATATTTTGATATAATTTGATATAGCATAACTATTAAATGCTTAGTTGATAAAAACTATTATTATTTTACATATACATAGTTATATTTTTATATTATATAAGATATATGAAAATTTTATTTATTATAGTATCTTAAATCTTGCTGTAATCTGTGCGGATAATGTACATTTATATTTTAAATCAATAATTCCAATAATATAGTTATATAAATGTATATTAAAACAATAATATTTGTGCGGTTATTATACCTTATTTTATAAAATTTTCAATAATAAATAATATGTGATAAATTAAAAACAATAATAATTAAATTAAAATTTGATTAATAAAAGAATACATTTTAATTTTTAACATTTTACTAATATTATTTGCGTACATTATTTTTTTTTATTTCAAGCTTTTTTTTTTTATGCACTAAGGTTATTTGTTTTCTTTTAATATTATATTTATTATTTCATTTCGAAGACTTTATTCAAAAATATTGGTAAAGTGGCATATTGTTTAAATATATTACAACAAAATCTTTGAATTAGGATTTTTTATAAGATGAAAATTAGCAGAAAAAAAAAAAAGAGTATAATCATAGAGTTTTATTTTGGATTTATATGAAATATTTTATTTATTTATTATTATTTGTTTTTAGCTTTTGATATATGTTTACTATAACGTATATAAAATAATATTTATAATTTATAAAAACAATTTTAAAATAAAATTTTATAAAGTTAAAATTAAGAAGGATTCAAAATAAAAAAACAAATAAAATTTAGAATTGTGCTATTATGTGTAATGTGATGCTGAAGAGATGTTCACCATAAAAAAGAAAAAAACTAAAAGTATCTTTCCCATTTTACTTTATATTTATATTATATATATATATATAATTAATAAAAAAAATGTAAATAAAATATTTGATATTATATATAACAAATTAATATCAATTCTTTTTTATTAAAGAAATTTATAGTGAAAGTACTTATCTTTGTATAGAAGTAAGTAAAAAGAAAAAAAAGAATAAGTGTCATTGTTAATTTTTTAATTATTCTATGCTTACCAGTTTACATTATTTTATTAATTTTATGTATTTGTTAATTATAGAATAATTAGTTTAATATTAAAAAAAGCTAAAATTCACAGTTTTATGTATGTGCATTTATTTCTTTATTTATAAAAAAGAAAAATAAAATAAAATAAAGAAGAAAATAATAAAATGGATACAATTATACATTATTTCTAAAATAGACATCTATAAAGAAATCTTTTATTATGATCGTATGATATTTAAAATATATAAAATAGAAATGATTAATATGTGTATTAAATAATTTAATTTTATTTATCATATAAATATTCTTTAAAAATATGAGTATTCCATGTAGTATTTACACCAGAAATAAGTAGAAAATGTTGTTTTGTTGTATTATTTCGATTGATTAATCATTTTGTTTGTAGAGGAATTATAACATTATACTATAGTTACATCAAATATCAGTAGAAATAGTTATATCCTTGTATTTCAAAAATCACGGTTTATTTCTGAAAAAAAATAAAACAAAACAAAATAGACATGAAAATAAAATTTTTAAAATATATATTTTTTAATTTTTGCTGAATTTTTTTTTTATTTATGTTTTTTATTTTTTATGTATAAAGGTAATTTTTTTATTCCAGAAATTATGTATTATAGAAAAATAAATCTTCTAGTAAATTTTGGATTGGTTACTACACTAATTTATATAGAATATATTAAAAATATATTAAGCGGATATTAAGTAAAAATATAAAGAAATATTACTATATAATTAATGTATTTTTCTTCTTTATATTTTCATTTAAAACGCAATGTGTACATATATATATATGTATAGTTAAATAATTAATATCTATAAACTAAAATATATGATTAAAATGTTAGAAGAGTTTAAATAGAAACTTTTATTTAAATAGAATTATGATCATTATAATGAACAGTTTCTTTTATACTAAATTTATGTGTAATATGGAAAGATGTCACGAAAAAAAAAATTAAGTTCCTTCTCATCATAAAAATTTATTAATTTGTTTATTGTATATGAAGTTGTCACTGTAATAATAATATGACATAGTATAATTAAAATATTCATACTTTGTTTTTCTCTTTTTGTTTATTATTTTTTGTTTTTTTATTTTTGCTGTTGTTTGCTTAATTTTTGTACGCAGAATTTTCTTATTATGAGGTAAAACACATTATGAATTTATAAAATATATTTTTAAGTCTTATTTTTATTTCCAGATTAGAAAAACTATAAACCAGGGGAACAACAGAAACTTTTCAATATATTACAAAAATATTATATTAATAGAAAAATACATGAGGGAAAATGAAGCAAAAAATGCAATTTTGAAAAAGCAGACATCTGAATATGTTTAATATGGAAATAGAGAAAACGAAGAAAAGGAAAAAAAAAATAAATAGGTAAAATAAACCTACATTATAAAAGATTATATAAAACAATAATTTAAAGAATATAGAAGTACTAATTAAATTAAAAGATATAAGGAAAAACTTAAATAAAAATATAAAAAATTAAAACACAAATTAAGGGCTGTAAATCGGAATAGATTTACTACTGAAAAAATAAGTTATACTTTAAAATCCTTCAGAAACTATAGAAAATATATTTTTAGAATTGTGCATTGGATATACCGTGCTATAAAGATAAAAATAAAAAGGACCAAAATTTAATTAAAATATTTATAATAAAATACATTTATGCGATTTACAAATATTACTTGCTGAAACACTTTTGATATTATTAATCCCTTCTCTTTGTTTCAAAAAGACACTTTATAAAGATTTAATTTTTGCTAGTATATGCCATGTAACATTTACATAACTTTACTAGAACATTACAATAGGATGTCATCAAAAAGAAGAGTTAGCTTTATTTTTATGCATAATATATTTCAGCAAAAAGTTATTTATTACATAATTTAAAACAATATATAGTACTCTTACGAATAATCCACCGTAGATGTATATTCAGAAAATATGTAACCATTATAAAATCACCAAGATATACTTAAATGTTTTGATATACCGTAAGATGATTAATGTGAATTATAAAATTTTAATATATTCTGATATATTATCTTCCTATTTGTTTTATATAGTATTTTTTTAAACTGCGTAAATGTTGTTATATATATATATATATATGTATGCATTTAATAATAATAATCATTTATGATATATATATTTATTTAGTAACAACTTAAATATATCGAGAATAAGCTTAAATTATTTATATATGATACGTATATTTGGATAAATATGAGTAATTAATTTAAAATGCCGCGAATATTTTTATTGGATATAAAAATAAAAAAAAATATATAGGAAAAAATAAGTTTTGTTAAAAATAAACATTTCAATTAGTTACATGAGTATACGAAAATCTTTTATTAAATAAAAAGTTATATTTATAAATAATTCGTATCATTATGTAT